>NC_060248.1:2094943-2444743 GCF_921293095.1 Ischnura elegans | reverse complement strand
TTCTGTAACCATTCTCTGTCAAATAGTCAAGAACTTCTTTAAAACAATCTTTTAAGCTCTGTTCACTTACAAATGCTCTGTTTGTTGTCATGTTTTCAGAAACTCTTTCACTTACTTCAGGATGCCTCTTAAGAAATGACTCGTACCAATGCCTACCTGGTCTACCATTATTAAAAGGGGTTTCTTTCTGTAATGCTTTCACAAGCATAGCTACAGAATTACAAAGTTGATGTTTCGTCACAGGAAACCCCTTTTTTCTCAACTCAATAATCCAATTAACAAGTTTTGTCTCCTCATCTTCTTTAAGGACTGATGAGGGTCCCATTTTTATGGAACAAGGGGTTCTGCCGTTTACTTTATCCTGAAGTGTTGACCTGGGCACTCCGTATTGTTGCGCTGCTCTAAGAATAGGCATACCGCCAGCCACGGCTTCCAAAGCATTCCTCATACTTTCTTCACTATAAAGTAGTTTTGGAGCCATCTGCAAGATAAATTTGAATTCATTGTCGAGTGATCGGCACAATGTCGTCCCAGTGTTCGGCATCTTTTTCATCGGATTTTAAATAGAAACTGAGTGAAGAAAGTATATGCCGATTACTAGTTCAAATGTGCTCAAAGTATTTGTTTTTTATGTTTTATACGAAAGGTAATGATAGGAGGGGAAATTCTTAAAGAAAAAGCGAACGTCCTGGAAGACCACGTTGCACTAGTTATCGGCATGTGTGCCGATAACTGGTACGGACGTGTTTTTCTTTGAGCCAATAATCGGCACTACACAAAATATTATAGGTGCTTTGTAAAATCATATCCTGTGTATTCTGGCTCATAGGGCATATATTATTCATAAAGAATATATCAAATTCCAACTGTACTTCTGGTGTCGGGAAGCGAATAATCACACACAAGTATTTAAAGTTTTTGATCCAAAGTTTATTTCCATTCAAAGACCCAATATCCAAGCCAATGCAATGAATATACATAAAGTAATGATGAATTTGTGCGTCCAGAATAGCCAAAAGTTAAGATATTACCAAAGTCTCGGGAAGGAGAGGAGCTGCTGGTGACGGCACGGGTGGATAGCGAGGCGCTTCGGTCGCACGGGCCATACGGCCCGCGCTTCGACTCCAACTGTGAGTTACTGCGTGAGTTCCTGAGTGCGTCCGTGTCCTGAGTGTCAATTGCATCCCCACCGTGCCATTATATAGGGAAGTGGAACCAGGATGTTTTCGTCCAAGAGGAAGGGGAAAGGAAGGGGAAGAGGAAGGTTAGGCGTTCTTGAAAGTGAAAAGGTGCAAATCCCGAGGCATAGTTTGTCACAGCTGGCTATTCTGAGACGTCACACAACAACATATTTATGCATATTTTGGAAATGAAAATCTTCCATTTCCGGATCACTACAATACTCCCTTCTTTATTAAAATTGATTGATCTCTCACGAGATCGATCACATTTAAACAAAATATAAAAAAACAATTACAAAAATAATTAACCATTAAAATTTCCCTTTGCACAAAAAATAATTCACTGCTAATAAATTTAAAACACGTTAAATTGAAATATTCAACAAAAAATAAAAATATTTATACACAAGGAAACAAAGAAATACCAATAAATCGTCCGTATTCCTAATTCTGTTTCACTTAAATATTTTCAATCTCTTTTTTTATTATCACTAAAAACGAAACAACGCAAAACGATATAATTCAGAGTAAATTGGAAAGAAAAAGTTTGTAAATGACAAATATGTCAAGTCCTATTGATTAAAAAAAATGCGTAAAAATACCTACAATTTTTCAATATCCATTGTATTCCACATGTTCACTTCACTTTTCCACTTTTTATCACCCTCCTTTGCTGTGCTTTAAGTTCATTGTTTATTCACACAGATCCAAAGTGACTATTCGTCGCCGTAGCGAATATCAGTTCACTGTTTTCTTGAGGAATTTTAGGGGGGGATAAGATGAGGACAACATGGGCACACTTCACTTTGTTTTCTTTCACTCATTACACGCTAAACACCAATTGTTTGTGTTATTTTTCACTCTTTTACACTCAATAAAATTTTCAAGGATATGTTTTACTAATGCCTTAATCTTTTCCCTAGCCGGCGTATGCTATATTATGTCATTAAACTTATGGTTTCAAATTCCCCTTATGATAATCCCGGTCAACTTGTAAAATTCCTCACACTCTTGGGACCCATCCCTTGTTAATGTCCCTTTTTTACTTTAAACATATTCCCTCTTTCAAATCACAACTATCTATCCTCTCTCTCTTTTCATTTTTCCACCCGGGATCTTTTTCCTGTTCGTCCCATGTCAACATTTGATTCCCCCAAAAATCAAACCTATGTTAACTCCCGAAGGTTACGAGACAGTGCGTCTGCATTATAGTGTTTTTACAGGCATGTGTGGGTTTTGGAAAATTTACTCGCTCAATGGAAGGTACCCGCGCCTCACGATTGCAGATCGGTCCTTCAGCGACAATATCAATTCCAATTTCAATTATCAGCTAACCCATTAAGCCTTTAAACTAAATATGCATCGAAATACTATATTTAGAACACTAGCAAGAGGCATTCCCTTAGGTGGCGCCGTAGATTCACCTCGCCTAGTTTAATTGCCGGCTGGCGCAAGTGACTGCATATGGCGTATGGCATTCTTATGAGCCAATACTTGCTTCTGAAGTATGACTGATACTGAATGCAGAAAAAAAGGTTCAATGAAATCGAGGTACCGAAGTACAGGTCAATTACTCTAGAAGTCCCTCAATGTCGCAAACGCAGCGACGGCTTCCTTAGACCATTTCAATTCCAAACCTTAGTTTCAATATGCTCAATTCCCAATATTACTCAATCGGAAAAAAATTATTAGAGCAACAACTACCCAGATTTCGCTCATTACCCGAGCCCTATCTCTTACGAGTTTCAGAGAGATAAATTCCTCAACTTGGTGAGGATTCCCATATTCCTCGGGGACAAATAGAGGCTTCAAAATTACTATTGCTAACTACCGACTAAGAAAATTCAGAAAACTAACATCTAATTACCGGCCAAAAAAATTCATAAAAAGGCATAGCAATCATTTCCTTGACTTTTTCTATTCAAAGTTCTTATAAAGTCTCGTAATCACCAATGTCCTTTGTTGTCGGTGATGATCTTCTTTCTTCTTTGCGCCAACTGCTTGCACTGCTTCCTTGGTGACACCACCGCTCTGGAAGCGAAGTGAAAGTATCCCGGCGACAGTTTGTCTCTGCGATGCCTCCGGCTCTGAAGGCGTTGGTCAGCGGTCGTTGTCCGTCTGAAAAGGTGCCTCCTCCGAAATACCGCATTGTTATGACAGATATTTTGGTTTCAGCGCTCCCGGACTTTACCGTTACTCGTGAAATAGATGGGCGAGCAATTGCCACTCGCATCCACCGTTTACCACAAAGCTCTACTTCCCGAGAAAGTGTTTCCTGACATATCAAATATAGTTTTTCTGGCGATTTAAAGTATTGCGCGGAATTTATTACCCAAAAAATTAACTCTAGAGACGCAAGAATGTAAAGTGAGTGTGATTATCGTTCCGACGCGTGTAAGGTGATCATAAATGAGCCTTACACTACCTAGGCAGTAATCCCACAGTCTTTTGGGATGTAATTACCACTCCCTCCCACAGGGGGGTTATGGTAAAACAATCCCACCGCTGCCACCATTGTAATGCGTGCGGGTTCTTGCCCTTGGTGTCGGGAAGCGAATAATCACACACAAGTATTTAAAGTTTTTGATCCAAAGTTTATTTCCATTCAAAGACCCAATATCCAAGCCAATGCAATGAATATACATAAAGTAATGATGAATTTGTGCGTCCAGAATAGCCAAAAGTTAAGATATTACCAAAGTCTCGGGAAGGAGAGGAGCTGCTGGTGACGGCACGGGTGGATAGCGAGGCGCTTCGGTCGCACGGGCCATACGGCCCGCGCTTCGACTCCAACTGTGAGTTACTGCGTGAGTTCCTGAGTGCGTCCGTGTCCTGAGTGCCAATTGCATCTCCACCGTGCCATTATATAGGGAAGTGGAACCAGGATGTTTTCGTCCAAAAGGAAGGGGAGAGGAAGGGGAAGAGGAAGGTTAGGCGTTCTTGAAAGTGAAAAGGTGCAAATCCCGAGGCATAGTTTGTCACAGCTGGCTATTCTGAGACGTCACACAACAACATATTTATGCATATTTTGGAAATGGAAATCTTCCATTTCCGGATCACTACATTAGCATAATTGTCCAGAAGTGGCCTAAAATTTTTTGTAATATTACACGAAGCAATACCGGGTTTGTGCATTGCTTACAAGCAAATTCCTTCAGAAATCTTGGTAAAATGAATGTCTGTAATTGCTCTTCAAGTAGCTGGCGTTGCAGAAAGAGTACTGCCCGAATATAAAATTTTGCCCGAAAAAATATATTTGAGTTATAGCTTACTCCAACTATAGGCGGAGTGGCGGTCGGTGGTACCTCTTCCCCCGGGCCTGATAAACGGCCTTGATGGCAGGTTGCGTCGACTCAACTTCGTAGTTATTATATGGCAATATAGAGGACTCTGATAAGAATGTGATAACCGTAGCCTACGTTATTCATAAGGCCGTCCAACGTGGGCTGTAAACGGGCAGAATGAGCATGTCTGGAGTTAGTTCCAGTTGTCGCCGCTGGCGCTGTTTTGAGAACAAAATTCGTATGGGAATGAATGGCGAACATTTGAAACAGACGCGATTTTTGTCAAAATTAGTTCTCTTTTCGTGATTATGCTAACATTTACCATATTTATTTAATTTTGGCCTTTATTTTTTGGTATTTTTCACGGAATAATGTTTTCAAAATTATAGGAATTTCCGACAAAGTGATATTTTCCTAAATGCAGGTGCTGTTACTTCTTCCATGTTACAGTGTCCGTTTCATTTTAGCATAATTGTCCAGAAGTGGCCTAAAATTTTTTTGTAATATTACACGAAGCAATACCGGGTTTGTGCATTGCTTACAAGCAAATTCCTTCAGAAATCTTGGTAAAATGAATGTCAGTAATTGCTCTTCAAGTAGCTGGCGTTGCAGAAAGAGTATTGCCCGAATATAAAATTTTGCTGTGAAGTTTGCGCACTGCTTACACTGAGAAATATGCAAAGTTTTTGCTAGGATAACAATCTATCTATGATCTATTCAAATGATTCACTAATAACAGTGAGGGAGCACTTTTTTGACATGCGGCGAGAGGTTCCAGACACCCTATACATTCAGTTCTCTCCTCTGCGATTCGGACTAGGTAACCCGCCACGAAAGCTACTTCAGCTTCTCTCATATATATTTCTAATATATAAGCGATGGTCACTTGGGGAAATTTGTTAATAATAATTAATTAACTATCAAATAATTAATCAGTCGACAAACACTTTTTCAGTAACCTTACCTGGAATAGGTCTACTTAATATCTCGAGAAGATCTTCCGGTTGCGTTGCAGGAGTTTCATGGCCCTTAGAAATGTCATTGAGTTTCCAGATAAGCAACAGTGATTTGCAATCTTCAGAGTCATTTGCTCTATCGCAGAGAGGTAGAAAGTTTTGAAATTCAAGTTCTTGACATGTTTTCACTGTTTTCCTGCTGTCGGTAGAGTAACTTGACGAAGTCACTGGAAACGTTTACTCCGTCAGATGTCAGTCTACGGTCAAGAAACTGATTTCTCATGTTCTCAAGGGTGTGACTAGAATCGTAGCTAAGGAATAGAGGCCGAAATGGGGTCACAAGGCGCGCAATGGAATACTGTCTTCTGAATGAACGTTGGCCATCTGTGAAAATTCCCGCAAAAAATATAATTTAACTAGATTAATAGAGGAACACGTTTTGCTCAATTCCACCCAGTTTTCTTACAATTTTACGCTGTTTCTTGCGGAAAAAATGACGTGATACTTGCCAGGACCCCCCTCCCCTCCACGTGAGATTGGGTGAGAATCGGTTCGACCCCCTTGCCCCTGAACAATTCACGCAATCAACCTGCTGCGTGAACGGCGGTGATATATCCATGAATTTCCCATGAGAAAATATTCCCCTGAACCGGGAATCGAGGCTGTGATCTTGGATTTCCAGGCCACTGAGCAGACTTTCTTTGATTCCCATGGCAATTGTTCCGAGGCTCATGGTACAAGATGAGAGTGGCGGATCCATAGGGAGGGGAGATGCTTAGGAGTCGTAACATACGCTATAGATAAAAATTGAAATTTTCATATGTCACTACTTTGACGTAAAGCAGATAGCAAAATTTTCCGGCAAATTTACCAACTATAACGAGTCAAAATACAAATTATTTTTAACCTTATACGGCCTATTTTAACGCTTTGGCATTGGTAAAACGATCTACTACGCCTGCATAATATAGTGTCTTTTTTATCAATGAATTAGTCTAAAACAGCCGTTTTTGAGTCTGGAAAATCCTAACTTTCAAAATCCCCGAACCCCCCTTCGGCCAGGGGGAAATTCCCCTGGTTGTGTAGTAATTCTCGAAGATAGGCCCCCCACCTAGTTGGTGCAGATCTATATCCGTCACTGCTAGATTTTAAACCCTTGTGGTTCGTCAAGGATGTCAACGCGGGAAAAAAGGACTTCAATGAAGCCGCAACCCAAGACTGGAGCTAGGGCGTTGCAGGGGGGCGTGTGCCTCTGGCGAAGATTTCAGAGAGGGGAGCAGAAAATTTTGAAACATTTATTAGAAAAGTTATTTAACTTTCATAATTAAATTAGCTGGCCAAAATAATTAAAAATCATTTTAAACTAATATTAATAAAAGTTCTTCACAGCATACATACGGCGAGTAATTTCAACTAACGCACAATAAAAAATGGATTACAGAGGTATTATATTTTAGGGGTGGAAGAGAGAAGGGGATCACGGGAGGGATAGTGGCAAACTGATCGTTGCACCCCCTGAAAAAAGTCCTAGTTATGGCCCCTTCACGCCTTCACGACCGGTTAAGAGTCTCAACCCTGCCCTAAAGACGCGCATGGCGGTATGACCGCAATTCGATTGCCGGTTCAGGAGATTTTTTTCTCATGGCAATTCTTGTATATTTGGTAAGTTTTGGTTAGTGAGTAATCATTTCCATCGAAAAATGTTTTGCAATAGGGTCCAAAATCAATCGCCTTAGGACTAATTTTCTCGAGACCTCCTTAAAATAAATATCCTCGCTTTCTCTCATTCTTCATTATTTTCCCCTGCCAAACACCCTAAAGGTGGCTTGCTGGGTATTATGTAGATTTACAAGTATTAGAAAGAATTTAGAGCCACTTTTAAGATAAAAATAACGTAATTTCATCAGTTCCGTTGCTATTTCCCGTAAGATCTCATGTAATTCATGTTCTCAAAAGAGCGCCTCTACCGGCCGAAAACTCAACTACGTGCGCTGTCCCAGCCTTTTCCCGACGTTGGACGGCCTTGTATATAACGTAGGCTACGCACTGACAAACACCCACGCCGTCGTCGAGGGCATCGATGCTAGGGTATGAGGGTTACTGACCCTCGAGTAACGGCACTCCCTCACTCCAAAAGGGTGTGAGTCGAGTCCCCTTGGCGGAGACCAAGAGAAAGGGGCCGAAAGGGACTTCGCCGGGCCCTGGAAAATCCCGAGGGCGACAACACTCGCCGAAAGGGAGGGGGGGAAATACCCAACATTCCGCCCGCCTTGAAAAACTGTGATTTTCAATACAGAGCGTGGAGCGTGTGGGGGAGTGCAAAACAAAAAAACATATTAAATCACCATATAGCGGCAATTCGACTACCCACTGACTGATTGATACAATTACGCAGCCTAAACTGTGATAGGTGTGGGTATTTGGCTTATTGGACGTAAAAGTAAAAAAAGATTCATCGGGAGAAAAATTCTGAAAACTTGAAAAAGTCGATTAATTTTCGAGATACATCGACTTGAATTAACATGGGAGCCTTATGGAACTAAAACTTTTTCGCATTAATTTTGTATTTTTAAACGTTCGAGGAACATGATATTCAATGGACATAAACTAGATTTTTTGGTTGATTTTTTGGTAGGGTTGCCATTGCGACGAATTGATTTTTAGTATTTTTTATTATAGTTTGAACGCTTTCAATGCTTTTCTTATGGGAAAACTTTAGGAATTTTTATGACCAACTTGCAATAATCGTACCACATTTTCCTTGACTTATTAGGTAGAGAATTTTTTGGTTGATTTTTTGGCTATCTTGGAATATTCATGTGTCGAAACAATTCCGAGGAATAAACGATTTCGATTTTACATTATCGTGATGGGCGAATTTTCAAATTCGGATTTCGGCCTTGGGACATGTGCCATATGAAAATTTGGAATCTTCAGGAAAAACCGTTGAGGGTACTTCGTATCCTAACGTTTCAGCCTACTTTCCCCGTAAACCTCTTGGTTAATTCATAATAAAATTCCGAAAAATATCCTGCACGCGAAAAATCATTGTCGCCATTTTTTGTGGAGTATACAATCTTGAATAACTTAGCTACCATTCAAGCTAGAATAATGAAATTTTCAGGGTAATAATATTATTAAAACAGTCAAATTTTGCAATGATGACCATTCCGCTCGATCGATTCATGCACGAGTTATATCGATTCCAATCTCCTTGGATACGCTTTAATCGCTAATAACTTTTTTGTTAATCAAGTTTTGAACTTCAAAATCATACACAATACAAATGCTAATGTGTTTCATCCGACAAAAGTTAAATCAAGCGAATCGACTGATTAGACTCGAAGTAATGATCGACACAAGGTAGCATTCGATGGAGCCCTTTTTCAGACCTGTTTACATAGTTACGGATATAAAAATTTTAATAATATGTTAGGAAAGGAATGAATTATGCGCACACTTAACTTATTTAGATGAGTAATGTTTCGTAATGAATATATATCAATATGAATTTATATCTTTTTGTAATAGGTCCCCGTAAGAAATACACGCATCGCCCTATCTACGTCACCAATATAAGGACATAGGTGAAATTTCGAATGGGGATGGTTGAGAAGGCAGAGATAAGGGAGTGACGATGGTAGGGATATCAATAGGATTGCGAATTTTTCAATACAGGTGTCAGTATAGTCGAAAGTACGATTCGATTTTTATATTAAATTGGCATAACTTGATAAGTGTATATGTTGGACCAATGAAATTTGGTGAATGGGTACATCATAGTATTCCTCACAATGCGCATTGGAAATATGTTTTCTATGTAGTCTCACGTTCGATATATATCGAATCTACTTTTTCTTAAAACATATCGATTTGCTATAACATATAGGATTTTACATCGTAGGACATAGTTGACCAGGGATTATATAGTAGATACCCATAGACTGGAAGTTAAACCAATATCAGTGCGGATTTTACAGTACAGATGCCAGTATGATCGAAAAAACGATTCGATTATTACAGCAAATACACAAACTGGCATAACTTGAATAGTATATCCGTTGGACCAATGAAATTTGGCGAATGTGTACATCTTGGTATTCCTCACAATGCCCAATGGAAATATGTTTTGTATATAGTCTCACGTTCGATATATATCGAATATGCTTTTTCTTCAAATATATCGAATTACTATAACATATAGGATTTTGCATCCAAGGGCATAGTTGACCAGGAATTATGTAGTAGATGACCATAGACTGGAAATAAAATCAATATCGATGCGGATTTTACAGAACATATGTCAGTATAATCGAAAGATCGATTCGATAATTATGGCAAATACGCAAATTGGCATAACTTGGATAGTATATACGTTGGACAAAAGAAATTTGGTGAATGGGTACATCTTGGTATTCCTCACAATGCTCAATGGAAATATGTTTTGTATGTAGTCTCACCTTTGATACATATCGAATATGCTTTTTCTTCAAATATATCGAATTGCTTTAAAATATAGGATTTTACATCCAAGGGCATAGTTGACCAGGAATTTTAGGGTTGATGATCAAAGAGTGGAAGTTAAATCAATAGGGATGTGAATTTTCAGTACACGTGTCAGTATACTTGATAATTCGATACGATTATGGTAGCAAATATGCAAATTGGCGTTCTTTATAACTATTGATGTGAGACCAAAGATATTTGATAAATATGTTCATCATAGCATTGTTCATGCTGCACTATTGAAATATATTTCCGTACTACGCCCCCATTCGACACATTTTGAATCTGCGTTTTCGTAAAATATGTCGAACTACTATTATCAATAGAGTTTATCATCTACGGGGATAGTTGAGCATTCTTTGGTTCTTTCTCCAATTCAAGTTTCTTAACCGTATTCATATATTTATTGTGATCAATTCGTTTCGTTGTTTAAACCTTCCTCAGATATAAAAAGGTGACAGCATTAATAGACATACGTCGTCAGTGACATCCGAACATTACTTCATTATTTGAGACATATTAATTCCGATAGTCATTTCCGAATTAGTCTCTGTGCGTTTATTTTCTAAAAATGATGTTTTTAATTTGATTCAGTTAGGTGCGTTCAAACGCTCATAACAAAAACTGGAGGTTAGCCCTTACCCTAGGATGCTACAATCCTAGGGTAAGGGCTTAAATACGAAAATCGGCTATATTTCACAAGTACATCCGTCATTAAATTTAAATTTCTCTCCATTACGTAAATATTAAGTTCAAAACGTTCTCCTAACGTTCATATCATCGTGGTA
Source organism: Ischnura elegans (assembly GCF_921293095.1). NCBI lineage: Eukaryota > Metazoa > Arthropoda > Insecta > Odonata > Coenagrionidae > Ischnura > Ischnura elegans. Next base: position 2,434,028 of record NC_060248.1, on the reverse strand, counting down.
ACTAAGACGACCTTAAGTATTGTTGAGGGCGAATGAGAGAGTTGTTCGCCCATTCGGCACATTTCAATGACATTTTGAGTGTTTTTTTTCGCTTTTTTTAGCAACTTATGGACCCAATACTTGAACACAGGTGACACAAATATGTTCCCACCGCACTAATTACCCGCTTGATGAATTCAAGCGCCCATCGACTCGTACATCATATAAACATACATGGAAGAAACACATGAATAGACAACTGCCAAACATAGTGAGAGCCTTTTGAAATGAAGTCTCTGTGTCCGTGATGAAGGCTCACTTTCATTGCATGTGGCATGTTCCACATAAATACAAGTAATGAAAAAAGAAACTGAAATATCACCCGATATTTACACAAACGACACTTGATGAAATCACTGACACTCTCACTAACAAATTATCACTCACAATAATTCACTACGTCACTTGATAAAAAATGTCACCTCTTTACAATGATAACTGAAAATAAGTCCATCAATTCATGAAAGTTCATGGTTAAACAAGATTCTTTCACTCTGCAAATAAAACTTATACAAATGAAATATACAAAAATGAAATTCAATGTTTAAATTTCAGCTTTCCTCTTTGGGCAAGGACATAGTTTGTTGACCACCCGCCGTATTAGCCCGGCAGTCGTTCTCACAGTTGCCACTCTCGAAACCCCATCCTCACCGGGGTGGAGCTGCACGATGCGACCGAGGCTCCACCGGAGAGGGGGTAGATTGTCCTCCTTGATAAGGACCAAGTCGCCTTGCTGCATGCTGGGTGCCTCTCTGGTCCACTTGGGTCTAACCTGGAGGCTGGACAGGTACTCCTTGTGCCAACGAGACCAGAAATGCTGTTGCATCCTGGTAACGTGCTGCCATCTGGATAGACGATTGACGGGGATATCAATCGTATTTGGGTCAGGGATGGCAGTGAGTGCGTCGCCAATTAAGAAATGGCCAGGAGTCAATGGATTGAGGTCATTAGGATCTGATGACATTTGGGTAATTGGTCGGGAGTTAAGGCACGCCTCTATCATGGTTAAATAAGTGTATGTCTCCTCATACGTGAGGGATGCGTTCCCAACAATTCTCCTGAGATGATATTTGAGTGAACGGACAGCCGCTTCCCAAAGGCCTCCAAAGTGGGGTGAACGAGGAGGGATGAAATGCCAATTGATGCCTTGTGAGGATGAGTAGTGATGAAGTCTTTCCTGGTGTGACTTCGATGAGAATACTTTCTTGAGATCCTTCATTTCCCGATTTGCTCCCACAAAATTTGTGCCATTGTCTGAATAAATGTCGCTGCACTTTCCTCGTCGAGATGTGAAGCGCTTTAAAGCTCCCAAAAATGCTTCTGTCGTCAAATCCCCCACTAATTCAAGATGCACTGCCTTGGTGGAGAAGCAAACAAATACAGATATATAAGCCTTGATTGGCTGAGATCCTCGACGACGACTAGTTTTGACATGAATGGGGCCGCAATAATCAACCCCGCACCTTAAAAAGGGGCGAGTTGGTTCAAGTCTTTGTCTCGGTAAATTACCCATTAACTTTGGTACAGCCTTAGGGTTACTGCGAAAGCATCTCGTGCATTGATGTACGATCTGACGGCAGAGATTTCTTCCACTTAAAGGCCAGAAACGTTGCCGTATTGACGAAAGAAGCAGTTGCGGTCCAGCGTGAAGTTGCCTGATGTGTTCTTGCGTCACAATCAATTTTGTAAGATGATGTTTCGGAGGCAAGACAATTGGATGCTTCTGACTATAGGAAATGTTAGAGGAACTTATTCTTCCTCCCACCCGGATCACGTTGTTTTCATCCAGAAATGCATGCAGCATTTTCAAGCTTGATTTGCTGCTAACTTGATTTTTCCGCTGAAGGTCATGAAGCTCATTAAAAAACACTTCGCTTTGAGCTGCTTTAATCAACTGCGTAAGAGCCGCCTCGATTTCTCGAGCCGTGAGCTCTCCCGTTTTCCTCTCAGTGCGTGATTTTGAGGCGTTGTGTCTGAATCGCAAGCAATAAGCCGTTACCCTCTGCAATTTGGATAATGACGAATAGCGCTGGATTAATTGGTTCACCTCCACTGCAATCAAAGCGGTGGCCATTGGTCGTTTCTCGGGGAGCTCTAGCATCTCAATGAATGATTCTGACGGCCATTCATTTTCATGTCCATTCATCCAAGGCGGTCCTTGCCACCATGATGCCATCTCGTGCAATTGTTGCGGGGTAAGCCCCCTGGAAATGTGATCCGCTGGATTGTCCACTCCTCTGATATGCCTCCATTTGCATTTACTTGTGAGCTCGTGGATCTCGGCAACCCTGTTGGCGACGAAAGTCTTCCAGTTGGGTGATGGTGCCTTCAGCCATGAGAGCACCACTGTAGAGTCTGACCACAGAGTAGGGCTTCCCGAAAACGAGAGTGATGATGAGACCTTTTGAATGAGGTTGGCGAGAAGCACTGCTGCGCAGAGTTCCAGCCTGGGAAGAGTGGTTTTCTTAAGCGGCGCCACTCGCGACTTGGAGCACAAAAGACGCATCATGAATTTTCCATCTGATTTGATGGACCTGACGTATACACATGCACCATAAGCGGATTCTGAGGCATCACAAAAGCCATGAATTTCGTAAACACTGCAATTCTTCGCAAGAACGCGCCGGGGAAGTCGCAAATCATTTAGGCATCTGAATGTTTCACGGAAATCAAGCCATTTTGATTGTAGCTCCGCAGGAAGTGATTCATCCCATTCCAATCTGAGTTCCCCCAGTCGCTGAAGGAATATTTTTGCCTTTAGAATGTTTGGTCCTATAAGACCCAGAGGATCAAATATCCTCGCAAGATCGGAAAGAACTGATCGTTTAGTTACCCGGGCTTTACAATCGAAGTTTTTCGTGTCGAAATGAAAGACATCCGCGTTTGGATTCCACAGAATTCCCAGGCTCCTGATGGTGTTGTCTCCTTCCGGACGAATCTGATGAGATGCCTCCCTGTGGTTCAATGGAATTTTCTTCAGCAATGCGGGATGATTAGAGCACCATTTTCGAAGCCTAAAACCTCCTCTTTCTAGCAATGTGATAATTCCTTCTTGAACTTTCTCAGCCTCCTCGATCGAGTTGCTGCCTGTGAGGAGATCATCTACGTAGAAATCTTTCATCACCACTGCTGCAGCGCGAGGATCACGATGCGATTCTTCCAGGGCCAATTGCTGAAGACATCTTGTCGCTAAAAACGACGCTGTTGACGCCTCCCCCTGGCATGGAAGACTTGCTGTAGTGGACTGTATTTGTGTCGAAGACGGACTTAATGGTGTTGAATTTGCTGATAGATTTATTTGCGGGAGCTTCACGGGAGCAACATCGTGGCCATTTTCTTTTGAATTACTTGTGGTGGGTGATTGTATTATTTGTTCGGCCTTTGAGACGGCATCAAAATACGCGTCTTCGAATTCCTCCCACTCTCCGTCGCCTCCCGCATTCAATAATTCGATCTCCGATTGCACATCTTCGAAGGCCTGCCATAAATCCTTAAATTTCTCCAGGCGGAGACGCAATTGATGGATTCCATCAGGAATCTCAACACTTTCCACAAAATTCTTAAATCTAGTGACTCTAGCCTTGATATGCCCGCGTTTTATAATTAATCCTTTAATTTTCTCTGCAATCGCTCTGAGAAACGTGCCTTAATGGGTCAATTAGCAGTGGGGAAATGACAGGAAAGGGTATGCACTCACTGCCTACCTTGTGCTGCGAAGGCTGCGTAGTGATGCTGCGCTGCTGGTGCGCCGATGCCGCTGTGTTGATTGATGAGCCCTCCGCTGGTTGGATGGCACCTCTCTGGAGATGCTGATTAATGAGTAGTGCTGATGGTCCTCTGCTTGAAGACCCCGATTTGAGTGTTTGCCGGGAGATGCCTCGCGATGAAATAATCTTGCGCCGATGCACAAAGATTCCAATTATGATTAGCCGATCACTGGTGTGATCCGGCCCGAAGGACCAAAAATGTTCGCGCAATCCGGCCCGAAGGTGGCTCAGAAGAAGTGCGCGCGGGGACGTGTGCCCCGGGTTATGATGAAATGAAAGGCGAGGACACCTTCAATCGAATTTGTTTTATTCGCGCGCAACTCGCGGGGAAGCGCACGCCGAAAACTCCGCGTCCACACGCTCCCGGAATTTGTGAAACACTGACAAACACCCACGTCGTCGGCGAGGGCATCGATGTTAGGGTATGAGGGTTACTGACCCTCGCGTAACGGCACTCCCTCACTCCAAAAGGGTGTGAGTCGAGTCCCCTTGGCGGAGACCAAGAGAAAGGAGCCGAAAGGGACTTCGCCGGGTCCTGGAAAATCCCGAGGGCGACAACACTCGCCGAAGGGGAGGGGGGGAAATACCCAACAGACAGTCAAAGTATATTGTAGGAATACACGAGACCATTCTAGCCCAGAATGTACGTACGATGTTGAAATCCTTGGTTTTCGAAGATTGACGTATTTTATACGCCAGCACGCTCGGTCCAGGGCCATCAACTTTTATTTCATCCTATTTATTAATTGAAATTATATTTCGGAATGGTTCTTTTAGCACATAGGTACCGTGTAAGTAAACTCCCTTTGGAGTAAAACGAATTTGAGGTGTTCGAGAAATATGGCATTTCATAATCGTTTTGTGTTCTTATTAATTATGTCTGTACGCATGTTGTTGATCGCCGCAAGCCTTTAATGGCATGTGCTCTAGCAAGAGTGGCTTTCATTTTTAAAGTGGAAGTTGATCATTATAAGCAATGAAAAAATGAACATTTTGGCGCACACCAACCCTTGCTAATGTAGTCGTCGTATCTCCGTGTTAGAAATGACACTGTTTAAATACCTAAACGCCATTATGATGATAAAAAATAATCTCATGTCAATGCTTGTCGTAATTAAAATTAACGAAAAATTTGGATAATATAATAAATAATCTCGGAAAAGACATCCATTGGATGTCCTTTCCGCGCACTTCTGGACATCTTGTACTTGTTTCGTCAGCACCTAGATGAGCAGATTATTAAAATAATATTAGTGGTGTGATGACTGCTCTGCATTTTCCCCACCTCTCGCCGACTTCCGTTCGTCGCTCTCCGTTGATGACTGGAAACCCCACGGTATGAGCGACCTGTGGGGGTGATGTGTCGGCATGCACGACGGTTGGACGATAGGGGAGGCGCGAGGAGGAGGCGGCAGTCAGTTTGTAGAGCGGAATAAAGCATGTCGTAGAATGAACTACTGACTCCTTAATTCATCATCCCGTTCCCTTGATGCGTCTCCGACGAAATCCCAATAGTCAATCGATTTACATTAGCCAGATTTTATATTCAATATATTGAGGAGCATTTTCACTGAGGGGATTTCTTGAATATGTGTGGTCCACGACAAACTCAACTGAACATACTGTACACAAACTGAAATAACTCCGAGACTGTTCATTGCACTTTCACATTATGCATGTCATCGTTTAGATCACTTAATCTGTACACTAATTTTTTAATGAAATTTTTGTACATTTTTGACGTTAAGAATTACGTCAAAGCGAAGAGTTTGACAAAAATGGAACTTTAATACAATGCAACCCAAATATTATTCTTTGGTATAACAATTTCAATATTTTACTGCGCATTCTTATAGGCTTTCGTCACATTCATTGATTGTGGCGAAGTACATTGCAATCCTACTTACACTTGACGATTAGGAGTCATGGCGCCATGAGACGAAAACTGTTGTCTCCAGATTCAAATTTCCTGCATTAGTCAGATATTGTCATTTCGCTAATAGCAAATCCTTATTTTTTCGCATTTATGTTTGCTGCGAACGCGCGCTGTCTCAATCCTGGAATTTGTAAAATTGGCTATTTCTGCTGTAGATTCCGGCCTTGACGAATTGTGCTTTCACAATAAACATAGAATTTGATAAACAGTACGCTTTGGATTTCAGTGCAACGATTAGTTATTAACGTTTAACTCGAGTCAACCAGATATCTACGTCGGCAACACATTCAATAAATTCACTTGGTAAAAAATAGTTTACAATAAAATGAATAAACTAGCCTAATATGAATAGTAAAACTAAAAAATCTACTCAAACTGCTTACAGTGTTGGTTAGTTTTTGTTACTAACTGTGAGCAGCAGTAGTAATGAAATGAAGGAGGATATGGTTATCGCAGAGCAAAGTCGTCCAGCTCTGTGGGACAGAAGGAACAAACACCACCACAACCGTCACGTGTTGGACAAAAAATGGAAGGCTGTAGCAGCCGAATTGAACAGTACAGGTAAACTAAATTATACGGGGTGTCCAGCTCTGACTGTCCGAAACTGTACGGGGCTATTTGTAAGCAAAAATAAACATATAATACAATACAACACGAGATTTGTCTTAAAAAATAAGCACTTCAAAGTTTTCAACAGTCGAAGCAGGAAACCTAATATATTAGCAAATATCCAGGGACGAGGGTATTTTAAAACTATACTATAAATGGTAATGTAACTATGTTATAATCCTTATATTATCTATTTGGAAGTACTGTACAAGGAAAAGGCCAGAGTCTATAGTATAATAAATAACTAGACTTCATTTTTATGCAAACACTTGAATGCACTGTAAAAAAATGTTCAAAAAGAATTATTGTAATAGGTTCATATAAACAAATCCATACAAAAAGCTAGGGTCCAAGATCATTATTTTTGTGAAAAAACTATTTTTACTTTCGATCTCCTTCAGTTTTTACACATTCTTCACAAAGTATGCCTTAAAGCAATTTCTGACTTATTTCGCACGGTTTGAAGCGGAATTTCTGGATCTCCCCAAAGGTTGAAGATTGGCTTCGGCAGGGACAGGCGGCATTTTTTCGTTTACTGGACGTTAATGGGTTCACCTATGGGCGACCTAATTCAGATTTCCATAAATGTTTCTTTAGGCCGGAAAATCATCTTAAGTAGGTGAAGACTGAGCAAAATGATTCATAAAACCTCATTTTGTTCAACTGCGGATGGTTTATGATTTATTTGGGTATGACTCAACTGAATTGTGCTTGTTCATACAGTATTACATGCGAAAAGTGCATGTAAAACAGACTTATTCATTGCTTAAATATTCTGGTTAGTGCCATGCTGATGTTGAATACTTAGATCGGTTCCTTTACCTCGTGAAGAAATAGTCTCCGGTTGTGAGACGTGAGAATTTCTCTTAATGCTTTAAACATCCCATTGAAATTGCTTAAGGAGCTATTGGGTTGCATCAGCACTGAGGTGACGGGCATTGTCAAGGATCAGAACAAATAGATCACATGACTTTGTAGTGTTGCCTACTAACTTATGTATGTTTTGATGCATGTTTCCGAATTTCATTATTATTATTTATATCAGCGTATGGTAGTATAATTTGTTAGTATACGTGACGTTTTTTGGACCTTGTGGTGTGCATGTGGGAGTCCAATTGCATGCTGGTGATTGATCTCCCCCTGCCAAACGCCGTAGAGGTGGCTCGCAGGTTATTATGTAGATGTAGATGATTACTTCCAGAAGTCAGCATGTCTCTTCTTAAGTTTTGAATGGGAATGGACGTTATGTTTTACACTGGTGCACACACTATCCAATAAAAATTTTGTTGTCGGAATTAAGGTCATGACACGTCAATGCTGAAGCCATTCGACCAGTTTTCTGGCTGTCTCCCCGCAGTGCACACTTGGCGGGAGAATCTATTGAGGCAGTGTAGTTAATGAGATTGCTATTAACCTTAAACTAACAACACGGTGAGAAATTACTTGAGCGTGTGGTGCAGAGAATGCGCAGTTGCCCTACCTGTGCAGTACCTGCCTTTCGCTTGTATGATGTTTTTGGTGAGGGATCGGAGGTTGAAAAATTAAACGCCCTCGTATTTGGACTGAGCGATTTCAATTATTTTCTATTCCGTGGGCACTAATGTCAATAGGCGGCATCTTTCGTACGCAGAGATTGTGAGCTTTCTCGGATGAGTTCTCAGAAGGCTCGGTGAACACGCTCTTGAAGTAGGAGTTTAATAAATTGGCTTTATCAGAACTGTTTCTCAACCACCCTGTCGATTTCTGAAACAACAATGCCTGTTCGCTGTCCGTTTGAAGTCTGTTGATAGCCTGTTGGAGATTAGTGAACAGAGTATAAACAGCCAACGAACAATCTCGGGTCACACACAAGTAGGAACAACTTACGAACAGCCTTCCAACAGTTTGTACTCTGTTTGCAGCTTGTTCCTTAACAGGCAGGCAACAAGCATTTCGGGAACAATAGTGAACAAGCACAATTCAGAACAGGGAGGGGCCGGTTGGTAGTATGTTTCACCGAACAGGGAATGAACAGACAACAGTGAACAAACACTAAACACCCTATCGATTTACGTAAAAATAATGCCTGTTCGCTGTCATTTTGGAGCCTTTTGGAGATTTTGAGAACAGATTATGAACAACGTACGAACAATTGTTTTAAGTTTCGGAATTTGGACAACAATTTGGATTAATCTAAATTTAATTGAGTACAAGGAAGTTTAATCGAATCCAAAGAAAATATCATCTACTTAAACAGTAATTATATACGCTTGAATTCATTATCACGATTACCATCAACCACGGATGACGGTTATTGAAGTGAGCGCGCAAATTATATCAGCTATCTGCACGGCTTACGCACGTTAAATACTTTACTTCGCCAATAGAGTATGTGCGCCCGGGAGGAATACGATTGAAATGCAGTTTATTCGATAAAGTGTATCGTAAATATCATTACTTTCGATTAACAGCATTAATTGTTGCTTAGTTTGTTAAATAATTGCTATTTAATATGCATTGTTTTCGCAACGATATTGGGCAGAGGAAAACGCTCATTTATTGGCTCCTCGGTATATGACGTCATTCTGTTCTATCTCATCAGCATGCAAGGTGTTTATCGTGTTTATGATACAATAATCTACGTGTGCATTGGAAAAAGTTGGTGGATCTGATCTGTGTAAAGGGAAATACGTTTAAGTGCTTATCATGGAATCAGGTTTCGTGAAGGTTTCTTCAAATAATATCCCGAAGATGGATGCTTCAATGATTGACCGTGCTGATTATGTTGGACTATACCTACATGCCTTGGCACGAAGTTTTAATGTTGAACTGGAGCTTTTTTGTTGTGTTGCCTCATTCATAATAAAGAGCAATCGACGGGAAACCTCATCGGAAATTAGGTCTAACATAAGTGAATTAAGTAAGATTGTTTACAGTAGGTAATTGGCCAAAAGTTTGTTAGCACGATTCGAAGGTTTACGGAAATAAAAGTGCCGGTACGTAGATAACTATCGATATTTGTATTATTATCATTTCAAATACCGATCATAATTTAATTTATCTATTTAACTATTCTCTATTCTATTATTATTTAACCTACTGACTCGCGAAAAATAATTTTTCATATTCAGTTATGGCCCGTGGTGACTGGATGAATATCCATAGTTCATTATTTAATTGCCGTTACTGAGCTGCGTTCTTCTTCTGGGCTATTTAAGGTTTTAAACGTAAGCACGAATAACTGAAGTTACATTTTGGTCCAGTTTAAGCAGTAATTTGATCTTAATTTCTTAAAAAAACGCACTTTTTGTCGACGTATTTGTTCTTCCGTAGAATTAATGTGTTCAAAAGCAGAGTTCTGATTATCTCAATGTTTCTACAAGTTATTTTCAGTTCGCTAACAGAGATATGTCAGTCAGATGTACATTTGCTTGGTTGAGGTTTATGAATAGCATTTGTGAGGTATATCTAAAAATTTGTTATTGAAAATTTGGTCCGGATGAATGATGGAAATCTCTCGGGCTGGAAATCAAATGTTTTATAGTTAGATCAGACGATTACTTTTCATTCATCCGGTTTCAATATGCTTCTCGAAGCATTTGTTAGCACAATTTAAAAATTTGTTCATTTTACATTTCTTCACAGCATAAGTTTATTGGTTTTCAAGGCACAAGTGTGTTGTTATGACCGATTTTGACTACCCATTAAGCGAGGAATCCCTGCGCACGGTGCATTTCCAAAAAGTAGTCCCGACTTGTGATACGTAATAATGAGCTTATTTCACATCCGATTTGGAAAATATTAGCATCAATGTGTTTGGAATTAAATTAAAAACATTTTGAATACCCAAACTATCACTTTTTATCGAAAATTAATTTTCCGTTTTTTAGTTAGTAGTACGGGTACAGTTACTAAGTTAGTTACTAATTAGTGATTTAGTTTTCACGAATTAAGTCGTACTATTTTCAAGGATCATCACTGTTTAAGTGTCTCTTAATTTTAATGTCACTATAAATCTGCAAACGAATGCAAATGCGAGAACCGAGGAGTAAGAAATACGATTAGGTAGTTCAAGGTAGATAGAGTCTTGTCGTCAGCGTAACCGTGAAACAAATGAATTAAAAGATGTAGATGATGGCATGTACACACTTTAAATCTAGTTCATAAGCCATTCCATGGCTTCTTTCCAAACTCAGTATACGCCGTAGAGGGGCTCACCCTAGAGAACAAGGAATGCCTGAGAACACGTCGAACAAAATGACGTCACAGCCTTGACAATATGGCCGACTGGTGTTTCAGCGCATCATTTATTTTGCAAATTTTAATAATTAATATCTCGCTTAAAAAGTACCTCTCTATTCTCAGACTCGGAATTTAGCCTAATTGAGGTGTAAATTCTTTTTTAAGATCACTTCCCAAAAATGTGCACATACTCTATTACAGGCAGGGGCCGTATGTTTCAGCCAAAGAGTATGTACTCTGTGGTTTCAGCGGACTGGGAAAGAACAAGCAACAGTGAACGGACACTCAACAGGCAAGGGCCGGTTCATAGTCCGTTTCACGGTACAGGGTACGAACAGAAAACAGTGAACAGCTAGTGAACAGGTTCTCAACAAGGACGGAAAGATAGCATGGTGCTGCTACCTACCTATAGAAGATAGCAAACGCAAACAATGACGCCAATAACCGATACCGTTATCCGGACAGTTTACGATGGTTTACGAGCACATGGTCGACTGTGTTGTGGTGAAGTTGTTGGTTGCGGAGAAAACCATAGACCTTGAATATAGCTATATTCAAGGTCTATGGAGAAAACAGTTATTTATTTGAGTATTATTTAACCTGTGCTAAATGCCCGCAGTGACGAATTAAGTAATTCGTGCATCCATTCAGTGATAGTGAAAGTCGTGAAGTGATATTTGTTCTTGAGTGTGTTTATTTAATAATTTATTGTGTCTCTTAAGTTTTTGAGCAAGTACTGAGATTTGTATTGTATTATGCGTATGTGCGTTACGTCGCCAATAAGAACCGACAAACATTGTCACAGGACTGTCTTTCTTGTAGGTTTGTTTGTGAGAAGTGAACTCATCGTGTTCATAAATATTCTTTAAAGGCCTGTTTCTCTTTTAAAATCACACGTATTATATTGGCATAGTGCAGAATCCGAGTTGTATTAATATTGTATATGTAGTTGGAAGTACATATTTCTTTGATGAAGGCATGTGAAATATTTGTTGGTGTAGTGGTTGTTCTGTTAATGATGACAAAGCTTGCTTTTCTACAACTATTCAAGATTTTTTATAACTAATGGAATATGTGGAAAAGCACAATAAAAGTTTTTCTTACAATCATTCAAATGAATTTCAACTTTGAATTCTATGTTTACATAAATTATCTCTTGTCTACTATGTCCAAATTAGCAACAGCGAACAGTTAAGGAACAAAGTATGCGCATAGGGAGAGAACAGACAAATAACCGTCTTCTCACATTCTCACAGACGTGAAACAGACAAGGCGTTCCAATTTACATTCTACGAACAGTCGCCTGACTGTTGTCACTCGGACAAGGAACAGGGAACTAACAGCCGAAGAAAACAGGCAATGAACTGACAGCGCACAGTCCCCTGCCTGTTCATTGTCTGTGGTCCAACAGGTAAGGAACAGAGAATGCCGCTTTCTTAACAGGGAGGGAACAGACAAGTAACCCTTTTCTCACAGACAAGGCGTTCCAATTTACATTCTACGAACAGTCGCCTGCCTGTTCTCTCTTGGTCAGGGAACAGGGAACGAACAGCCAACTGACAGACAATGAACAGACTTTATTGTTACAGAAATCGACAGGGCATTATTGTTTCTCAGCGAACATACGGTAGATCGTTTATCTTGAACTTCCGTAACATATGACCAAAATGCTTTTGGGTTTTCCAGTAACTGCTCTACTAGTGTTTTTCTTTTAAAATTCGTGAATGCATTCCTGAACGCATCCTTCGTGGCGGCTTCAGACGCAATATATTTTTTAATTATTAACTCGCGTTCATTAGCGAATAAATCTGTGCAGGCTTTTTTCATTTTAGCATGACACGACTTTGTCGCCTAAATGATTTTCTCACTTCCGCTTCATACCATCTCGGCTCGCTGCCTTCTTTTTTGTTTTACTAGGGATGTAGCAATTTATTCCCGAAATTACGAGCGAAAGAAAAGCTTTCCAAGTACCATCTACATTTAAATTTATTATTGATTCTTTAAACGCTGGGAAAGCATTACCTCATGAGGTATATTTGTCGCCAATACATCAAGAATACTTTCTCCTCTGTTTGGTACGGATGCTATTTGTAACAATGAATTAGATGTAAAAGTGTGTATATTCACCTCGGGTTCATTATAAAAACAGTCAGGCATTTTAAATTTTAGGGCCCTACGTAGCAATTACTTTTCACCACTAAAATCCGTTATCCATTTTCGTAATTCATTCCGAGAAAGCCCGGTAAGTACATTCAAAAAGCGTGAGTAGCTGTGGATAAAAATTACTTCATGAATGCTTTTCCTAATCTTGGAAAATATCATATCTGGCCAAATGATATGCGTCCCGGATGCCATGTGGTGATACAGTTGATTTCTATCTATTTATGAAAAAGAAGGATTCTAACTTGTTCATTTACTTCTCTTTACCTTGCAGAGACTGAAGAGTAAGCTTACTAGTTTATTTGGAACTATCAACAGATCGAGAGGGAAGATCCCGACTGAAATCAATACCTGTCGGTTGCAGCTACACAAAGCAAAAATTCAGAAAAAGGATCATATCACATTCGCAATTTATTGCAAGGCAGGACAACTAAAATATCTTCTTATACGACCAAGTGTGACCGTTAATTTAGGTACTAAACGTAAACCAGAGACTGTGTTATTTTATAATGAAAATGAATTCGAAGTATGTAGAGTAGACCAAATGGCGAGGCTTCTGCCCATTATGTCCTAGGACAGGAATAAAGCGGTAAGTCTCCCATTCCATATAAGTTATGTTGAAATTTCCACCTACATTCAAGTTAGTACGCATAACATTTTCCAAATCCCAGGTCAGAGCACAGTTTGACATTCTTGGCTGTTGGACGCTTTGGGCCCGAAGGAGACTTTTACCGCAGATTGGACAAAATTCTTGAAAATTATCGTAGAAAGAGATCAAAAAAGGACCTTATTTCTGGTGTGATCGAGAATACGATAAAGGCAATAAATTGTTGATAGCACTAAAAGAATTGTAAAATGCAAGATGTACTACACGTGGCCCAGATGGGTGGGGGCCCTCCCGGTGTTTTGGGTCCTTCCGTCGCGAGCTCGGGTCCTCGGGAAAGGGACGGATTAGGCTCGGAGTCGAGGATGAACCATCATTAGAGGAACAGACCGTTGGTAGTCCCCACGACGTTAACCGAAAATTCTCTTTTTGCTTTCCGCAGATATCATTATTCGTTTTTGCCGAAATATCAATGCACTAATAATATGGAAAATATTTCAGTCAGTTAAACTGCTTCATCAAATCTTTTTCGTATTACCCGAATACTCTATCGTTTTCAATAATATGTAGACACTCACGAGACCCGCTTAATTGATGTGGCCGGATCGTTGAAAACTTGGCACATGAAGCAACCTGCATCCTTTGTCTTCGCGGCGAGCCGACGAGGACGGATATGGACGCGACTGAGCAACTCCACCTGGAGTCAGACTCCAGGAGCAAGTGCCCAATCGAAATTAAAATTAGCGGATGGAATGCATTAAGCATGGGAATGGAAGTAGTTTCCCCGCGAAAAATTTAAAATGGAGGTGGAATGGACCAAAGAGGGCATGGACAGTAGGGTGGGCCGAAAAAAGATTTTTTTTCCTTATCAAATTTGCCCTATGCGGGAAAGTTGCAAAATGATATAAGGATCTCGCACACAAAATTTTTTTCAAATCGGATAATATTAACCACTGCCGCCCGAGCTCTAAAGTTTATAATTTTGCGAAAAATCAGGCTGATTTCAGAATCAAACGGCTATGAAGACGAATTTTATGAAAATATTGGATAATCGATAATATCAAAGAGTGGATACATGTTTTTAGTTCATGAAAATGAAATTTGAAGTTTTTTTTGACAAAATCTATGGTTAAAAAAATGTCTATGAATTAACAACAAAATTAGAGTATAGTCCACCCGCACAACGCAACTCAATTTTGCCTACATTTCTAAAACTCCATTTTGGGGGCTAAATTGCAGGTAAAATAATATTTATTTCGATTGAATTTCATTTCTTATCAAATAAGTCATCATATGGTAGTAAATAATCCCACAAAAAGTAATAATAAGGTAAATTATTTGAAATTAACATCAATCATAATGACGAATAACGTACCTGTGGAGCTATTTTCAACAAGAGTTTCAGCCAAGGCTGAGAAAAAACAGAACCTGAACACCAAGCATTTCACTAATAAGTTGTCAGTAGCTCTCTGCTAGTTTCGTAAAGAAACTACTCAGAACTCACCACGAGGAAGAGGCTACCATCGAGTTCCACCCGTGTCCCACCAACCAACTTTCCAAAGGATTACGAGAGGATTGACGCCATCGTGGAAATAGAGAAAAATCGTACCAGGTGTGGAGTGGAGTGCGTGATATTTGTTGCACCCGAAAATTTCATAGGTAATGATTTACCCACTAATGAAGAGATGATGAAAATGTTTTTGTACTCTCGGTACATTGAAGAAGAAAGTTAAAATAATATTATTTCTCTGCCGGGAATCGCGGAGACAGTGACTTATGCCATTGAAGGCATTTGGCATAGATCATCTATCCCAGTTTTTGCATATAGGCAAATTGTTTGACGAATTATTCAATATCATGGAAATAATCGCACTATTCTTCGATCTGTCAACAAGAATGCTTTCATTGATCTGAAGCAAGACTTCCTTCATCACTCACGTCAGTTTTTTGATGTTGCGGCATGTAAATTGCTTTAGTGATACTGATTCTGTTTGTGATATTCTTTCGAAAATGCCCAGTTTAGAATGGGAATTCCCTAAGGACAGAGAAGTGGCAGGAAAATGAAGATAGGCGCCATCGATGTGCAGGAGACCAAAAATAGGAAGACGAGGCTTTGCAGGTTGGAAGGAAAAAAGGAACACCCGAATGTTCCACCCTATTTTGTCATAACACTTCTGCTCCATCTCGCCTGAAACCTCAGACTATAACACTTCTGTTTGGAAGACTCAGGTGATGAAATGACATTGAACGGAGAGTTACGTAATGCAAGTGAAGGAGAGGATTTCATTGAAAAAGGTTAAAGTAAGTAATTTGAAATTACCAAGATTTGCATCATCCTGTAAATAATTTTGCATATCAAACCATACCTCTACAGCACTTGCATCTGCGCACTTAGTAGATATCGGGTTGGTTACTCAAGGAGTCAATGTACTTTTTGTTGACAAGAACAAAGTTAGAATAGAAAGAGAAAGATTGCGCACGTCTCTTCGGAAAAATGTGGGAACTGTTAAACTGCAAGCGCTTTACTTCGACGAGAGGAAAGACTCTGCTTTCGTTTATAGTCAATCAAAGTGAAACACAATTGGTGAGGAGCATGTAACTCTCGTTCAAGAGCCCGGTTCACGCTACTTATGGCATGTCACCCCATGTGTCAGCAAAGCTATTGGCCTCTAAGATTCCATAACGAATTTTCTAGGGGAGGAAATGATCATTATCAATGGACTGCAAGCAATTGTGTGAGATGGAACTGAGGTTAACACCGGAAGCCATGCCGGAGTAATCAAGAGAATGGAAATGGCCCTAAGAAGACCTTTGCATTGGTTTGTTTGCCTGCTTCATTGAAATAAACTATCGTTCAGCACCGTCAAAAGAACTGATGACCCTGGCAAAATTTGTTATCGAAGTTTACGCTCCAATGCGGTTTTCAATAAAATTGAGACAATATTGAACAGAAGGACCGAAGCATATTATGAACACGATTCTTCTTATGAAATATATAGATAGAGACATCAAATTACGCCACTACTCTATGATTCAGGGAAATTCAATTTTGCTCACCCAAAGAATATTCTTCATGCAATGTTAGCCGATGAACGCAGACATATTGGTGCAAAGGCCAACACAAATGCATTGAAATCGAGAAAAACTCAGCAGGAGGAATTGAGGAAATTCGAATTTTCCAAAGCTAACCTTCGATGGAGTGAAGAGTTCTCGGGATCGCCACTGGGTCAGGAACTTCATATCTGCCGACGTTTCGATGTCCGACTCGGTACTGCTGCGCACCATCAAAATCCGTGCGCAGTATAGAACGCAGGCATGGATGGGCATTATCGTGCATAAGAGACAGAGAAATTCAGCCGAAATTTTAATAAAAACTCAAAATAATTTTGTCAGAGTAATTGATGTGCTTTCACAACCGTGTCCTTCGGAAGGTTGGCTGGGGGGGACACGGGTGGAACTCGATGGTAACATCTTCCTCGTGGTGAGTTCTGGGTAGTTTCTTTACGAAACTAGCAGAGAGCTACTGACAACTTATTAGTGAAATGCTTGGTGTTCAGGTTCTGTTTTTTCTCAGCCTTGGCTGAAACTCTTGTTGAAAATAGCTCCACAGGTACGTTATTCGTCATTATGATTGATGTTAATTTCAAATAATTTACCTTATTATTACTTTTTGTGGGATTATTTACTACCATATGATGACTTATTTGATAAGAAATGAAATTCAATCGAAATAAATATTATTTTACCTGCAATTTAGCCCCCAAAATGGAGTTTTAGAAATGTAGGCAAAATTGAGTTGCGTTGTGCGGGTGGACTATACTCTAATTTTGTTGTTAATTCATAGACATTTTTTTAACCATAGATTTTGTCAAAAAAAACTTCAAATTTCATTTTCATGAACTAAAAACATGTATCCACTCTTTGATATTATCGATTATCCAATATTTTCATAAAATTCGTCTTCATAGCCGTTTGATTCTGAAATCAGCCTGATTTTTCGCAAAATTATAAACTTTAGAGCTCGGGCGGCAGTGGTTAATATTATCCGATTTGAAAAAAATTTTGTGTGCGAGATCCTTATATCATTTTGCAACTTTCCCGCATAGGGCAAATTTGATAAGGAAAAAAAACCTTTTTTCGGCCCACCCTAATGGACAGAGCCCGCTGCCATAGCCGGAGAAAATTTCACTGCGACATTTGCTGGAATTCTTTCGCTGTGACTATTTTTTGCCAAAAACAATAAATTCAATTAATTACAACATGCAAAAGTAACAATTTCCAATTTATGCTAATTTCATTAAGCTAGATAGAAAAAATTCGGTGACTGTTATATATTAGCGAAGGTTTTACGTCGATAGTTTGGTACTCATCATTAAAATGAGGACAACAGTTTACGGGGCAAACACTGGTAAAAACCAATCGCTAGTGTGAACGAACTCGCTATCACGGCACGCTTTGTTTTGGTAAGTTACATCATTAACTACGATTTTTTATATCACTTCTATCACGGAAAGAACTGTGAACTCCATAGCATACGTAGTTGCACTTCATTCATTAGAGGTCAATGTATTTTTTCATGGCAATGGGAAATTCATGAAAATGTGTACAATGTGATTCGTGATTCCCTCAGGAGGAAAACTTGTACACAATCAATCCTACTGGCTATCTGGTTAAAGTCACATTTTTGCTCGAAAGCTTTTTGTAGTCAGCGCCATCTAAAGTAAAAGGCCTGAGGACCTGAAAACTTCTGTCGCGTGACGTCACTGAGCGGAGGTACTTGTAGTCAAGGGGACTCCATATTATATTGGTGCTGGAAGTAACGTGAGTACGTGGTTAAAAGTGATCTAGTTGTGCCTTGATTCAAGTTAATCGAAGTCGCTTATTGCCGTGTTGCCCGAAATTTTCTTTTAAATTCGCCGGAAGTTAGTATCTAAAGTGGTGAATAAGTGTTGCCTGCTTAATTGCCGAGGAAACTAGGTGGGCGGTGAAAAGTGTCGGTGTTTCGCTTCCCAGATAATGAGCAGCTGATAAGGACGAGGACAAGAAGCATTCCTAGGGCTAACTTTACCTCTAGTGTAAGTACGATCCAGAGTAAGAACGATCGCTTTCTACAATAGTATGTTATAGATAAACTTAATAACTTCACCTTACAGTAATTACACTTCCTTGGAAAGTTAGTCACTGGCTTGATACATTGTTTATTTTTAGGAAATACATTTTTTCGTGCTTATGGCGAACGTATATGTTATTGTGTTTGAATTTTCAAGATAACGTTTGTTATCTAATAATTTACCGTCAACTTCAAGTGTCCTATGAAGTATTATGTGCGTTAATGGGAGGTGAAAGTTATCAAACAACGTATGAATTTTGAATGTGGAAAAGGGTTTTATCGCGTTCATTTTCAATTATCTTCAACAGATAAAAATCAGCTCTGCCTGAAGTAAGTGCCCAGTTAGTGAATAAAATTCCCATCTGTTTTGTCATGGCATAATATATGTATTTGCATCTCTCATCGAAGTAGACCAAGGCTCAAGGATGGCAGAAGAGGGAAGAATTCTACTTTTTTTAATATCCCAAATGAGCATTTTTTCTAAAATCACAATTTATGTCGTAATTTATTGGTACATAACATCTCCCTCCAATGGCGATACAATTTTTGGTGTTTATAGGTGTGCATAAAACACTTCATGACAGCGGATGTTTTGAGGGATACATAGATGCTTAATGAGAACACGGTGAAGCTTCCAGCGCCAACGCTGAGAGAAGGTGAGGTGCTCATCTGTATTCCACGAATGCCCATCATACTTATCCACTTCAGAGAAAGATCGTTTGGAGCCTGAAGAGTAGAGGAGGATGACGGAGATGGAGCAACTGGAGAGGTGCGTTAAAGACAGCACAAATGAAAGACGGCTGCACGAGGGGACAAGGGGATTCAAAACATTTGATGAATGCTTTGAGAAGCTCCAGAAATAGGTGAGTTTTGGGGCCTCCTCCATCATTATGAAAAGTGACAAATTTCTTCTATCCCATATTACCGGAGATCTACTTCCAACAATGAAATCATATATTGTTATTGAACGCAATTTAACGGTAAACGTGTTCCTGGACCATGCTGAACTGAAAAAGCTTGGTAATTTCATTTTCCCAATTCCTGTGAAAGACCAAATTATTCAGAATGACGTAATAGCAGAGTAAAATGCATTGTGATAAACCTTTTCCCAATTCTGCTATGGCGAAAAAATTGGGGGTTATTTTGCAGATCTTGGAATCTTTTACAGCTTTTGATGAATTTTTTGACATAGTTAATTTCTTAACTAAGCCGATTTGGCTTATGATGAGTAGCAAGCATTCTTAACGCTATTGATATTAAACTTTTGTTTTCTGTGGTATTTTCTTATTTCTCCCCACGCATATAGGTTTGTTAGAAGTTCAGGTATGTTTCAACTTCCACATCTCACCACCCTCCGCCAAGTATGTGCCAATTACAATTAAAGCCCGCATCAAGATTTGACCCATAATTTGGCAAAAACCAGCACTGTTTCTCTACTCTTATCATTCATGAAACGTATGTGATACTCATGATGGATGACATTCATGCTAAACCTCATGCGTACTACGAAGGAGGTAGTAGTATTGCAGGCATAAGTCAAAAGTATCGTTGAGTAGCTAAAACTGCTTATGGGTCATATACACCTCCGATTCACCGCTGAAAGCCCCTGCCAGGCCCGGACTGGCCCGCCGGCCCATCGGCCCGTGGGCCGGTGCGCCCTTAGACCAACATGGTCTAAGGGTGCGCCCTTAGAAAAATGCGTTCCTGCGCCCGCAAGGCGCAAGTACGTGTTTTCTAAAAGGTGCTCCAATCAATTAAAAACCCAACACTTGTATACAAAAACAATTTATACTGATAATACAGTAACTAAGACGACAGCGGCATGCTATGATTGCAATGACACGCTGCGCCATTGCTAAGGTTTGCGCGTTACGAGACAACGTTGCAGCTGTGGCGGCGCTGAATGCAGACCTATGATGCCATGGCGCCAAACGAGAGGCCATTGTTCTTCGAGTTTTTCCACCGGCTATTAGGGATTGCTCGGTAGGGTGTTGCCTATTTTTTTAAATATTTTCTCTGCTTTTTAATTTCTACCTCTTAAAATATGCTCTGGGGTGCAGAATGGATATCCTAAAAATTTCAGCTAAATTTTTTAATATTTAGAGGTCGCTCAAAGAGCATTCAATCATTTAATTTCATTCAATTTTTATATCTTTTATGATATACTACCAGTATCGTTGAAAATGTTTGTGAACTTGCGTCGTATAATGCGCTACTATATATCAATTTTTCGAGCGATTTGAATAAATATTTATTATTCTATGTATCTCCTTCCTTGAACTATTGAATACATTTTCAGTTTTGAAAGATTTAAATTTGGCTTCGAATAAGCCGCGAGACTTCTAACATTACATTCATTTTCAAAACACAATGGCATGATTTATTTTAGTTATTTGGAGTTGAAAATGTCATAACAGATAGGATACTTTCGATAGGATTACCCGTTTCGCCTACTTGAAAATTTATCAATTCGCCCATTTCTCTGACTTTATTCTCTTATTACCGTATCATTTCATATAGGTAATCACGTGCTAATGTTTCAAACGTGAATATTTGAATATTCAAATGATTTTATCTTACAATTAGAAAATCTGCTTTATGCGACATGATTTGAAGCAATCCAAACATAAGCCCACTGCATTTTTTTCACACCAGTACACGCTGTCTCTTCATTTCCCATATTAGGCACAAACTGCACACCTCCTTTGGGACTTTGATTTCTTCCCAGCTGCAGGAATTTTCCTTAAGAAATGCATTTCTGTAAGTTTTGGTACTAAATTGTGTAAGAATGACGGCTCTATCCAAACAGTCCTTATGAAGTTGGATATTTCAAAAATATTACCTCGACCAATTGCACGCGAAATGATAAGTGCCAATTTTTTATACGTGTTTTTCCTGTGAATAACGTATGAATTTAGGACTGCGGCATTCAATAGTTTCCTAAATAACTTCATACACCACTTTTAATGGCCTTTTCTCTCCATTAGGTACGAATGCAATAACAGGTCCTTGAAAATCACCCCACCAATGAATTTATTTTAAGCTAACGCACAAACAGACTTCCGAGTCTCTTTTTTGCCTTTCAATACTATTCCCATTTCAAAGGATCCCAATTATAAATAACAATACCACCCACAGGAAGTACACCCGATGAGAATTTCAACACACTGCCTGAAAGAAAACCACACAGCATGAATGACTCTAGTGGACTGAAGCACGTGTGGTTTCGAAGCTCCATCAAGAGACGAGAAAATATCTCGAAGGGGTCCTGGAATATGCTGACTGTTTAGAAGGAATCTTATCTTTGTTAATTACTGTCCAGAAAATAAATAAATTCAGAGCGAAGCACATGGCCCCTTCGCTTAGGACGTTTAGCACTAACGATGCGGACCAAACACACCTGGGGCTCGAGGAGACGACACACAAGGAGAAGACGGAGAGAAGGCAGTGAGCTTAGAAGATACCGTATCTCAATCTAAATTAGCTGACCCTTCTTGACGCCTCGCAAGCAGAATAGCCGGCAGTTTTCAAGATAGTACAGTTGAAGGAAGGCGTTGAGTTTTTGGATCGAATTCGTCAACGCGCTGGTTTAAAACGAAATTTCATCCAAACATTTAAAAAAATCCTGAAGGCATAAAGTCGCTATTCATATTTTATTGAAAAGGACAAACATTTCTTCAAAAGATAGAGTAATTACTTTTAATTAAAAATAAAATATCTGGCGGAGAAAAAATATTATATACAGTGGGTCAGGAAGCGTACTGGGTCCAATGACGGTGGCATACGAAATTTAAAGGGTACTACTGGGTACGCATGGCGGCGTTGAGGGGTTAAGCATTTTACGCGAGGAAATAAATGTCAAAATACTACGGAGACTTAGCATTCTGGCGAGACTCGATATGAGCAGCAGAGCTTCTCGGAAGTTGATGCGGTATTTTACTCCGAAAACATATTTCAAGTTAAAATTTATGAGTTGTGCTATAAATTCTATTGTTACAGTCACATACAAAGGGATATTTTCTCAGGATATTTGGTTTCTCCCCGATTGCAATTCGAATTCATGTTTTTATCTCCTTAGAGCTTCCAAAGATGGACTGAAAATAATTTAAGAAAATCCGGTGGATAAACGCGTGTATTTTGCAAAACGCCTCAGATTGTCCGCTAGCACTTGACAGCAGGAGAGGGAGCGACCTACCTGTTGAAAATAAGGAGTTGGATGAAGCCGAGTATCAAATGGGCGTACCGCTGAAATGGTGTTTGGTAGGTAAGAATGTATAGGTACATCAGACAGAAATCCATCGTTGCAGTGTAAATGCCTAGACGGCATGAAATCTTTTTTCGCGAGGTGGTGTGTCCCCTTAGAATATTTAAAAGAGATGTTATTTGAATGAACTGTATGCCCAATTGTTTCCATAAAATTAAAATATTCTATTAATCAGCTTAATTCCTGTTCGAATCCTTTAAAGGAAATTAAAATTACTCCCCAAAATCTAGTGTTTCCTGCTGCATAGGCAACTGACAAGGGGAGACCACGAAACTTGCACCGCCTTTTTCAATGCCGTATTTTTTATGGCCATCGGAATGGTGAACACATCCCTGAACTAGTAGTGGTTCCGTTGAATTAGTCAGCCTTAGTTAGGCTGTAATTAATTAATTTTCATGCGGTACTTTTCACAAGCCGGGTATAGTTTCATGATATGCCATTACCCAGCAGGCGGGTCAGAAGGGGTAATGGTTAGCGTCTTCGACTACCACCGGGGGGACCAGGATTCGATGCTTCGTGATGACTGTGCATTTTGTTGTCTTCATTGTGATCATACGGCGTCAACTTTTTCATTGATTTTAATTGCAATAAATGTAAATAGTGGCTGTAGTGTAATTTGTAATATTAATAATGAATATCTTTGAAAATATAAAATATTTAGAATATATCCATGTTAAGTAGAAGCCAATTACACATGATCATTTGGAGTATTCGCTTGTTAAATTACCGTATCTTCTATCGCATACGCGTTGTATTGTTAAATAGCTTTTTTGAAACCATTCTTAAAAAAATACCCTATTTTTTCAAAATTTACTTTTTAAATTTCAAAGCAATATCCCACAGCCCTACCCTCGGACTGCGCCCTTTCTTAAGTTGAAGACAGCGCCCTTTTAGAGGTCCCAGTCCGGCCCTGGCCCCTGGATACCCTTCTGGAAGTATCCTAGCGTATTCAGGGAACCAGTTAGTCCTCAGTCAGTAGTATATTGCTCTGAATATGATCCGGGCTGCCACGTGATTACCCTAGCCGACATTTCGTCCGCGTTGGGATCATTCCATACGAGAAATTCAGCCGTTCTGCTTTCAGAATGTAACGTTATGAGAAGACTTTTAATAACTCCAATGTTTGAATAGATAAAATGGTAGTAGCAAACCTCCTTAGTTCTACAATACGCACCCGAAGCAAGTAAAATTTTGAGGTAAGAAGTACTAGTTCAGTGTTAGGTTACATGATTAGCTTAAATTATGAAAAATATTGACTGGAACGTTACAGGCGAAAATTTTCGAAAGACTTCATCGGTTAGCAGTATTTGTGGGGGACTGAAATTATCTTCTGAAGTATCTTCAATGGAGTTAGCATTTGTCGGCTTCTGTGGCGTTGAGGATAAGCCCTCGGTCACCATGCCGAAGGTCGCGGGTTCGAGTCCCGCCTGGAAAGGTTACCACTTCCAGGATATGGATGCATGTGAACGTCTTTTGTTTTCTTTTTTTTAATCTCCCGTTGTCAAGGCCTCACTGAGCTGTTTTCGCGGGCAATTCAGATAAAAAAGATAAATGAATTCAATAGCAAAATGAGCTCAGTTGGGCCGAGGACCCGGGACCCGAGGACCACGCACTTACCTGGATGAGCGGGCGGGTGTGTTGTAGTCACCACCGGCGGAGCGGAGGGGAAGGTCATGCAAGCAAGGAACAAGCCAATCTCTTAAACAAATCGATGTCCCAATTTTATAAAACTCATCATCACTGTCTGTTTTCATTCTTGCACATACATATTTACACACTTCATTCACATTTAAAATTCTTAAAATAGCTTTTCGAAATAAATAATAAAATCAAATGCATAACAATTCTTCCACGATCAACTGAGGATAGCACAATCGGCACCTTGGATACACTTTCTCTCTCGAGGATAAGACCAAGGCGAAAACGACCAAACGAAAAAAGGAGGAGGAAAAAAATTGAATCTGTAACGAGTGGAATTGTGAGTTGAGGGGGCGGCCATCCATCCATCCATCCAGCTTCCACTCCCTCACTCACTCCCTCACTCTCTGTCATTTGACATAGAGGGAGAAATTTGCCAAAATTAAGCAGCAACAAATATAAACAACAAATATCTGACAAATTGATTAACGTTTGAAATTTCCAGAATAGTTCTCCCTTTGTTCGCTTCACGTTATTATTGCATGTCAGCCCGATTCACACGCAATGTAAGAGAACACAAGGTAATGAAAGCTGAAGAAACGACTCGCTGCCAAAGCACGTGCGCCAATGCAATTCTCACTGCCAAGAGAGTAAAAACGAAAGATCACCGCTCATTTCGTCGCGGCCACTTCAAAGAACTGACAAGTAGCGCCAATTAATCAATAGGCGTGCCCGTGAAGTAGGTGGCAAACGACGCACACGGACGGAGACGCGCCATTAGAAGAAGACCCCGCAAGCAGCTGCACAGCCACGCAAACACACGATATTGCACACACTCGCGCGAACCGTGCCAAATTAAATCAGTCACGCACTGCCGCTTCTCACTCAGATGTCGATGCGAGGGCGGTACTGCAGGCGGAGCGGGGGATCCCGGAACCTCCAGCGCGTCACGTACACGAACTTGAGCGTGTGGTCTTTGCCGAGGAGCTCGTCGTTGCACAGGATGTCGATCTGAAAAAAGAGAGAGACATTTCACACACTACAGAGAGAGAGAGAGAGAGAGAGAGAGAGACAGTACAACACGCCGATCGCAAGAAAAAATTTCATTTTGCGTTGAGAGCGAGCCCCGCCACGCTCGAAGACCAATGGCAAAGTAAGGGTGCGAAGGATCTAAGGTTTTCCCGGCGAATAGACTGGAGGAAGAGTTCTCGGGTTTCCAGCCGGGTCCAAGGGTTTTTCTGCACCGACGTTTCGAAGGCTAAGTCTGCCATCGTCTTAGATTCACCCTGAAGACGATGGCAGACTTAGCCTTCGAAACGTCGGTGCAGAAAAACCGTTGGACCCGGCTGGAAACCCGAGCACTCTTCCTCCAAAGTAAGGGTCTTCCCTTCATAGCTCGGCGTTGCGTACTTGGGGGCGGAGCTAAATCATCGCAGCAAGTTGGAGCCCTTCACAGCTCTGCGTTGCGAAAACAAATGAAAGGCCAAAAGCGTTGGCTCCTAAAAATCGGCCTGTGAGCATATCATCTTATGGTTTCGAGCCAAACGCACAATACATATGTTGTTTTGTGCATTTTTTAGCAATTTCATTTCTTAAAATATTCTTCTTAACTATAAATAGCATTTGAAGTTAATATGGCGGCCATAATGTCGATAATCATGTATGTAATGATGGCCCTTGCTTATGCATTATTATGAACTTTAAAATTTTATTTCCTAACTCGGAATATTCGAGAAATAGCTAATTACATACACTCAGTGAACATTAGTACCGTGGAATGTTATCAGGAATATTTATTAATGATAACTGTTGTTCACACAGATTGTCCTAGTCATGTTATCTAAATAGCTTAACTGATCCAGTATATCATGAGGGCACAATTATTAGATATCAATTGGAATTTAAACGACCGTAGCCACCAAAAAGGAGCTCTCACGCTGTATTTAGCTTGAAATACCATTGACGGGTATGTGTTATGCTAATCTACGCTCCTCGGTGATTGTAATCTAATTTAGGGCTAACATTTATCCTATGTTTAGGAAAAATACGAAATATCTATGCTTAACACTTCAAAATAATAGTAAATAATGAAATAAACAGCATTTGTCACTCCCATTAGAGCTAATCTAGCTTATTTGTATACCTAAGATTCCCATAAACAAACACCAATTCGAAATCGTCGGCGTACTGCCGCCTTCACGCAGGGAAAATCTGACAGGTTCAGTTTTTCTGCGACGACGCAGCGAGCTGGAGACGTGACGTCATCAATTCTCAAAGACGGGCTCTGATTGGCTCGCTAGCCGCGGCGTCAACGCAACGCCGAATTGTGAAGGCACCCTAATGGTGCAGTCAGGGGATCAACACCTCGTAAACAACAATAGCCCGGTCAAAATAGACAACGACCCTTGCATAAATTAACAACAGGCTGAAAATTTACAGGAACGTTCGGGATTCCACTCGGATGAAATCCTGAAAAGTCTGCATCGATTCCGTGTTGGAAAAAATGTATTCATGGTCAAAGGTCACAAAAACGGTTTTTTTGGACAAACGGTTAAGTTAATGATAAAAAATGCTTACAATTGGGTGTAGGTTCACCCACAGAAACCAATGGCCTTGATTGTTCTTTGGTCTCTGCTGTATTGCGATGGCTAATAGTTCGTCAACGGTACCGAAATGGCGAAAAAAGTCGCTCGGATTGCATCTGAAGATCGCCAAACACTTCTTAGAAGTGTTCATACGGTCGTGCTTAGGCTCGACTTAGGCAATCGCGGCACTCGTCACGCGGATAGTTTTTTCATGCCCAAATATTCACGTAAAGTGACATACGTGCTCACTTGAGATGCCTATAGGTTCAGTCATCTCACGAACGTCGAGTATCATTCCATGGGTTTTATCGATGATATCCAGCGTCACGAACTCTTTCAGGTGTCCTAATCGTTCGACGTTACTTGTGCGACCACGACGGAATTCAGTAAACCACTTCTTTATCATTGAAATTGATGGTGCAGAGTTTCCATAGTATTTATCAAGCCTTTCTGTGGTTTCGGCGACAGTTGTTATACGCCAAAAATGTTTAGTTAGTGCACGAAATTCACTTTTTTTCCATTATCGTGAAAATTCACAAGGTAGTCTGCTTTAAATGGCAGTCAAACGGAAACTAAATGACTTAATAGCTCAAAATGTCACAGCTGTTTACAAATATATAGCTACTAACGGGAGTAGTATTGTATTTATTGTAACTATATGAGAAATGCAAAAAGTCACGGATTTATCAAACAATGCTCGTATCTACAAAATTGCCGCTGTACTTTTTTTCTCTATGATTTACCATTTCTGAGAAAAAGCCATTTGAATGTTAGCTGGAGCCATTGGCGGATCTATGGGGAGTCTTAGGGGCTTATAGCCCCCCCCCCCCCCCATTAGGCATCCAACTTACTAAAGCCGATGTCCCACGGTCAAATTTGCATCAAAATTTGATGCAACTGACTCGCACCCTGTCCCACGGTCAAAATTTCATCCAACTGGCTTTTGGTCCTATCGTTTGTACAAAACACCGATTTGTACAAATGGATAGGACAGGTTCTAAATTTTCATCCAATTGGATGAAACCAACCAATCACAGGGCCTTTGACAAAAAAGCATCGCCAAGCGCTGACACACAGGCCACATAGGTTAAACTTATTTATCGTCTGCATGAGCATTTTCGGTGGCATTACCACCTTCCTCGGAGTTAGGTAAAAGAGTCTTTTAACTAACTCCGAGGAAGGTCACCTTCAGCACTGACGATAGCGGGTCAACCCGCTGAAACGTTTGCAAGCTTCTTTGTGAGTGTCCTTTTCTATGTGTTCCTATGTTTTTTATTAGTGTTTATTTTGTCCGTTATTTATACTATAGCGTAGTGCGCTTTCCTCAAGACTTTATATATATATATATTATATACAATCATAATAACACATAATAGAAATTGAAAGAAAGAGATAGAAACATAAATGCAAGACGATGACACACTGTGGCGTGGTGATGGAATGAAGGCCGAAAACACATGGAAAAAAGTTCACCTGAACCGGGAATCGAACCACGGACCTTCTGCTTTCCGGGCAGATGCTCAGACCACCGAGCTATCCAGGCTAATCTAATCTCCAGTGTTTTCGGCGGGGGTTTATACACCAAATCCCCCGAGGTCTAGCCCTATCATTTGGCCAAGAGATGGCTCTGGGCGTAGGTCCCGCCACGAACGAAGAATTCAACGCGGACAGAAGAAGAAATGGAATTAAAGATGGTTACAATCACACACACAGCAGGATAGATATAGAACATGCGTTTCGGGGAACGCTGATCCCAAGAAGAGGAAACGAACCATATAGGTCATATACATTTCAAATTCACATTCACACAGGTCGCCACAGGCGAATATACAATCATAATAACACATAATAGAAATTGAAAGAAAGAGATAGAAACATAAATGCAAGACGATGACACACTGTGGCGTGGTGATGGAATGAAGGCCGAAAACACATGGAAAAAAGTTCACCTGAACCGGGAATCGAACCACGGACCTTCTGCTTTCCGGGCAGATGCTCAGACCACCGAGCTATCCAGGCTAATCTAATCTCCAGTGTTTTCGGCGGGGGTTTATACACCAAATCCCCCGAGGTCTAGCCCTATCATTTGGCCAAGAGATGGCTCTGGGCGTAGGTCCCGCCACGAACGAAGAATTCAACGCGGACAGAAGAAGAAATGGAATTAAAGATGGTCACAATCACACACACAGCAGGATAGATATAGAACATGCGTTTCGGGGAACGCTGATCCCAAGAAGAGGAAACGAACCATATAGGTCATATACATTTCAAATTCACATTCACACAGGTCGCCACAGGCGAATATACAATCATAATAACACATAATAGAAATTGAAAGAAAGAGATAGAAACATAAATGCAAGACGATGACACACTGTGGCGTGGTGATGGAATGAAGGCCGAAAACACATGGAAAAAAGTTCACCTGAACCGGGAATCGAACCACGGACCTTCTGCTTTCCGGGCAGATGCTCAGACCACCGAGCTATCCAGGCTAATCTAATCTCCAGTGTTTTCGGCGGGGGTTTATACACCAAATCCCCCGAGGTCTAGCCCTATCATTTGGCCAAGAGATGGCTCTGGGCGTAGGTCCCGCCACGAACGAAGAATTCAACGCGGACAGAAGAAGAAATGGAATTAAAGATGGTCACAATCACACACACAGCAGGATAGATATAGAACATGCGTTTCGGGGAACGCTGATCCCAAGAAGAGGAAACGAACCATATAGGTCATATACATTTCAAATTCACATTCACACAGGTCGCCACAGGCGAATATACAATCATAATAACACATAATAGAAATTGAAAGAAAGAGATAGAAACATAAATGCAAGACGATGTCGTGGCGGGACCTACGCCCAGAGCCATCTCTTGGCCAAATGATAGGGCTAGACCTCGGGGGATTTGGTGTATAAACCCCCGCCGAAAACACTGGAGATTAGATTAGCCTGGATAGCTCGGTGGTCTGAGCATCTGCCCGGAAAGCAGAAGGTCCGTGGTTCGATTCCCGGTTCAGGTGAACTTTTTTCCATGTGTTTTCGGCCTTCATTCCATCTCCACGCCACAGTGTGTCATCGTCTTGCATTTATGTTTCTATCTCTTTCTTTCAATTTCTATTATGTGTTATTATGATTGTATATTCGCCTGTGGCGACCTGTGTGAATGTGAATTTGAAATGTATATGACCTATATGGTTCGTTTCCTCTTCTTGGGATCAGCGTTCCCCGAAACGCATGTTCTATATCTATCCTGCTGTGTGTGTGATTGTAACCATCTTTAATTCCATTTCTTCTTCTGTCCGCGTTGAATTCTTCGTTCGTGGCGGGACCTACGCCCAGAGCCATCTCTTGGCCAAATGATAGGGCTAGACCTCGGGGGATTTGGTGTATAAACCCCCGCCGAAAACACTGGAGATTAGATTAGCCTGGATAGCTCGGTGGTCTGAGCATCTGCCCGGAAAGCAGAAGGTCCGTGGTTCGATTCCCGGTTCAGGTGAACTTTTTTCCATGTGTTTTCGGCCTTCATTCCATCACCACGCCACAGTGTGTCATCGTCTTGCATTTATGTTTCTATCTCTTTCTTTCAATTTCTATTATGTGTTATTATGATTGTATATTCGCCCGTGGCGACCTGTGTGAATGTGAATTTGAAATGTATATATATATATATATATATATAGAAATCCGTAATAATGAGTTGATCTTTAATAAGAAGGATGCGATCTTTAAAATCGCAATGCAAGGAGGGATGTTTTGGAAAGAATAAAAGATTTACTTAAGGTATCGAGGCCGAGTTCTACAGGTTAGCTTTGTGGAGGGCATACAATGCGAGCGAGCGAGCAGCTGGAGAAATGACTAATATGGGCTGACGATTAACCTGTGTAACACTACAGCTGCCCGTTTCTATCTCTATGATTATAGGATAAGGATCTTATTTTAGCAACTGCTAGATTAGGAGAGAAAAAATGTGATTTAAATGCACGCTTACAGCACTATTCATTACATCTTCTCAACCACAATGTCCATAATTTATTAATAACATTTTCCTCGCGGGAATAAACTGCCTCACGTTTGTATCCTGCCGTTTTATTCTGCCCTTAACCTTGCTGAGAAGGGACATGAAAATATCATCACTTATCGTCAATTATTATCGATAACATCGGGAACATCGGCGACCAACTCCTTCTCCGACATGTTTAGCACACTTATTCCAACGCTTTCACACCCCCTTTCTAGCCAGGGCCAAGTTCAGAATTCCTTCAGTTTTCTTTTTTTCGCCTCTTTAATGTTCAAGAGGCCTGTTCAGACAATTTCACCTGCTAAAAAAAGACAGAATCCTTCACTTCCAGAAGCTTCCAAATTTGTTTACATAAATATCGTATTTCGTTTGTTTTTCGTCCAAGGCCATGTTCCAATCCATAGGGTGCACTCAACGCTCTTACGCTCTAAACGGCTCTTTCCTGCTCTTATTGCAAGTAGTGCCACCACTGTCAAGTGGCAGATTTCGAAACTGAAAAAAGTTGAGTAACAAATTTGAAGGGTAAGAAAATAGTGCAATGTTGTTGTTGTTATGAAGTGAGTGTTGCAATAATTTATTGCCTTATAAATATATGTACTTATATATATGCTTATATGTACTATCATTTGCAAAAGTCTTGCAACAAATCGAGCGGCGCCACTTTCGCTCCATTGTCGATTTCTGGCCACCATTAAGTTTGAATGATCACTATCTACGTATGAATCTTCATGGTAGCTCGGGAACGACTCACGAACGGGTCATCGTGACACGGGAGTGAGACGTAGGAAATCATTACGATGTTCAGTTGAGTAAACAAGCGTAGATGTTGTTAAGTCGTCGCGGCGTTTGAGATTATTTTTGAACCCGTAGTTGACTGGAGTAGATAATTGAAAATATTTACCCGTTAAAAGAGTGGGTACCTATGACGCCTGGCTTCCAATGGTAAACCCCATAAGGCCGGCTGGGGCGATTTCGCCATTAGGAACACAGAAATCAACTCGTTCGTAACCCCTTTTTTTTAGGGATTCAACGTCGTTCAGGAGACTTTATATTAAGTTGTTGAAATATTTGTTCGATATAGAAGAATTAATAAATGAAAAAAAATTAACTGGCAATTTTCCGGAAAAAAACACGACTCTGTCGTCTCCACCATATTTAATTGATTGGCATTAAATAGTTCTTTACGTAGGTTGAAGCTGATAAAGATAGCTCCATAAGCTTTCTTTTTCATTAATTATCAATTTGTTAATTGGATAAATATATTTACACCGATGGAAATGTTTCGTTGCAAGCAGAATGTGTCTCTATTTTTACTTTTTACGTATTTAGGAGAGGCTTAAATTTTTACGATAGCACTAACATATTTAGTGATCATGTGGCATTAATCTTCTTTTTGTTATAATAAATTAGTTACTGTTTCGATTTTAATATTTCGGCCATTATTATATTATTAAGGACAACCAACTTAAAGAGTAACTTAATAGTACGACTTTTCCCTATCCATGAATGCCTCCATTGGTAAGGTTTCCAATAACAACAACGGACAGAGATTAAATTGAAAGTCAATTTTAACCAATATTCGCCCTTTTTTACGGAGGGAAATACTTTGCGCATCTATTAGGGAGGTAAAATACTTTGCGCATAATTTAGCCGCTCCCTCAGCTCTTAACGCTGAATCGGGTGCTCCCGGGCCGTAGTTTTTATCAGCTAATAGGTCCTGCACCTCGTCTTGCCCTACATCTTTATCGCAACATTACCAGCCAGGGACGAGGAAGTAGGTTACCTGTAGTAAAACTTGCAGGCCGTAAGTGATTCTCACGTACTTCCAAAATAGTGTAAATAGGGCCAATTTGTAGCATTATCATATACATGTTGATGCCACAATTTGCTTGAAGAAAGTACTCACTAGAAAAATAGTTGATAAATACCTCAAGATAAGCCTTTCCTATTTAAAAATAAGCGCCGTGGTGGGTGCACGATTAAGGATTACCATTACATAGGTTATTCCAAGGATTGTACTTAGTAGATCAGCTAGTCTCACATTCTGTCCCTTACCAACAAAATTACTGTATTAAAAAAACACTGATTGCAGAATACTGAAGCCTAAAGTTTAAAAGTAAAATTCTTCACTTAATTTATACCTTTTTCTATCTCTAAGAAAAGCTTCCGTCACTGCTCATTTACGAAACGAAAAAGGGTAAAATTGTTCTGAAAAACTTTACTGGAGAAATTAACTTGGTAGGAAATGGCGACAAGTTGATGGCAAATAGGCAATCGCTGCAAAATATCATTCATAATTTTCTTTTTAATCAGATAAAATTGATTTATTTAAGAAATTACGTATATGGAACCTTAGATTATTATGATAGTTCTCATTCCAATGGTTAATAATGTTGAGCAGTTACGGACCTGTAAAGGAAACCATATAGCACTAGGAATTACATTCACCAGTGATTCTGATTGGAGTTCCTTCAAAAAAATGCAATTGATTCGTCCTACCGCGCTAACTACGCATGATTCCCGTCGCACGGTCATTTAAATTAGAAATTGTTGCAAAAATGCTCAAATTCAACAGCTGGTACCCTCTTAACATAAATTTCAAAAATTAAAAAAAACGTTATAATAAAATACGGCTGTGCGGAGGATAAAAATTTTCGGCCACGGGATAGACTTGAACGCGGGGCCCTCCAATCACCAACCTGAATGTTTATCCACTAAGCTATTTCTAGCTCAAGGTCATTTAGAGATTTTTTGATTATTTCATTGTGTTGTAACACTGAGCTCCTTCATGTGCTTCTGCTACGGCTTCTCACTTGAACGAATTTGATCAAAATAATCACTTTCTCGGTATATTAGTCTTTTATTCGTTTACATGATTATAACTGGAGCACGGAGGCTTTCGAATACTCTATGTTTCGGCTGGTTAGTATATACAATAGGAATATAATGATGTTGTCGCCTGCGACTTCGGTATGGTATCGTCTTTTTAAGTTATTCTTATTTGTTATTATGTTTCAAACTCGGTATTTGTATTTCTAATGAAGCAAGCGCATACATTCATTACTAACAGAAATTCTGTTAGGATTTGCTTACGTCCTTCTTACTCGACTTGAAAGGTTTTATGAAATGAGCTGCAGTTCCACTGATGCCTTAAACATAAAACGTATTGCGAACAAACACATTTCCTAATACAATATAACCTACTTAATGCAAGTAGATAATTCAATTAATAATCCTAAGTAAGTAATTAACATTATCCCCAATTCATCAGTGTATATGTAAATGGTTGCATCTAAATAAGATAACTTAATCATCAACGACAAAGCAGCTTAGAGTCATTATTCGCATTCACACTAATTACGCAGTAGAACATATTATCAAACAATACCTGTTGAAATCCGACAATCATTAAAAATGGGACTTTTAGCTGGAACTAAGTTTTCCTCGTCATACTTTGAATAAGTGGAAAGGAATACATCTTTACAGATTGACGGACGTCGGAGAACTCTGTTATTACTTACGCAACGATTAATGCCGATCAGCTTAACTAATTCATATTTTACGTGTTTGCTCAGATATTTATACGATGAAACACTGGGAATTTCAAAGCTGTCTCGTATCATATGTCGTAGATATTGTATTAAAACATCAACCCGAGTCGATAGATGTAAACAAAAGTCTGCCATGTTCACAGTGAACGACTCGTGATTTCCAGCTCTCTGAAAAGAGCTGAGATCACTCAAAAAGAGCCAGGCTACCAACTTTTTAAAATCTCTCCGAGGAATTACCTTCGATCTTTCCTATTGCATTAAATGCTACAATGTGTCTGGGGAATATCATGAAAATTAATTTCACTTTAATGGAAGCGGTCAAATCCCGAGACTGAAAAGGATGACAAAATACCTCACCCACCCAATAACCCGTTCTCCATGCATTGAACCATGAAGACTAGTATTGGATTGTTGCATACACCCGAAAACCATACAATTTCCGGGCACAATCTTTGTGGAGCGAAAGTGGCGTCGCTCAATTTGTTGCAAGACTTTTGCAAATGATAGTACTTATAAATGGAATTGCAGAAGTTATAACGAATAAAATACGGCATAAGCGACATATTTATCAATTGTAGGCTACTAATTTCGTGCAGGCAACCAATTTCGTACATTCAGACAAATTTAAGTGGTTTTTATATTTGAAAACAATTTATTAAAGATGTAGTGAAAATGAAAAATTATAATCACTGTAAATAGGTACCCGTCATAATATTTGAAATGCAGTAAGTCGACAGATTTAGGGCGTCCAGCCAAAGCAGAAAACTTCATGCATAATTCCAGCTTCTCCAGGGAAATTTTACAAATCCCAGTTTAATCTTACGTGATTACTGCGATATATACGAATTTTTTACATGATTTTACCCGAATCCCTTACGTGACTTTAAATCATTGAAGTGATTTCATGTTATATCATTATCATATTCATGCATTTACAAGGAAAAGAAATACGTTAGTTAACACATTGAATACGTTTGTTAGCACTGAAATTATTCAAAGCAAGGCTGACGAGCTGCTCCTAACTAGATGTCGACGTCACCTGACATTCTATTCTTCGTGTTTTTTAATCTTACTTGAGTACATAGTTAGATATTTACATTCATTCAGATAGAGTACATATATTAGTATATTTCGGTTCTGTTGTCTCGTCTGACATTGCACGTTTCGTTGCAGCTGAAAAAACTCTTCTTAGCTATTGCACTTAAATCTACAACAAACACGTTTTAACCAGAAAATGGGCGTTGAACTGGAAAAATTATCTGTGAAATGAATTTGATATAAACCTTTCTACAGTTCCGGTGTCGATCAAAAATTCATGCATAATTCCCGACTTTCCCGGTCGCTGGACACCCTTAAATTCACATCTATTCAAGAATCATTCGGATTCGATATTCACTCGATTCCTTATAAACGATTTAAAGAACCGAATCATTGCTCTGAATCAAATCCCATCCGAATCTACGAATATTCCACCTCAACGGCGGTAGACGAAGGGCTGAAGAGCGAGTAAGGGTGGATCCCTGCGCTCTCTCGTGCTCTTCGACTATGCGCTCTTCAGAGCAGAACGTAGAGCGGATTGGAATCGCACTACGTGACGTCACTTCCGAAATGTGACGATCGAAAAGTGCGGGAAAGAGCGCAAGAGTGCATTTTCGGTGGATTGGAACACGGCCCAAATGAGATGCATCGTGAGACACCCCCGTCCAGTTGCATCAAAATATTTGACCGTGGGACACCGGCTGATCACCGGCCGGCAAGTTCAACAGATTCAGGCTTCAATTGGTGGAAGTTAGACATATTTAAATAAATAAAAGATCGTAGCACTTTTCCACAAGAATTTTTAATGCGTGCAACGCGTTTCGGCTCACTGAGCCATCATCTGGTACAAGACACTTGAACACATGTGAAGATCCCTTTAATACCCTTGAGAAAGGAGAAAGGGGGGTTAGGAGAGGATTTGACATCTTTGCGTATGGGGGGTGGGAACGGGCGTACAGAGGAGAGGGGGTGCAGGGGAAGTCTCTAGTAAGTGGTGCGGGCCGTATCTCAGCGGCGCCGCGGGGCGGGGTGGCGCCCTGGGGGGGTGGATTGCATTACGACGGACGATATCTCGTAAACGCTTAGAGATAGGTCAAAACAAACAGAAAATCGGCCCTGGAGAACTATACTTTCACGTTTTATAAAGGGATAGCACTTTTTCTGCTCCAAAAAACTCAATTGAGGGTCCTCAGCACTTAGGGCCCTTGGGGCACGGGTTGCCGTTATTTTAAAGTAACCAAATTTTAACATGTGAATATAAGCCTCATTTGGATCATTTCGAGACAAGGAAAACATAACTTTTCGCAATTCTGAAAAATAAGGGCCGGCCTAATGTACATAAATCGGTTGATTCCATAGTGTACGTCCTAAATATTGGTTTAAATATGAAATGTTAGTTCTAGCATACCGGGAATAGCCACGGTAAAAGCTATACGAAGTAACACTCACACCATCTAGTCATACGGCTATAGTCCACAAATTTCCGCCGAGCCGAGGGAAGAAGCGTCGGTTGTTTACTGGTAGAAGCGCTCGATTGGAGATCGGAAGTCGCGGGTTCAAATCCCGCTCAAGGCAAAATGATTTTATAAAAATAGTAGAGTACGTGCAAAACAGATAACAACCCAACCACATCATTTTCCATTACTTTAAATTACATAAGTCGAGCCATTGCTAATAATCGACACCCTAATTTAATCACTGTATTTCCTTCCAGCGTACATCCACTTTTACGGAAAATTTGTTATATGCTTATTAGTGATGGGTCGATTCCAAAATTTTATCGATTCCGATCCCGATTCCGATTCTGACATTTCGATTCCGATTCTACCGATACCGATTCCATCGATTCTGATGCCATAGACTCCAAGAAAAATATGACTTAATTCCAGGCAACAAGAAAACCACTTTTAAAAATATTACTCTGTAAAAGAGTCAGTTGACAAAAGCATCTTTCATATCATCACTATGCAATTAAAATATAATAGCTAAATTTCAAAACAGAAAATACCTGAAAAGTGGTGTTACGTGATAGGTATTACTTTAGAATATTGGCACTCATAATCTGTCGACCATATACATGCATCCAAACTACAAGGGAGAGCCCTGAGTACAGAAATTTTCATAGCTGTAATAAAGATTACATACTACATATATGAATCATGTAATATTTGGCCCTTTCAAATTCTCAAGCAGAAAAACCAATTATTCTACATACTCAGCAGGTTTTGACGTCTCCACGTTTCAGTATTACTGCCTGTAGAAAATTGCCTTTTGCTACACACTTGTGTGACTGGGCAAGTACTTTCTTGCCAAAATTGCAAGATTATGAAGACTTAGGAATTTTTATTAAAAATTATATCAACGATTTTTGTGGATCTTGAATCTTCGTAGAATTCAAGTGGACGAAGCGAACGAACTATAGAACTAAACTTTAGTTTCGTAGAGCCAAAACAATTCTGTACTTCTCACGTCATTTAATCAACCTTAAAATCTCTTGCTTTTTTTAAGTTCAAGAAAAAACTAAACGCTACAAATTAATATCACATCGGACGGACGCAGTAATAAAAAAGGCTAAAAAGAGCTTTGTGGTGTGAAAACTCCCCATTCCGCGCGACTCACCTCGGCGAAGTTGGAAAGGGAAAAAGGATTTCGGTTGTTGCCTTTCACGGAAACAGTTCATTTTTCTCTCCCTTAAGCATGCTGACTTAATCTCTCCACTTTACTTCAATACCCGAGGCATATTTCTTATGCGTGGGATAGTTCCGAAAAATATCCAATCCTTAGTATTTCACTCGAGTAATGCGCTAAATGTTCTAGTCGATATGTCCATAATCCTTTATAAAATCCTCAGTTTAATGTTTTAAGTCAATGAAGACGATTATTCATGCTTTAAATGACGATTTTCAAGACTAATGTTTTAAAAATCGGCCTCAGTTAACGAGCCTTAGAGTTCCGCGGCGTGTAGCTGAGCCTTGTCGCGCGATTGAAAAATCGCTCTTATTTCCTTCGTCGCAGACTTTTTTTCCAAGATTTCTAATTAGTTTTCTTTAGAAATCTCTACTTTATATTGTGGTTGAAAATTTTCGAGTTATATTTTTTGTAAACTTTATGCCAAATTTCACGTGAAAAACGGGTCGGTCATTTCGCGTCGTAAAACCAGACAGATGAGAGCCAAAATCTTCAAAAGTCATCGAAAGTATAGGCAAAGCACCAAGGAATGAAAGGAATATTGCGTTTTTTATTCCATAAAACTCATACCAACGCAAAACCACTTGGATAATTTCAAAGATTTTTGAGGAAAAACGATATCTCGCGTGGCATCGAAAAATTGGTCATGTTTGGGCCTCTGTATCTCACTAAAGGTTCGTATTAATGTAAAATGGCATATAAATCTATATCTGGTAATGATTTATGATTATTTACGCTAAGTTTCAAGTCTCTATCCCCAAAAAGGTCATTTTGGACTTTATTCCAGCTTTTTCCGATATCGGACCAGAGTGCGCCGGGTAGGAAGACGATCGGCCGCCGCGGCTGGCGTAAAGGTATTCGGCGCCCACGTCGACAACTATAGTGTATTCGGCATGCTGAAACTACCTGGCCAAGGCATTAGAATGACTTATCGGCTTTAAAAACTGCATTATTACATGAGTTTTAATGATAGCGCTTCCTGTCGGCAGATTGCTGGACCTACTAGCCTCGAAAGCTCTGTAACCTTAACTACTCGACTCGACATTCGTAATGCTACTCGAAACGCTCGAGTCGAGTACCAACTACTCGATCGACTTGAATTTTCGAATACTCGCACGTCCCTAGGAGATATGTGTTTTGTCATTACGATTACGTGGCGCGAAAATTCAAATGACTTTGGAAACGCGGTCGTATATTTTGTTGCTTGAAGTACTACTGGAATCGGAATCGATTTTTCACCTTGGCAAGTACTCGTTTTCGATTCCGGTTCTTGGTCGAGAATCGAGGAATCGAAGAATCGAGGAATCGAACCGACCCATCACTAATGCTCATATTTATTAGATATATATCATGAAGGACATAACATTATTGAAGGAGGTGAATATTCATATTGAAATGAGATAAGCAATGAAAATATGACAATTTGGTTAAACCATTGAGTAGATAATGCCAAGTATCTGTTGTTGCCAAAAAAGGATGGAACTCGCGACTACGTGTATTTTAGTTATTATGATGCATGACCTTGACAATCAACAGTGGTCTCACAAGAATAAACGATCAGATGAGTCTAAAATTTACCTTCGTTCCCCCCGTACTTTGCACAAAACGACAGGGGATTATATTAAATAAACTACAGACGGACAATTCTGAAATAAGTTTACCCCGTAATAACGTCAATTACGTGACAAAGTATCAATTAACACTTATGTATGCCCGTACATACCTTTCGCCACTATTGTGAAAAGTCAAACCTGGCGGGAGGTTGTTTTCGCTGCTCACTTTTCTCTTGAAAATTGTGACGTGTTATCGTTTCCCGTCAGGGTTTGACGTCGTACCAAAAGCGGAACGCTTTCCGATAGTAAGTGTGGAACGCACGGAAGACGAGCGTAGGATAGGTTTCCGATCGACTCGCACTGAATCCCTTTCCGATGCCGCCAATCCGATGAGACTCTAAAACACCCTCCTGAAGGACTTGTACCCCATTCTTTCAAACCACAAATCTACCTCCCAGATTTTCCCTTCTACTCCACGGATCACCGATAAAAGACCACCAAATCTAAGCACCATTTTGAAACCCATTCTCCCTTTCGCAGAATCGCAGTTAGTCACCGCCACCCCAAGTTGCCATGCATGCAGCGCCACTGGGTTGAATGTGTCCCATTCCCTCGCTCAACATATTCTTCACTCCAGCTTCGCACATACCCCACCAGTTTTTTTTTCCTCAGACATGGAGAAAGCAGCAATCGGCTTCGAAAGCTCCAAAGAATTTTCCGCGTGTTCCTTCTGCTGCCGACTGCTGCATTCGTACTGCTGCACACACACGAGACCTGCTTCGCTTTCGCTTACACAGTCATCGCAACTACGCCATCCAGCGACACTTATGTAAACTAAAAATACTTATTCACAAAACAAATATATTACCAAGGTGTACTCCCCAGATTGTGATTAAAAACTGTTCGGAAGCTCGAGTGTGTCACTAAGAGGACAGATGTGAAATTTCCAGTGCCCATAGCACGAAGATGTTATCTCCGAATGTTCCGCGGTCTGTATCCACATCCTCTCGCCCTCGCATCAGCGCGCCGCTTTTAATTAAATTACCAGGCAGAGAGTAATAACTGAAGAAGTCTTTTTAAGGCATTTTTTTGCTAAACACATAAATCGAAAAAAGCTGGACAAATCCTCAACATCGATTTTTTGAATTCGGAAATTGAA
Organism: Ischnura elegans; assembly: GCF_921293095.1. Taxonomy (NCBI): domain Eukaryota; kingdom Metazoa; phylum Arthropoda; class Insecta; order Odonata; family Coenagrionidae; genus Ischnura; species Ischnura elegans. The sequence continues at coordinate 2,393,084 of NC_060248.1, read as the reverse complement.
ACTTTGCGCAGTTGTTGTCAATACATTACTGCATTTTTGACGCAATCCATTTTTCATAGGTAAATTTTTTAATCAAGTTACTTGGCCTCAAAGTAGAGCAAATTTTGCAAAAATTGCCCTCATTGAATTTTTTCGAAATTCAGCATGTTAAAACTAATGCCACGCCTGTAATAATTCAATAGAAACAAAAATTTAGAATATTGTAATGCAATTTATTATTGTTAATTCTTGGGAACTTTCACTACTCAGTTATATTATTTGTGGCCGATACGATACAAAATGACGGACCCTGTTTTTCGTCGAAATTTTGTGTTTGTGGAGGATTATAAAAAAAAGTCAGCGAGTTACCTCGAGATGTTTACGTTAAATTACATCAAGAGTGTCCATCCAAAAAAAATCAACTACCACCGTTAGCATCAGGCATACTAAAAATCGATGTTTTGCCCCGCGTGCCATCTGCAGCAGCTCCGCGATGGTATAGAATGCCAATGTCACTTCTTCAAGGGAATGGTGTTGGAGTTTAGTTCTGCTGCCTTTTTATTTCAGGGGGGCGGACAGGGTGAGGGGAAGATGAAGAGATGTTTTTATATTACATTTTAAAAATATTTTAAACAATATCTCCATTGCATAATACAATTAGTAGAAAAGAGCAATTTTTTTTTCGAAAAAAAACTCTTGATATATTGTTACTATAAAAGTTTCATTATACTATCATTAACATCACCATTTCTAACCCTGTCAGTTATTTACAATAGGAAATCAAATCTCTTTGCGTTCCTCAACTTGGAGATGCATTAGCTTGCATATTATTCTAATGATCCAGAAACTCTGGAACTTACAATGATAGCAAAAAATATCTACATCTATATACTAATACCCTGTGAGCTACCTCTACGATGTTTGGCATCAATCACCAGCATGCAATAGGATTCCCACACGGTCCAAAAAACATTCTTACACTACTGATGCATTCATTCAAAAGCAAAACTTGCCAACTGCTCATTAGGGTTATCTGCCAATGAAGCTATAGAACACCCTCTAGATATCTACTACTGCTGTAGAAATCTAGAAGATATCTACAGTGTTTTCTAGCTTTATTGGCAATGTCTTCGATATTTCAATTATCTACTTGATGTCTGGATTATGTCTTATTTGAGAGAGGACATTAATTGTATATGTCCATTGCAATAAGCCAAAAACACCCGAATCTAGAAAATAATGTAACTGCTATGCTTTTTGGTGGATGGATAATTGAAGACATTGTACATGTGTGCACTAAAATGAACAGAGGCAACTCTTCTGGGAAATGTTTATAAAAGCGATTTAAAAGTTACAAAAACTTGTTTTTTAAGTATCTATTAGATGTCTACCGTCGGCGTCAAAATGATGTGCGGCTGTCCTTTGCAAATTTATATCTGGACTTCAAAGCAAACCATAATAATGAATAAAACGTTAACAATCTTACAAATGAATAATACGCTAATAATCTTACCAACAAACAAATAAATATGGCATATAATTACACTGGACAGCAAAAAATAATTTTTTCTTGAGCCCTGATACCATACCTGCTGATTCTTATGTAAAATGACCTCCTGAATCCGAATATGACATCCGTTTTCCTTTATCACCCACCATTTTCGGGGGAAGCCCCCCTCTAATTTTTATCACTTTTGCAATAATTTGGAGGAATGAAAAGGATTATTTTACAATTTATGTTTCTTATTTGGCTTTTGAGAGTAGAAAAGTTCTAAAACATGATAATTAATGGTGAGGATGTACATTCATGGGGATTAGTTTCCATTAATGACAAAAAAAACCACTAAAAATCATCAAACTTTCCTTTTTTCGATTTTTTTACTTATTTTCTTCATATTTCAGCTCCCATTTAATCTTACTCTACCCAAAATATCCCAAAATGGTGGAAAAATATATAAACAGCTTGTATCAGCGATGATAAAAATATTTATGAACACGACATGGTAAAAATAATAAAAATGTGTGCCAATATTTCAGAAGGCACGCTACCACGCTTGCGCCCTCAATAGCACACGCGCATCAACAAAGAGAAAAATAACAAATGTGAAGAACGCAGAATAGCATAAGTAATTTGGTATTTTATTTCCCTTTATACACTGAAGTAGAAGTTTCTCATAGAAAAACCAGCAGTAGGCCTAATGTACATACCAACACGCCCGCATTCAACTTCTCTGAAAATCTCCTCTCCTTTGGTGATATCTTCATGGAACCGTTCCCAAAGTTAATTTTAAACTGCTCCAAAATATTCTATGAAAAAGTCCAGGTGTGAATGTAGGAAATGCATTTTTAGTGATATGTTACACCCCATGGCCTAATACGCTGGCAGCAATTCCTCGACATGGACGACATAATCATCACTTCTTTGTCACCCAAACATTTCTAAAACTTTTCAGAATCCAAGCCAAGCTCGACTTTCTTTATGATTCAGGTGTTTCATAAACGTTAATCTTGGAAAAGTTTCCTAATATTGGGGCAAACGAATTTCTTCCTTGTTTTTACCCTCACTAAGAAAAGGAATTTTAGTTAAAATTTGAAATTCAGCTCCTGCCTTGTCAATTGCTTTCACAAAGTATTTCATCTGTCCTAGTTTGATGTGCAATGGTGGCAAGTGAATATTTTCTGTCGGAACCAGGGAAACATGAGCAACATTTTTATAACCATGAGTGAAGCTTTCTCGCAGATGCCAGTTCTGTAAGATTTAATGTTTTTCTCGTGCGCGGCTGTTGTATTCACATAGGAAGCAGTTCAGAAGCAGCAATAGTAGTTTGACCAAGTATTTCGTCAAATTACTGTAACAAGTGGTACAGCAAACATTTGGAGCTTAATCCTAGCCCTGACCGCCAATTTGGCAGCCAGAGTAAAATTTATAAGCAGTTTTAATAATTAAAGATAGAGGTTATTATTGCAATGTTTAAGTCAATTCACCGCAAACATAGCTGAAGCAATGACGATGATTTTTACACATGCGTGACATAATTACACATAAAATTATGGTAATAATCACAACTCAAGCCCACATACTGAAATTCACCTGGAAAAAGCCGGAGTAAAACATTTTTTTCTGTTTTGCACTATTTAAATTACTTGGAAAAGAAGGATCCTTGTCCAGAACACCGAAAGAGTTGACTCTGCGATCGCTAGAGGTATACCGAGGGAAGGTGACGACAACTTCAATATACATAATTGATTTGAGCGGCTGATACTCCGTGGAACTCCATGATTAAGAAAAAAGAATACTTTTTAACTCCAATGAGAGTATAAAAATCTCAAACTTATATTATTCGTATAATTAGATAGTATTACTTTTCCTTTTTTAGCTGCAGAAGCGAGAGAATTGCCATCCGAGCCTGAGCAAGACAGGCGGGAGAGGCCAGCATAGTAAAGTGAATCTTCCGAGCTATCGCTCCATATTTTAATTATTGTTGCTATGCTATGCAGCAAAATAGTTTTATTATTACTGATGTTTCTTGTTGTTATATATTTTTGTCATTCGAGGGAGGATGATGTGAAGTGGTAGCTGGAAATGTTTTAGAAGTACATGAAAATTTGCAAAAAGAATGCAAAATTTATCAATTTTAATGCGTTTTTACACAATTTACAGAGACTTATTCCCCCTAAATCTACCTCTTTACCATAAATGTTAATTTTTTAGGACTTTTCTCTCCTCAAAACCCCTAGAAAAAATTTAAATGCTAAAATAAGCCTTTAAATTCCTCAAAATGACCGAAAAGTGATAACAATTGGAGGGGGGAAGCTCCCTCGAAAATGGTGGGTGATGGGGAGAAACGGAATTCATATTCAGATTTAGGAGGTCATTTTACATGAGAATATGCAGGAATGGGGTCAGGGCCGATTTTCATGCCGTCCAGTATTATTTATCAAAACCGAATTTTATTCATTAGTTTCGTTAATTATGAAGCGAAATTAAGATGATCTCAATCATGGTCACAAAGTAATCCAAATGGCGAATCAACTGTTAACATTATTTTAGCGTGTCATTCATTATATGAATATGTACTTTATAGGGCAAGTTCCCAATGGGTTATTTACCACCCATAATTTAATTTCAATCCCAAAACCAATAGATTGTATGTGATAGCATCAAATAAATACCTTTCTGAGAAAACAAATAACTTTAGGACCATAAAAGTACAGATCTATTCACAATTGATGCACTTTATACTGAAAAATAATAATATTTTAAGTGAAAAGACATGGGTATGCATTTCCAGGTTGGTGCAATGGGATGCCTTTTTATGCTGAAGCACTCAAATAAGCAGCAGTTGGTTTCTTTGTATAGAAAACATTCCCCGGCACTCAGAGAATACATTGTATGTATCTATGCTACCTACTTTAATGTATTAACTACAGTGTATTGAGTGATGAGTCATAAATGACCCACTTGCGCGATAATCGGCTAACATCTGGGCATATGTTTTCATTCCCCTGATTAAGATCAAAGGCAAAGATCAGAAATGTAAGTGTGAAAAGGAATGAATACTTGAAATAAAATTAGGTGAAAAGAGTGAAATGAGGTAGTTAATTCTTCAAAAATGACAGACACAAGAGACACTTGAACAAAATTAATACTACTGCCCAAGGTGAATCTGCGTTGACAAAAATACCAGTTGTGCCACTTCCATTTGCCGTGTTCAATGACACACTACATCTTGACTTCAATTATTTATCCTTGACGGCTATTGAAATGCAGCTTGCTAAGATGACAATAGAGTATTAGCAGCTGGTGTGCAATGGTTCCATTTTATGTGGATTGCCCACGAGGAAGTTGGCCGTGAAGTGAAAGCGATAGGAAGAGGGAGGTAATTAATTAGAGAATGCACTCACGTCCCTGTACTTCTCCATGCCATTGAGCACCTTCTTGGCGATGAACTTCTTGAGGTGAGTGATGGTGGCCTGCGCAGAGCATCGGATGAACCTGCGCTTGAGCGTTCTAAGGTTGGCCGTCACACACTCCAAGCACACGTTCACCTGCAACAACAATTCACCCTCATCACCACCAAACCAAAGAAAAAAGTTCTGCGGCATTGTTGTTATCCTATAGGTCTACAACAATCAGCGATGGGAAAAAACCTCTTGATTAATTTTAGAAGATTCCTCAATGGTTTACCAATCGTGAATTTAGAGAAATTTTACTTACGATTTTTACATAATTGTATATTTCATATTACAAATGCACAATTATTGCTGTGGCATTGCATGTGGTTGAATACGGCCCAAGGGAGTCAGGGATTTCTAACGCACTTGGGCATGCTTACGTCGTGACTAGTCAGGGTCAAACTGGATAGGAAGGAACAGAAGCAATGAAGGGAATAGAGGGTGGTGGAGGGGAGTGGAAGTAGAGATGGCTAAAGTCATGCGCTCGCCTGCCAACACAATAAGTAGTCCTGGCTTCCCCTAACACCCCCACCCCCGCAGCGTGATGGGGTGAGGGCTCGCCTGTTGCCCTCACCGCAGTTCCGGGTTCCAGTTTTCCCATCATGCATCGTGATGCACGATCGTTCTCATTGATCAGGGATCCGCATCCCACAACAGTTGCATCCTGGGCAACTTACGCGGCATGGTGCCTGACTGTGTAGTTTCCGTCGTTGTGCAGCAGTTTTGAAGCATTCCTGCATTCCAGTTTTCTGTCTCTGTGATCTCTCACAGCCCTTTAAGGAAACCAAGTACATACATACGTATAACACGAGCAGTAGGAATATGAGTACTATCACATTAACGCCGCTAAAAAGATCGCAATCAAGAAAAGAAAGCTGCTAATGATTCCGGAAAGCAATCTAAAATAGCAGTATGTGCGTAAATAATAATAGATTGTCTGATTTCCGCAAATAATGAAAATTACAAGAAATCAAAGTGAAAGTTTGAATTATTCATGTTTTCCATTTCATCTTGCCTCCCCTCCTCATCATTTGGGAGTTTGGTGTATGTATGCCGACCTTAGGCCCATTGTCACTCTTTTGGAATGAAGATTATATGACTGTTTAAACTTTTGTAGCTGAAAGCATGTTAGTGTAAAGTACAAAAAACAAGACTATAGTTATGAATTACTGTTGTGTACCTGGGCCGTTAACCCTTTCTAATCCAGAGCTGCTTCTGGGAGAAATCGAATTTCAAGATTTTTCATTTTGAAAACTTGAAAGTTTTGCACTTAACCATTACTATTGTGACAGCTAAATATTTTGCCATTGCAATTTGCAACACAAATTAATCTGTAGTTTAGATATTTCCTAATTAGAGCAGGAAATTTATAAATGTTTGATGTTGCTTAGATGCAACGCTGGGTTATAATGGGTCAATCAATATACCAGCCCTTCCTGCTGCCTTTGTGGATTATTTATTTCCTGTTACATTAGCCCGTGAACGCCTAGTGGTACCATATGGTACCAGCTGATAGCACAATGATAAATTTAACTTTTTTGTCACTTATCGTAATTTATTTGGGTTTTTGAGAGCTTTAACATAATAAGAATGTTTTTATTGACATTTCCCCGAAAAGTTTGCTTTTTCAAAGCTGAAAATAAAGTATTTAGAGCCGTTTGAAAGTTGAGAAGTTTTAGCTATCCGAAAAAAACGGAATTTTTAGTGCAAGCATTTCGATTTTCTTCACTTGCTTCTTATGTACTAAAATACGAAGATGTTTTTATGTAATTATGATTGTCATAACATGTACATTTCATATTAAGTATGGTATTTGTATGTTAGCCCAATATTTGGGATGTTATGATGCAAACCATTTTAGTGGTACCATAAGGTACTGCTAGGCGCTTGCACTACCGTGCTTTGGCGGAAGGCGTAAATACGAATATTTCTGTTGTTTTCGTTTTCTAAGAGTTCTTTATTTTACAACTATTTATTTTTCATCATTTATACTATATTTAAGTAAATGAAAGTCGTAGCACTTTTCCACAAGAATTTTTAATGCGTACAACGCGTTTCGGCTCACTGAGCCATCATCTGGTACAAGACGCTTGAACACAGGTGAAGATCCCTTTTATACCCTTGAGAAAGGAGAGTTTTGGAGTAGGAGAGGGTTTGACATCTTTGAGGATGGGGGGGGGGGGTGGGAACGGGTGTACAGAGTGGAGACCATGGGGAAAGATACAACTACGGGATGTGGAGAACCCACGTTGGGGGGAGGGTTCTGGCCATAACTGTAAAATGACGACACGTGGGGAAGACCATAGCAAAACAGGAGGAGGGGGTGTTGAGAAGAGTGAAACAAAAAAAGGAGGGGGGGGAGGTTTGGGTAAAAAGAGGCCGCATGTCTTTTTAAAAGTGAGAGGAGTAAGTAGCGACGCAGGAAAAAAGGCGGGGGTGAGGAGTCCCTTTGGGTTAGCTGAGAAGGAGTGAAAGTTAGCGGGGGTACAAGGGAGGAAAATTTTGCGTTTTGTAAATGTTATTACGCATATAAAATGTGTACATAAGTTAATTTTTTTATTATAAGGACGTCATCCAAGTACATAAGGCCCTAAATTGTCCGCATTTTTTCAGAATCTCGTACCCTCACGAGAGCTCGAGAGGTGGGAGGTATGATTGCATACCTGAACTCTATTTAGAAAAATAAATAGGAAAAGTATTCGTGTGCTCAATTAGGAAGGGGGTATGATGGGGAATAAGGGGGCTTGCTAAGAGGGAAATTCAATGACGTCTGGTGGCAAGAGACGACCACGCGACAGGCATCACTTCGACAAGAAGCAGTCTAATCATTTAAATTATTTTTGTCTTACGTATCTAAATCACACTCAGATACTTTGCACACTTTCATATGCTAGTAAAACCGAAATAACTTACACATACTGCTTATAATGTAGCATGTGCTGCTGCAAAGAGAGGATGAATACCTTCCTTCTGACTGAGGAAAATTGAATAACGAGTGGACGCCGATTTCGCGCGAATTTGAAGTTGTCGTTCGAAAAGGTGGACAGTCAGCTGAGTTTATCTCAAGAAATGTCTGAGAATTTTCAAAAGTGTAGTGAAACTGGACCGAGCCGTAAAGCACCCAAAAGGTATAAAAATAGGGTAGAAGGACGCGTTTTTGATGATGAAGAGATCGTAAAGCACGAAAGTATTTCTCGTAATCCTGATTACCAACTCACTGTTTCACGAAGCATCCCCAATCAGAATATTTGAACTGTTCTTTGACGAAAATGTCCTTACGCATTAAGTGTTAGAGTCGAATAGGTGTGTACAATTCTGCAACTATTATGACACATGAGGTACTGAAAATATTTGTTGCAATTCTTCTTATAAGTTGTCCTAAAACGACTCCCAGTAAAAGGCACCATTGTGAGGCAGCACTAAATGCCAGAAATAATCTTGTTTATTACACAATGAGACGTGACAGATTTCTACAAATTCGTAGGTTTATTCGTTCCTGTGATTACACCGCTCTGGGTAAATCAGATAATATGTGGAATATGAGCACTTTTATGGGCATGGCAAAAGAAAGATTTGGCGAATATTTCACAGAAAAGCAGTCCTTGAGCTTCAATGAGTCGATAATGTTCTCTTTTGGAAAACATGGCTGTAAGCAATCCATGCGGGGGAGGCCAATTACGTTTGGCTAGAAAGTGTGGTGCATCAATAGCTCAGATAGCTACTTCGTAAAACTAAGGAAAGTGAAAACCTATGAAAAAGGAATTGGGAAAGATAGTGGGAGGGCAAGAAAATAACAGAGGGGGACAAAATGGTCGTGGCCCATTTTTACTTGGATTCTAGATACAATGACACACAACGCATGGATACTGATGTGGAAATCCTGAAAAAGCATAATTTATCAGAAGTGCGACTGGAATGGGGTAATTGGCTAAAGAAATAGATTTGTAATTGATTCATGTTTCAAAGATCGCTTTCAACTGACAGCAGCCTATCTTCTTTCCAGTGCCCCTGACGAAATAGGTTCGACGGGCACAACCACCTAATAAAATCCAAGCCCAAGCGGGGACAGTGTGCTACTGAAAACTGAACCAGTAGAATAAGAACAGAACGCTTTAAGTGCAATGCAGTGACTGCTTTGTTCATTTCCATGTGTGGCAACGACTGAGTGAAACACTAAAATCATGTTATTCTTGATTTCTACGTCAATTATACATAACTTCTATTTTATAATCACTAATATTTAATAATTAATTTAATATTATCGACATTTTAGCGTAATTTTGGATGAAAATGAATGTATTTTGCGGTAATTAATAAATTTTTAACGTTTTTGGCTTAAAAATGTGATTTCCGAAAAGTTTTTCAAATTTTGATTCTTTGACCCCTTAAACGCCTAGCGGTACCATATGGTACCAGGCTGTATCTCGGTAAGTATTAGTGCTAAAGGAATAAAATTTGCACTGAATGACTCAGAATTTTATTGGTATTAAAATATATGATTACCACAAAAATCACAGAAAATTTTTAATTCAGGTGTTAAACCTCGTCAATCCCTTGGTATGCTGTCCTTGATTTTATGCTCTGGTATCACTGGTTACTATTTGAATGATTGTGTTTTTGACATCTCCATCAGGGAATAAATTATGCACAACAATTCGTGCACATAATCTCTTTGGTGTTTCTTCAGTGACCACTGAGGTTTCCCTTGCCTCAATTTAGATTTAGAGATGATTCGTAGAGTTTCAAAGGAATCCAGATCATTAAAATATTTAATTTTCAACACATAGAGGGACATAACTCTTTGCCAGATTCAGTTGTAATAGAACATTCGATTTTTCTTATGGTTTTTCTCCGCAGATCAGACAGTCAATGGACGCTGCAGAGTTAAGCACGTTAGCATTGAGTTCAGAGCTTTATTGGCTGTATCATCAAAAATGAGAGGCGAGATGGGTATTGTATTGTCAACATACACATGTACATATTAATGTATATATGAATAGGTATATTATCTGCCTTTCCTATCATTCCTGATACCTCCGTACTGACCCTATTACCTCGGACTGAACATCAATGCACAATGCAACAGAACTGGAAATCCTTCATTGACAAAACAAAACTTACCATTTAGCTTATTCAAGTATACCGGGACTAGCCACGGTGATAACTTTTCACGGAGTCACCCGCAATGCACAAATAGTGTGAAAAATCCACAGAGGAAAAAACATTCGCCTTGACCGGGATTCGAACCCGGATCCCCTGACTTCCGGCCGAGTGCTTTAGCCAGTAAAGCTACCGAGGCATCATTCTCCCCTGTGATCATTTTTTGCACTATTTGTGCATTGCGGGTGACTCCATGAAAAGTTATCACCGTGGCTAGTCCTGGTATACTTGAATAAGTCCAGAGCGAACACCTCTTCGTGTTCAAAGTTCGGGCTTTGCTCTCCGGCTGTGGCGCCATGCGCACGACCTGGACTGCTAGTCGCATAATATGCTCGGCAGTCCATACCACCATGTCCGGTATAGTCCACATATTTCCACAGGGAAGAATGACGCCTCGGTAGCTTAACTGGCTAAAGCACTCGGCCGGAAATCGAGGGATCCAGGTTCGAATCCCGGTCAAGGCGAATGATTTTTCCTCTGTGGATTTTTCGCACCATATAGCTTCATGGGCCACTAAAATGCAGGGGACAAAACCCTGCCACTATTCAAATTTGGCGGTACCTTAATGAATACCACCCACAGGGTAACAGTAGAGCCATTTGCACAACACCAGGATCAATGCCACCCGTTGCTGAGAAAGTCGATGAAATGTAAAGTCCAGGATTTTGGCATGCACTTGACAAACCCTGGGATCACTTTGCCGTTTGCTCACCGCTCCCAAATCGGACTTAACTCTTCAATTTGCACTCAGCCCTACTTCCTCTCATTTTATTTCCATGAATCCTATTTTTTGGGTTCTCAGCCAGGTTAACTAGCAGTCATATGGGCCAACGTCTCCCACTTCCAACTAAATGAAAGCCCGATTTCACTTTTAATTGATAATACCTAATTGAGTAACACACGCCTTGAAAATGGGGTCTTCAGAAACATCGGCCCACACAACTGAGTTAACTTGGCTGAGAACCCGAGAAGAATTCATCAATATACATATGTAATTCACCAGGAGAAATTAAAATCGTTTGAATCCCATTCTCTTCTTCCTTACCCTCCCCTCCCTCACCTACCCAACAATTTTCCCCCGAAAACCGTTTTCAATACCCCTTCTCGCTAATTGTAAGTACGTATGTACTTGCACTCCCTTCCACTGCCTCCCATCCCCCACCCCCTCCATTCACCAGCATCCGCAAGACGTTTCCACCCTGCAAAGCACTACGTACACTCCGGATCACACACTTCACTAGCATTTTCTTTTAACTCTTACATGACAATCCTCTCATCCACTCTTTCCTGTTCATGAACATCTCTTTTGCTGATGCAATTCTCTCCCTGAGCCCCTGTACTGAACTGCTGCATCCATTTTCCTCTAATGTGCTGCCCAAATATTTGAATTGCTCTGCTCACTCAAGTTTGTGCCCATCTAATTTTATCTAAAGCCTCACATTCTCTCCTCATGATGCTTTACAAAACCACATAACTTTGATCTTATTTCAATTAATCCTCATCCCATATCCCTCACAATGCTTGCCTCCATTGCCATCCATTAGAGTCTACAGCCCTCTCGCTGGCAAATTCTTTTATTGCCTATTGGCCTATTTATATTCTCAATGCCTCATCAACACCACCAATTTAAACATCATTCCCCCATTATTTATTTTACTTTTTTATGTTGGCCAAACTCCAGACTCCAACTCACATCATGCCTCAATTAGCATTTCCTCATTGTGCACGCAATAAAAAGCAACAGTGATAGTGGACAGCCTTGGCTCACATCTCAACCAATGCTTGCCCACCCTCATTTTCTGGGCCTTATAAATCTGTGAAGCTGGCAGACCTCATGTCCTGCTTATATTCTAAGTTTGTCTCCACAGGGGTCCTAATAACAGCTATTGCATCACGAGTTAACATTCATTTCCCGAAACCAAACCCATCACCTCCCACACACCCCTTAGCCCTCACTGTCGTACTTTGATAAACCTTCTCCTACTGCCCCTTCCTATACTCTTCAGAAGCTCTACGAATGTTGGGACCAACAGAAAAAGGTCAGAACGACAATGGGGATTTCTCTCTCTCTCTCATACAGATTAACCTTAGCTCACAGCAGAGTGCCAGAAGGGAGGAAAGAGCAATGGTGAATGGCAGATGATGATAATCAGGGGAAAAGAGGCTGTGACCGTCAACGGAGACTTCTCTCTCTCTCTCACTCACATAGAGAGATACGATTCATCTTTTGAGAGCAATAATTAATTTCCATTTGAGGAAATACATTGCCCAAGTGCCTTCACCCCTTCCTCAGCCCCTGTCAATCCTCTCCCTTGCGCTGAGCAAGTGCACATAATTACATCAGAGCGAAGTGAAAGGTGTCGCGCAAGTCAGATATAAATCTGTGGCAATGACCAAGTTCACTCATTCAATCGTTTATAATTTTCTCAAACTATGATGAGCAATACTAATAAATATTAAACTAATAACATCCAGAGAAGATTTGGAGCTTGTTCCCCTTAGCTGTGCACTATACAAAGATATATTCTTATTTTGTCTAAAGATGATTTGGCTGGAAATTGAGGTCATTCTGAAGGTCAGCTACGAGATGCAATACAAGAGGGTAGGCAATGAAGAGAGCCCACGGGGATGAGTTGTTTCAAAAGGTCTTTCGAAGGGACAAGTGCTGCCCCCTCATTTGCAACTCACCTGCTCGTCCTGGCGATGGTAGTCAGACTCTGCGTGCTGGTCGGGGGCCACCCGCTCCTCCTCCGCCTCGGTGGCGTTGGGCGGGAGGTCCTTGGGGCACGCCAACCCACGCACACGGTAGAACTCTCGCTCCCGACGCATCTCATCTGCAACGCAAACAAAACGTGCATGAGGCCCTCCCTCCTCAGCCACTCCATCAGCACCCTTCGTCCGTCCCTCTGTCTTTCCTCTGGATGCCATCAGCTCATCTGCAGCACACGCCCTGCTTACCCAATTGACACTTTGCACACTGACAAGGTAGATTTGCGAGGTAGGAGTGAAAGGTAGGTCTCTGGTGCCCCACCACCTTGCTTCAACCAAAGCTCCTCAGTTAATTGCCAAGGCCCCCCACAAAGCTGAGAGCAACCACCCAAGCAGGCTGTTGTGATGAGGATGAAAATGAGCACAAGACAGAGACACAAGATAAGCACGAGGCAGCAAGGCCTGGAGCACACTCCACAAGGGAATTGGCCAAATCCCTTTGCGGAGTGCTTGTGACATCCAGCCATGAGAAACATATTGTACCCTCCAACAGAAATACCCTGGACTTAGATGTGTTGATCCACATTAATGTTAAAGGTGTTTGGCAGAAGATACTATACACTGTTGAAAAGGAAATTCAATTCCCCTTGGAATAAAATATTCACAGAAAGCATGAACACACAACCCAGCCAAGTCAAAAGTAATGAATGGAAATATGTATAAGCATATGTTCACGAATGTGCTTTCCAGTTCCATTCTAACATGATTTATGCGTTAGTATCGTTGCAATAACAAATCGATTCACGCCCGTGATTTTTGTTGGAGTTAGTTGATAATAATAATTCACTTTCCCTATGTGCAATTAATAGAAAACGTCATCATACATTTTTTCAAAAATGGATAATAGCAGAGGTAAACAGAGGATTTTTACTTCTGGCATGACGACAGCACAACAGGGGCCCATGGAATTCATTGGCCAAATCTGATAATGCCAAACCAGTTGTCAATCGCCCATTGTATGGATGCAATTGTAAGGCATTAGTATCTTTGCATGGGCTATCACCAGATTAACTTCCTTATTTTAATGAACATGTCATCAATTACATAATTCAACAGGGCATGTATGAATCCAACAATATCATTTGAAAACAGCATCAAGATTTAAGGTCCTTTTCTAATAATAATTCTTATGTAGTCAAAGTCAGCAATTGAATAAATAGGGTTTAAAAATGAGTAAATTTGCAGGAAACATTTGCATTGCCAATATATCTGATGAGATGTCTCCCATAAAGCTGTTATCATTACATATTCTACATAAATCTTTTCTATCCGATGTTATTTAAAGAGCATATACATACCTATACTCAGAAAGCAGAATGCCAAAGTAACACAAAATGTAAATGAGGACTTCATAAAAAATGATTAAATCATTACCATTAAATCAATCACACCCGTAGAAAAATCTTTGTATTAGCATCAGCTATTGCAAAAAGATAAAAGACACAATGCACTTAGGCCAGCTCATTCACCACTTGAAGAAACAACCTCCAACTCATTTAGAACCAATCGGAAAAAATTATAATGAAAATATGTAATGCAATTTGGCGGTGACAATTTACCGGCTACCAATGAAAAAAACGTTCATACCAAACATGCTGTGCATAACATATGAATACACCAAAGGATGAAGTTTGCCATGAAAATATATCTGACTCAGCCGGGAGTCGAACCTGGATCCCCCGATTGCCAGTCACGCATGTTACACCACCAAGCCATCTTCTCAGAGCTAACCTCGGGATGGGTTTCACCAAAGAAGTTGTTGACGTCCACAGCGTGGGGCACACGTGAAGGCTTTTGAAGCCACTGTCACAGCATAAGCACAAGTTCAATTTATGAGATGATAAATCCACATTTTGCAATGTACTACCTATTAACACTGATCATAACACTAATGAAAATAGAGGTGTGCTTAGTAGGACAGCTACATATAATATGGATCCAAAGGAACCCATTATCATGATGGATTAATGGTCAATTAGGAGCAAAATTTCAGTAAAAGAGGAAAAATCATCATTTGCCTTGACAGGGATGCAACCTCAGAACTTAGAATTAGCACCACATGCTGAACTAAAACTTGAAACACTGGTGACAAGACATCTTCATCCTCTCTGCACTGCTTTGCTCACTTCAGAGGAGACTTTTGCTGCCAGATATACAATGCCACACATATCGATTCCTCCACAGCACAAACGCTCAACAAACACCCACCAGATCAAATCCGCTCATCTAGGAGCCCATCAATACGCATGCACTCAGGAGGCAATAGCGCTAGTGCGTACAAACGCTCACCTCCAAGTATCCAAGCTTCGGAGGTGAGTATTGAAGGGCGACTAGCGATGGGGGGTTTGATGGCGGTGGGCAATAGCTGAGTGTTCGTGCAGCGGAGGTGTCGATGTGTTCACAGAGCTCCAAAGTGCCTAGGCTAAAGCTAGAACTAAGGCATTGTCCGTTATTCATTATTTAAGCAAATAGCCACACACTTGTCGGTAGCATTGTCTTCTAAAGCCACCTCCGCACAGGAAAAAAGATACCTTGGTAGTGGTACTTCAACAAATTCAGTGACTTGAATTGAGGCTTAAGGATTTCTCCTCTCCGTTAAGTTTGCACACTCAAAAGCATTCGAGGGTGGCCACGAAAACATACACCATTGGCAGCCATTTCCCTGAAGAATATAATTTATATTTTATCACAGTTGATGTTTCCACAGTAACTATGCATAAGTTGAATGAACCACCTTAAAAGCATGAATCTTTCACAATATTTTGTACTAAAAAAATGGCCTAGGTCACCAAAGATTATTTCATTTTTTCAGAAATTATACTGAAAATATTTTATTTGAAAACTGTGATGTAGTTGACCCGTGTAAATATTCTTGAGGACTTTCTCCTGGACTACAGCAAGGCAAATTACATTTTCATTGCAAAATTTATCACTCATTGACCACAGAAATCTTTTAACCACATTCTTACTTACATGCAATTTCTCTTCCAAATTCTATTATGTTCCTAGAGCTCCTCTTTATGATGACTTGCTTTCACATATCTAATTCGACATTGCAATATTACATTTCTTTTAAACTAGACGGTAGGTCTTCTATTGGAATTTGTAAAGCATTAACTAAATGTAACCTCAGAGAAAATCCGCATTGCAAAAACGTTCACCCCCACAAAAGAACATGTCCAGCATGAGAGGGAGGAAAATGGGGACGGATCGGGGAAGGATGGAAGGAGGGAAGAAAATGTGAATGAAGGAAGGAAGACAGAGAGAGTGGGAATGGCAGAGCAACCAAACTGCACGATGAATAAAGTTTAAATTCCGTAATGGCTGTTGCGAGAGAAATACCAATGGATCCAAGCTCTTGACGCGTGCAAGGCAAGGTGAACAAAGACTATTCTCCAAGTTACAATTATTATGGATTTCTACCGATTAATGTATGGTTCTATGATTAATATATGTAATGTATTAATTTATGTAATTCTGGTTTCCATGAAGTGCTTTATGAGCATTCTGGGAGCCTCCCCCTTCCTTCAAGCACAATAAGATCCACTTTCATGCTACATCTAAAAATCCTATTCTCTTCCTTCCCCTCCCTCGTTTACCCAAATTTCTACCCTCCTACACAACTTTTCAACAACCCCTCCCCACCACCCACACCTTCTGTCTCCTTCATATCTCCTCTTGAAGAGGACAGCCTTGCCCCCTGCACTCCTCAGCCAATGCTTGCTCACCCAGATTCTCCGTCTGCTACCCTTACTTGTGCAGTCTGGGCCATATAAAGATTACAAATCAGTCGTCTATCCCTCCAATCTACACCTGTTCTCTTGAGGATATCCATTGACTTTACCCAGTTCACCCTATCAAAAGCTTTCTCAAAATTCACAAAACAGGCATATACGTCCTGGTCATATTCTAGGTTCCTCTCCACGAGGGACCTCATTATTGCTATTGATTCACGAGTTGACTTCCCTTTTCTAAAACCAAACTGATCTTCCCCCAAATACTCGTTTGCCCTCGCCTCCATTCATCTGTTCAATATCCTCAGTACCACTTTTGCCGCATGCGATATTAGGCTGATAGTCCGATAATCTCCGCATTCCACAGCTTTCTTCCTTTTTGGTAGCGGGATTAAAACCGTCTTCACGAAATCCTCCGGTCAACATCCCTCCTCATGCATACTAGTTCGAAAAACCTTTTCTTATTACCCTTCCCTAGATTCTTTAGAAGCTCACATGGGATATTGTCTTATCACATATTGCCTTCATATCACGAAGTGCTCTCTCTATTTCCGAATCTAATATCCCCGGCTCAAGATTATCCTCCTCCACTGCACTTTCCTCCTCTAGAGTCAATCTCTCCAGCCTGTTTCTTCCATCACACAGATCCTCCACGTATTCCTTCCATCTACTCTGCACCTCTTCTCGCTCGGTGACCATCTTCCCATTTTTAGCATTAATTTTAGACATGGCTTGTCCTCTGATACTTAACTTAACTTTGGCGTACAATGCACCAACTTCTCCATCCTTCTGGAAGTTTTCCATTTCCTCACACTCTTTCTCCACCAAGCCTACCTTGCCCACTTAGTTCCACATTAATTGATTTTTTAGTTCCCTATACATTCTTTTGTCCTGTTCTGTGTCCACGTTCTCCCACTTCCTTCTCTCCTCCATTTCTTTTACAATTGCCACTGTTACCTGAGACTTCTATATCCTTCTGCAGTCAACGTAGCCAATTGACTTCTCCGCTGCTTTGACTATTCCCGTTTTAATATTATCCCATCTTTCCTCAACAGTCTGTGTACTTCCTATCTCCCAGATACTATTGCCCACTAGTTCCTGATATTCTCTCCTCACAGTCCTCAGCGCTTCTACATTCCTTATCCTCACCCTCCTGCCTTTCATGAGTCTTTTGAATCTTACGTTGCATTTCATAAGTACTAGGTTGTGGTCTGAATCCGCATCTGCTGCTGGAAAGCTGCACAAGTTTTACACACTATTCCAAAACTTCTGTCTTACCATAATATAGTCTATTTGATATCTCCCCACATCCCCTGGACTTTTCCACGTGTACCACCGCCTTTATGATGATTGAACCACGTGTTTGTGATGAATAATTTGTTTCTCCTACAAAATTCTGCTGCTTTCTCACCCCTGTTGTTCCGAATTCCTAATACAAATTCTCCTATTTCATTTCCATCCCTTCCTTCCCCGACTGAAGCGTTCCAGTCCCCCATCACTACCAGATTTTTCTTACCCGCTGTGTGTCTAATTATTTCCTCGAGCTGTTCATACACCTCGTCTACTTCTTCCTCCCTATGATTGCTAGTGGGCATGTAAACTTGGACCACCACAAGGTTGGTGGGCCGCGACTCTATTTCTAAAACCAGAATCCTATCGCTTACCTGGTCTATGCCTACCACACGCTTACCCATCTTCCCGTTTAATACTAAAGCTACCCCTCGCTGGCTTTCTTCCCCTCCACTATATATAGCCCTATACCCATCACTCCAATAATCCCCCCATCCCTCCACCTCACCTCGCATAATCCTAAGATATCTATCCTCCCTCTATCCATTTCCCTTTTGATATTTTCTAATTTCCCCGCCCTCATCATAGTCCTCACATTCCACGTCCCTACATTCATAGCCGACTTCCTCTTCTCCATCTTCTTGGTCTTCTTTTCTTCTCTCTTCATTGCTGCTGCTGATGATGATAAGTCTCTGCAAGGATTTCGCATGTTAATCACCCCGAGGACCTTGCCGACCTCGCTGCCGTGCCCGACACCTGCCCTTTGCGGACGGGCCCCAGGCGATGAGATTCCGAGGCTCATTTGGTTGTATTCCACATTTTCAGGGAAGTGATAGTTGGTAGGATTTCCCACTGGCATCTGGCATAGGTGGCTCTACCGGGAAAAGTTTATAATTAATCCAGCCAGTGCAGCTCTAGGAGTCATATGAACGTGCAATCCTTTCCACCGTGACAAGGTTGTAGCCCAAGGGAAAGGATAATTCTGGATAACAGAAAAAAAAACATTTACTACTTCAGACTAATAACCAGATATCTATCCTGTGTACGAAATGAACATGTAGCAGGCATCGGGGTATTCTGCTAACAATGATAAGGCACTTTAGTGGTTTAGACGATGTTTATTGATCCATTCCAATTTCCAGACTGACTTGCCGGCCGAAAGGCCGCAGTATTTATTCTATTGGTGCATTTCCAGAATGTTCTATGTTACTGTTCGTGAACATGAAAGAAATTTCTAGAAAGGAATTCTAGAAGGCAAGAAAAAAATCAAATAATTACACTCTCCGGCACGGGGAATCGAACCCGGGCCGCCCGCTTGGGAGGCGACCGCGCTACCGCTGGGCTAGCTGGCCTGTTGAGGGGAAGCAATGATGGAGCACGGTTTATGTTGCCTCATGGCATGCGGTGTGGTGGCGAGGCAGGAGGTGCGGCCGCCACAAACAAATATTTTGTTTTGGGCCAGTATTTCATGGCTCATCAATAGAATATATGAGAATGTCAAATGCAAAAACTTGAATACGCTGATGAGATTCAAACTGAGTTTTCAAGTTAAGTTTATGGTAAAGAATGAAAATTTTCTGAGAAAGTAAAAAATAAATTTAATACCAGGAGGGCAAGGCACATATCTAGTTTGCATTCAAGGAGTACACGAAGGAAATAAGTTCATAAAAAAAATCTAATTGCCACAAACCCCTAGTTCCTTTTCAGGCTCTTTTATCCTTATGATAATTAATTGCTCATCACTATGTCAATCTAGAATAAAGGGAATAGTCAAATGGATTACGAAAGCAATTCTTTTACCTGTTTCCCAATCTCTGAAGAAAGACGTGAACCAGGTTATATGGAGAGTAGAGATTGATTTCACACGGTATTATTCCCGTTTTCGCCCTCAATAAAAAATAGTTCATAAAATTTAAACAACGCAAGTATCATGGTACTATATGGTTTAAGGGTCATTCCATGTCAGTTCACCCAGGCATGGCACCCACCGACTCGGATTTTAATGAAATTTTTGTCACTAGCTACTATCACCTATCTAATAACCCATGTAAAATATTTCCACTCTCACTCTCATAGTTTGCAAGATATGAGGAGTCAAAGTTTGAGATGTTTGCTCAGAAGTGGCGCTAGTGGGAGTCAAATTCCAGAGTGCAGGGCACAGGGTAAAAATTCATAACTCAGAAACCACATAATATATTTGAATGAAATTTTGACCCCTTGTCTATCCAAGTGCATAGCTTCCATAGTAATGTCTTTTATTCCCCTTGCATTGTTATGCTAGCCAAAATGATGTCAACAGTTGTTAATTAACCGATTTTTTTAGCTCAAAAACATTACTTCATATTTTCTGAATTATCACCAAAAGGCAGAGCAGTTAACTCATCCAATTTTTTTTTTAAATTGAAGGTTAATATGTGCTCCAATATACTGTGAAATAAAAATGGTGGTGTTTTGACTGCCACTATGAGTATTTCAGGTTTTACTTTTTTTTCTGCCCCCGTGAGAGGGATTTTGGACACGTACTGTAATGTAATAAGTATAAGTGTATCCATACCTTCATGAGGATATATTTGAAATATTGGTCAGTAAATCTAAGACCAAACATGTAGTCTAGTGAATGTGGCTCTTGTTCATACAATTTTTTTTAATAACAATACTTGGCTTGTGGCAGCTGAGGGGAAAAGAGTCCAAATGGCTCAGAAATGTGAAATGATGCTTTTTCCTGGAATTTACCCATTTTTCAAGTGTTTAGCATATGGAAAAATTGGTATCAACATACATTAGACTCTTACTGTGCATTAAGAGGATAAATGGAAATACTAATTTAAATAAAATTATTTAAATAATACACTTCAATGTGTTTAAGGCATCTCCCGAACATCTCTGGAGGCTCTCTCGGGCAACTAAACGCTTTACGATACCACCAATTCCATCACATGGGGATTTTACATGGCTTATAGCAAAGAATGTCCATGATGCCATTAAAGAGAAATCCTGGTAATGCTTGCAAAGATTGAGATATTTTTTGCAGTTCTTGTACCGTCCTGCACAACCATCACTAGAGTAACTCAATTTTTTGACTAAAGCAAAATTTTCCTTCACAAAGCAAAATATTATTCTTTGGGTTCCATAAGCAAAAGCTACATCATGCTACAAATCATCTGAAAAGATGCATAAACTGGAAATAATAAACCTATTCAGCCTCACTTTTCAGTGTTATTCCATCTACCAAGGAATAAGAGAATTAAGTGCAACCTCTACATTAGGAAGAATAAAATTTTACAATGTATCACAGTGAGGGCATGATAAATCAAAATAGATTCTAGGGTACCACTTTTAGTCTTCTGCCAAATCTTCTTGTGTGAAGATGCTCCATGGGTGTCCAAGTTTATTCTGTGTGTACGATCAGTGTATTTTTACCTGTACATTAATAGTGTGTGCTATGAGTTAGGCAAAGCTGCTCATTGTGAACTTCAACATTAAAAAAGTTTAGTGTCTCCACTGTGCATCAAAATGAGCAAATTTTTGAACTGTGCAGCATTGGAAAAGTAACTGCATCTGATTGCCTCAAAAAAACCTACACACCAGTGGTGCAACTGAACAAAATTGAGATCATGAGTATACTTGAAAAACAGCTGTTATCTCTCAGAAGTGGTGTACCTGGGGAAGTCCTATCCAATGTCTGCGAACATCACAGAATATACTATTTGAAAAAGTATGAAACCTACCAAATATATTGTCTTGATCCTTTTAAGAGCCACAAGAAGAAAATATCAAAATCACTGAGAAATTTAAGTCTTGAATTTGCAGAAAAGGCCTGTAAAATCCCAACTCTTCGGAAATTAGTGCCAGGAATGAAAATATGCCAGCCATGTAGGGAGGAAGTACAGAAACACTCCAGGTTTGGAAATGAGCTTTCTGGTGTTGAAGAAGTAGATAGTGACAGCAATGATAGTATTTTGAATTTTGAAACAACATTATCCCCAGAAAATCAACTGAGCTACTTAACAGAACGCTGCAAGATATAGAGGAGTCACCTTTAAAATTTCATGGCATATCATCTCACAGAAGGTCAACCTACGCTAAAAGGAAAGTAGACAGTGGCGCCGACTCCATGGGGCCTGAGGGGGCCCGAGCCCCCACAAAGATTCGTTTGGGGGGGTGGAGCCCCCTCAATAATTCAAGAAAATAATTAGGTTATATTATGCTTCGTGAAATCACAAAAATATATTGGTAATTTTTATTTCCCATGTTTGACGATAGTTACCTTTTAAAATAAATTCAACAATGTGTTAAAACAAATAATTATAAGGTTAAGCAGGTTAACTGAATCAAGTGGTGTGAATTAGATAGTGTTTCGGTGCTGCGACACACTTTGAATTTAACGTCTTCCCGGGGCAAGACCTCCGACATGGGCCCCCCCAATATTTTTTATAAGTCGGCACCCCTGAAAGTAGAGTCAGCATGCAGTAATTTTAAAAGGAAAGTTAAAAGAGTTCTTGATAAAGAATTATCTCCAGAAAAGGATAACCCAAAACTGCCAAAAGAACTACTTCAGAAAGTTCATGATATGGATGTGCTCATAGACTTAATCAAACAAAAAGTTGACACATCAAGCACTCATCAAGGAAAGTATCATTGGTACCAACTTTATGGAGCAGGAAGAAAGTAATGGAAGAGTTTCATGTGAGTGAGTACACTGCCCGCCAAGCAAGAGAACTTTGCAGTGACAATGGAAAATTGGCTGCACCTGAATTGAGAAAAGGGAAGGCAAATATAAAACATTACAATTAGTTAGGACTTTCTATAAAAGTGATGAGTACTCCAGAATGATGCGTGGAAAGAAAGATTCCATAAGTATCTCCAAAAATGTACACGTTCAGAAGAGATTATTACTTGCTAACTTGAAGGAATTGTATTCCACTTTTAAATTTGACTTCCCCAGAATTAAATTAGGCTTTTCTAAATTCTGCAACCTAGGTCCAAAATGGTTTGTGGTAGCAGGATCTCCTGGAACGCATTCAGTGTGAGTTTGCACAATTCATTAAAATGTCAACTTACTGCTTAATGCCTGTAATATAGAGGAAACAAGCCAGGACCTAGTTGGTTATTTAGTTTGCTCTAGAAAAAATAGGGACTGTATACTGCAACATTGCTCTCAGTGTCCTTCACGTGAAAAATTGAAAAGCTTACTGCTGAAAAAGTTTGAAGAATGTGACCCCGGAGATGAAGTTTCATACAGTCAGTGGGTTTCCCGTGACAGATCTCAACTGGTGAACTTCACTGTGACATTTGATGAGTACCGATTAACTTTAATTGAAAGAGTGGAAAAACTGGTGCCCCATTCATTTATTACGAAGGTACAGGCAAACTACCTTAAGCAAATGAAAGAAAATCTTGGACCCCATGAAGCAGTTGTTCTCTTTGACTTCAATGAGAACTATTCATATGTTATCCAAGATGAGGCACAAGGGTATCACTGGACAAGTGATAGTTGCACGGTACACCCTGTTGTGATTTATACTCGAGATCACCTGACGAAACAGCTTATTATTTCCAGTTTATGCATCTTGTCAGATGATTTGTAGCATTATGTAGCTTTTGCTTATGGAACCCAAAGAATAATATTTTGCTTTGTGAAGGAAAATTTTGCTTTAGTCAAAAAATTGAGTTACTCTAGTGATGGTTGTGCAGGACGGTACAAGAACTGCAAAAAATATCTCAATCTTTGCAAGCATTACCAGGATTTCTCTTTAATGGCATCATGGACATTCTTTGCTATAAGCCATGTAAAATCCCCATGTGATGGAATTGGTGGTATCGTAAAGCGTTTAGTTGCCCGAGAGAGCCTCCAGAGATGTTCGGGAGATGCCTTAAACACATTGAAGTGTATTATTTAAATAATTTTATTTAAATTAGTATTTCCATTTATCCTCTTAATGCACAGTAAGAGTCTAATGTATGTTGATACCAATTTTTCCATATGCTAAACACTTGAAAAATGGGTAAATTCCAGGAAAAAGCATCATTTCACATTTCTGAGCCATTTGGACTCTTTTCCCCTCAGCTGCCACAAGCCAAGTATTGTTATTAAAAAAAATTGTATGAACAAGAGCCACATTCACTAGACTACATGTTTGGTCTTAGATTTACTGACCAATATTTCAAATATATCCTCATGAAGGTATGGATACACTTATACTTATTATCTTACAGTACGTGTCCAAAATCCCTCTCACGGGGGCAGAAAAAAAAGTAAAACCTGAAATACTCATAGTGGCAGTCAAAACACCACCATTTTTATTTCACAGTATATTGGAGCACATATTAACCTTCAATTTAAAAAAAAATTGGATGAGTTAACTGCTCTGCCTTTTGGTGATAATTCAGAAAATATGAAGTAATGTTTTTGAGCTAAAAAAATCGGTTAATTAACAACTGTTGACATCATTTTGGCTAGCATAACAATGCAAGGGGAATAAAAGACATTACTATGGAAGCTATGCACTTGGATAGACAAGGGGTCAAAATTTCATTCAAATATATTATGTGGTTTCTGAGTTATGAATTTTTACCCTGTGCCCTGCACTCTGGAATTTGACTCCCACTAGCGCCACTTCTGAGCAAACATCTCAAACTTTGACTCCTCATATCTTGCAAACTATGAGAGTGAGAGTGGAAATATTTTACATGGGTTATTAGATAGGTGATAGTAGCTAGTGACAAAAATTTCATTAAAATCCGAGTCGGTGGGTGTCATTTTGAAAATTTCTGGGTGATTTGACGTGGAATGACCCTTAAATAATATTTCTAATAGAAATTTGATTCGATATTTCCGAAACAAAAACATTGAAATATTGAGCATTCAGGTGTTCTGCATCCACCAGTGTGTCAATGGGTTGAAGTTACCAGGATGTTGAAAATAACTACGAGAAACCATGAACGCTACCTAGTTAAAGTTCCCAAGGATGTTAAACTTTAACACACAACACGTTTGCTTTAAATAAATAAACACAAATGGATTAACTTACTTTCTTGAAGATCAGGCACCAGCTTGTACACGATATCTTGCATCGTTCGATCGAAGCTTATATACTGAAGGGGGTGGGATTGGTGAATCACGATTTTACACGTCGGGCATGTGTTGTTTTCCTCCAAATGTTTAACCAGGCAACTCTTGCAGACTGTGCAAAGGAATGTTTTAAAAGTCATTCATAATTACACGGTATTAAAAGGTTATTTACAAAAAAACATTCCAAAATAATTACAAATGTTAAACTATAAAAAACATAACATCCTTACATGTATGAAGGCATTCCGTTACTGTCGTCGCGTCTATTAAGTATCCTCTGCATATCATACAAGTAATGTGACTGTTAAGTGTCTTTAATTTAATTCTTCTCTCCATGATAAAAGGGACTATTATAATGGTTTTAACTGAAAAAAAATGTTGACTGCCTTCTTCCACATTACTGCGTTCAAGGAGCCACAATTATACATATCAAAATCTCCTTCATGGTCTTCAACACAATAAAATGCACACATGCCAATCTCACTCCACAATGAACTATACGGAACACACCACTAGGAAAATCGTCGAACAAACAATTTCTCGCTTAGAAAAATCAATTGATCCTTTTACACTCCCTTTCCTAAACCAGCATCTGTATTTAAAACCAATAACACCAACAAAATGCCGAAGTCCAAATGCCACACACAAGCCCTACGTCAAATTCACTCTTAAAGTAAGTAATACACCTAAGCAATTACAGGTAACTGTAAAATATGGACCATGGAAACTGATAAAAGAAACATGAGGATACCAAGTAAAATATTATCGCCCACGAATATCTCGTTTGACAGCATTATTGTCATAACATGAATACTGTAGCTAAAACGAATAAAACCGAAGCCAACGCATGAAGGTGCTCAACTGTTGCCACCAGGAGTCCCCGGACCATTAGATACATCCCACCTCCTGGAATTGTTCCGGGATCAGACGGTAGCGGAGATGTCTCGTGACGTCACGTTTGGGAAGTCAGACGTTCCACCTGCCCATTGAGTAATTTATCTTTATGCTCCTTATTAATTCATGCCAAAATTATCGCCACGAGAGAATTCCATGTAATAAATTCAAAGGCTTTTAAGATACCGCTTAAAATCTTGACGTTAACTCGAGTTCTCGATCCCTCGATCGAGGGGTAATCTATCCATGTTGCTTGGAATGGCCATAACTATCCTTTTTAAAAGTAATAATGCTTATAACTCGACTAAATGTTGAAAGCTTATATCAGTAAAAAAATTATGCGAAGACAAAATATACGCAAAATTAAAACCTATTTTAATATACGGGAGTTAATTTGTGGTCAAATTAAGAATTCTTTGTGTCGGTGGAAGGAATATCTTCTTCCTTGGTATGGTATGGTATGGTAATATTTGGTGACGACTGTGTAACCATAGACTGTACTATTGTGGTGAAATAACATAGGTTGCAGAATGGTAAACAACATTACAAAATAAAATTACCATCACAAGTTCAGTTATTGAACGATCAAATGAACAAATTAATTGTGCTATTGTATTTTTTAAACCATTTCTTCCTTTAATACTAACAATGAGATGGAAAACTCTGTGTAAACACTTGCACTATAACTAATATTCTTTCAGGCCTTAGAGCAATGGCTTCATTCAATAGTAATCAGTATTAAAGTATAAAGCGTTCCACATTTAGTTGACAGTATGGGCTCTTATGGAGAATCGTTTCCCATGTTAATCTCCATAATAGGGAGCGCGGTGTTGTCAATAACAGCACGAAAATTAATGTTGCGCTATACACTGATTAAAAATTGCATTCCTATATAGAAGGAGATGCTGCATTTATTGGTGCCATTATTTTTTCGATCAAATTCATAACAAAAGCTATAAAAAACATTTCCATAAATTTCCATTAGAAACGAGTATTTTTTTACTTTATCTTTTTCTTGCAATACGACAGTTTGCTCCATCAACTAAAACGAAAGGCATTGATTGCGATTTCTATCCCACCTTTAGTTTATTCATAATATACTAATTATTTGGTTTTAGAAATCCCAGTTCAGACGAATGGCAATGGCCAATTTTAACCACATTTGAAAAAGGCCAGATTGGCGCCCATGCGATGCCACTCCACGTGACGTCACAGGGACCTAGTTTCTACATGAGTGGATAGGAGTTTTACATCGTCTGAGATTAACAATGCATGCATGAGGCACAGAGCTCAGGGAAATACTCTTAATAATCACCTATTAAAACTGGCTAAGTTCGGAAAGTTTTCTCCGTTTGATAAGGTATTAATAATCCTTATTTAAGCCTAGCGCTACCTGCTAGCAGAGTACTCAGCTACCTGCTAGCAGCCTGCATCGTATCAGCGCTCAAAGGCTCGCCCCAAGGTCACCTCACACGCTGACAGCGGGAACCAGAATGACGTCACACGGCGTTTTCCCAGCATTCATACTCAGCCGACGCGTTTTCGCGCGCTTGAAATTGTTCACTTTTAATTTAATCGCTAAAAATAGATATTGTCATTTAAAAATCTAAAATCCTGAAATACGTACTCCAGGAGTAATAATCCTTCGATATAGGCAATAAAAAAATAATAGGAAACCGCCCTGTTGTTGTCTGACCGTTGTCTGTATTGAATTGAATCTTCTGCACAAAATTCTTCACACAATTTTCTCTTTGAAGGTCTTCACCAATCGTACAATAATTGAGTGAAAATGTTGTTATGCCGACCAAGGGCATACATATATGGCCTTAATGCCGACGTAACACCCTTTAAGACAAGAAAATTTTGATTTTTGTAAGGTAAAAAGTAGTCGCTTACTAATTTACCTTTCTTACGTCGTAGCTCCCTATATGCTGCGTATCAAATTGGAAGAAAAGTACAAAGTTATTTTTAGTGAAAAAATTATTAACTTACATCAATTGTGAAGGGAGTTACAAGGTTTTGATCTTAAGAAAAAATGTTACGGTGCCGCTGGGCCGGGCTTCTTGCTTTTTCTTGCGCTCAGAGGGAAAATTCGAGGGCGGAAAATGATCAGTTTTTAGTCAATGCATGCTATGAAATGTATCTATCTATTTGTTTGATATCCTATACAGAGAATATTCATACGTCGTAACAGCAGTGTTTTTATCTCAATACATTGATACACGAAAATAAGCAAGCGGCTTAGAAATAAGACGATTTTGCTTTGGTTGTTTCGGTCCCAACGCAGAAACCAAGAAAAAGAATATCTCATTATCTGTGCGAAACATTACCCCTTCCAGTGCATGCATTTTACAAAATGGGGAGTTGGCTTTTCCTGAAGTTCCGTTCATAGGGTAGGTACCATAAAACATCTGCACCAGAAGCGACCCTAGCCGAAGGGGCCGGGGGAAGAATTTACGGAGGCGTTCAGTTTGTCGTTGCATTTTTTGAAGTGAACAAGTGTTGTGTGGTCTGCTGAAATTGAGAGCTGTGAAGTGTGTTTTACTCTTATCTCTGCTGTAACGCGCCCAATCACCATGTCCGATACAAAGAAGAAAAGAAAAGGTGAGAAGCTCAGAAGCCGCGACAGCCAGTTGGTGCTCAAAGTTAAGGAAATCTCTCGCCATTAGTGAGGCCCACCGAGAAGCTTCTAAGGCTACTGGGTACTCGGTGTCCACTGTTGACAGAGTGAGAAAGGAAAGCTCCCGTGGTCCAGTGGTAACTCCTTCAAAAACTAAAGAAATTATACACAGCCTTACAAAAAATTCGAAAGCAGTGATTTTCGACGATTTTGTGAGATCGGGAATTAGGAGGAAGGTACGTGAATCCTTCGTGAAAAATATTCCTCCGACTTTAAAATCCATCTTAAGCTCGGTAAATATGGATAGTGATAACCCATATTACAAAAGGACAACACTATATCGTCTTCTTTGGACAAAGGCTTTGTGTACGAACGCAGGGGGAAAAGAAGCATCCTTATTGAAAGGGATGATATTATTCGTTGTCGGCACAATTATTTAAGGCAGCTAAAAAAATATCGTCGCGAACACAGGACGATTGTATTCACAGATGAAACTTGGATTAATGTTGGACAAACAGTGGACATGACTTGGGGAGAAAAACAAATAGAAACTCCGCGTCAAGCTTTCCTTGCTGGACTCGATTTGCAATTATGTATGTGCAGGAACGAAAAAAGGGTTCATAAAAGGAGCATCGCCCCTACAAACACAAAAAGGATCAAATCTGTATTTTTGGGAGATTTCATAATACATCAAATCTAGATTTCCAAATCCTTTTTAAATACGGATTAAATCTGTTTCCGAAGTTTCTGCGCCACTAGCGGCGCTAGCGTCGGTGACGTGATTTTGCAAAATGGCCGAAACATTAGTGATGAACTGTCCCTATAAACCAAAAGTGTTGAGAAAACGTTGCAAAAACGTTATGCTGCAACCAATATGGAGTTGCTGCAACGTAATCGCAACGTTGCACAACCTGTCAAAAGTCCTCTCAACAACGTTTTTGCAACGTAATGACAACGTATTTGCAACCTCTCGTGAGACACATTTGCAACATTTAATAATAATAATAATAATAATATTTATTATACGGACAAATGTCCTTTTACAAAAAATTACCATAGAAATTGTTACATTGAAATAAAATACAAATAAAAGTAAAGTTACACATTTTGGCGAACAAATTTTTTGAATGCATTTTGGGATAAATGAAAAATATCTGATGAGTTACAATGTTTGTTAAAATCCCTCATTATCTGAAAAACTGGTAGGTGAAACATGTAATTGGTTCTCAAATGCGGAATATGAAAAAGGAAGTGACATCTGGAGTGAACTGATGGAACCCTTAGGTTAATTAATGATAAAAGATAAGAACACTTAATGTGATTATTAAGCAATGAGTGTAAAAATATTAGTCCTATTTGTTTTCTACGTGCAGAAAGGGTGTCGATATTGAGTACTTTCAAAATATTGTCATATTCACCACTTTCCCTTACCATTCCGGCCTTAAAGGCCACAAATCTAAGAAATTTATTTTGAACCTTCTCAAGGCCTAACTCATATTTATGATAGAATGGAAACCAAATCATAGAGCAATATTCCAGAATCGGTCTAACTAGGGTGATGTATAGGAGTCTAATACAAGCCATATTATTAAAGTCTCTGGAATTGCGAAAAATGAAGCCGAGAGTTTTGTAAGCTTTTGTAATTGTAACTTCAATGTGGCTTCAATGTGGCTACGCAACCCTTTAAAATAATACTCAAAAACGCCTTAAAAGAAAAAAAATTTATTTAATTATAACATAGCATGTTTTTCACTTTTTTTTCATTTCTCTGGTGCCTTGAATTGGCATGTCTTAGCCAATCTATAATCTTCTCCTTCACATCTTTGTGGCTGTAGGTTGCCAACGTCTGCTTCAAACGAAAAGCATCTGAAATGAAGGATTTCAATTTCAGTTACAGGATGGTGATAATTATTATTCCCCAATGTACTAATTCCCCAATAGTCCAAGTACCCATTCAATGACAATTAACTCACCAAAAATACAGCCACAGGTTAGCGTGGTGCTGAACTGCCTTTTTTTAATTCCCGTCTTCGAGTTTCCTAGGTAAGAGAAGAGCCTCCCAACGTCATCAGTAAATATGTGGTACATCATACCAAACACCCCACTCGTGAGGTTGTTTCCTCCTCTTCTTACTAACTCTTTCGTCTGAAACAAATTATTCATGTTAAAAATTAGATCCACAAAAAAATAAATACACAGGAAAAAATTTTATCCATCTATTACTCTGGTCAGCATGAATTGAGATGGATTAGGGTGATAAAACTTTACTTTTTGTACTGATTCTGAATCTTCTTGAATTCTTTCTATCAAGTCTAGTTTCCTTAGGACAGCATAATGTTTTTACTTTAACGGAAGAAGTAATTTAATTCATTTATATATCATGATAACAAGAGTAGTTGTAGTGGTAACATGAGTTGAAAATAAAACTTCCCGACAAAAACATGTCCAACGAAGTCATACCTTCCTACACTACCAAAAAATGTTTAATCTTGGACTATCCTATTATTTTGTTCTAAGGAATGATCAATAAGTTGCCAGTTCATATTAGTATGTGACTAACTATGGGTGCATAAAGACATTTTTTCTCTGAAAATGGTTTGAGATTTTATTTGCTCACCAAAAAGTAAAGGTTATTATCTCTATGATCACATTGCAACTGTTGAGACGTGGCTTAGCTTTCATCATGCCTCGATAGCGCGTGAACTATCCCAATTGCTTTTGTCGTGAGTGCGGTGAAGTTACTTTTAAAGCTAAAAGGGAGCACATTACTTCCTTTTTGAGACAGCGTTATAAGCTATATTTTGACAGTCTGTTGGGCAACCAAGATGAAGGATGGGACCCCTACTGTCTGTAAAAAAAAGCAAGATACTCGAGTTTGAGGAGCTCTAGCGTCTAAATGAAGCAATCGATTTCAATGCAATAAAAAGCATACGAAAGAGAATTTAGTTCTACGTTATATCATGTACTTTAAAAATTCTTTGGCTGAATAGTATTTCCTGTACTTAATTTTTTCTCGAAAAAATACCCGTTTTTTGCGCGTAAAATCAAGGTGCCCAACTTTGAGCGCTTGGCATTCCCGTAGTTTTCGTTTCTATAACTTGCAATTTTGATATAAAGAAGCCACATCTATTACAAGCAGTTTGCCGAAAACAAATTGTTTATGCTACAAAAAGTAACGGAGTTGTTGTAAACAACGCAAACCTCTGCTAACTTGGAAACCAGTGAGTCAATTGAAAATTGATTGGTACTGTTATCTTCCGAAGAACGTTAGTAATGTATATACGTAGATCATACACGTTAAATCTAAGCAGTATATTCAATATCTTTTTATATTTATTTTTGTTTTTAGCTCTTGTTGTCGCCTTCTCCCTGCCTGACGGGGATGGGCTAAACAAAGCAACAGAAAAGAGAAAGTCTCTCGAAGTCGTGCGCAGTTGCCACATAGCGCATCGTGACTCACAGTACCCTAGCAGTTAATGAATCATTCGCTGGTTGCTTTAAAACGTTTACCTTTAGGGATGATTCGACTACATCTACATCTACATAATACCCCGCAAGCCGCCTAAAAGGCGTGTGGCAGGGGGTGTTAGGACACCAGCCGGACTATTTTTAGTGTAGGACTATTGTTAGTGTAAATTCCCTCGGTGAATCAAGCGTCAAAGAACGGGTTTTTCGGAGACGGAAGTCCAAATGGTATTGAGTGCAATTTGCTTTTTTCGCTGCGAAGCAGAAAAAAAGTATGGACAAAAGATATCCTGTGTATCAAACAGCGTCTGATTGTCTTGGTATCAGCTTGATATCAGTGAAAAGAGTCGCGGCTAAACAGAAGGATTATGAATTTTTACCAACCGATAAAATTTACGCTATTACGGCTTAGAATTTACGTCGTAGAAAAGCATTTTGATGAAAGCTCAGCCCAACCTGACCTGAAGTTTACCTGAAGGGTGCAACAACGATACTTCCATCGTGCGAGTCGGTCATTTAAAGGAAGCGCGCCCTCTACTGAGTCGGTGGCAACCACGCACCTCTTTTCGCCTCCCCCTCCCACGACGGAGCTGCCGGTACGCGCATAGAAACATCTAGATAAATAATAAGTGATATTGACGTTATTATTGATATTTAATTTACATTTCATATGTGCTTGCATTACTAACATTCTACGCAAGAAAACAGTACCAATCAATTTTCAATTTACTCACTGGTTTCCAAGTTAGCAGAGGTTTGCGTTGTTTACAACAACTCCGTTACTTTTTGTAGCATAAACAATTTGTTTTCGGCAAACTGCTTGTAATAGATGTGGCTTCTTTATATCAAAATTGCAAGTTATAGAAACGAAAACTACGGGAATGCCAAGCGCTCAAAGTTGGGCACCTTGATTTTACGCGCAAAAAACGGGTATTTTTTCGAGAAAAAATTAAGTACAGGAAATACTATTCAGCCAAAGAATTTTTAAAGTACATGATATAACGTAGAACTAAATTCTCTTTCGTATGCTTTTTATTGCATTGAAATCGATTGCTTCATTTAGACGCTAGAGCTCCTCAAACTCGAGTATCTTGCTTTTTTTTACAGACAGTAAGTGATGCATGACACCTGTGTACGGCTTTTTACTGGATGAACTGAGGGAAAATGTCGTAAGAATTTTGCCGTTTCTATGATTTGGTGAGAACCTAAGGATCATTTTTCAGACTGTTATTTTTGTTTAAAAAATTAAAGGAATTACACTGAAGTCAAAGTATGAAATTGATGGATCCAAATAAGAAAATTTCTATGCATCGATCTCGCCATGACAAATTAATTTTTTCTCAAGAAAAAACTTTACTTTTTGCAACAATGTTTTCCTACTTATGGTTACTCAAAATTTGGAATTAAACACAGATGATTGGCGATTGTTCATTGATTCCTCCATGGTTATTTTAAAGGCTATTCTCTTACATAATGGCAATAAGCTCCCCTGAATAACGTTAGCACATAAGAGAACAAGACGTGATAGAAAAAATCTGAGCCCAGATTTGGGATCAGCGCGAAAAACCCTTCAATGATCACCCAACAACATGTCTAGGACAGAAAAAAAGTTTTTTGTTGACCAGTAATATCATTCACTAGGACACACAATATTACCAAAGCTCCTTGAAAACGTTTGTCCCGCAGATGGACTTCCAAGGAATCGAAGTCTTCTTCCGATTTAATCGGAAATTTGAAATCAAAGTATTGCTCACTTTCTTCCACCCTACTTTGAGAAATACATTTCTTAATGTATATGATTTCTTTCATTATCTCCTGCTGAGATTTTTCAATTTTCTCCAAGTATTCCAATATAGACTTTTGGGAAAGGTCTGCAAAAATATCAAACATTAAGAAACATACACACATGAAAAAGAAAGACATACTTTTAAAATGTAAACAGGAAAGGAACATATACAGCAAGTGTTGTAACAATTCACTTCTACTGAGACAATGATCATCACTTACATTACTGCATAATTTTCCAGTTACTTTTTAGAGAAGTCAAATTAGAGTAGTAATGATATGCTTAATTTTATAGAATCTAAGCAAATACAGACTTGACACCACAGTATAAAAATATTGCAATTTACCTTTCTTCTTCACAAGGCTACTTTCCTCGGCTGGACTAATGTCAACATCTGCTGACCTCAAAATTGAGGGCTCACGTTGAGAGGCTCCTTAAAAAAAAGAGGAACCTCAATAATTTCAAATTTTAGCAAATTGTCGTTTTAACAACACATACAAAATATTTAATGCCAACAGAGTTCAGATTATCCATTATAACCCTGACAGAGACTCAAATCAGTTATTTACAACCAACTATCAGTAAGATCACATCACACAATCAAGAGGAAAACTTCCTCAAATAGATGGTATTAATCACACAATTAATTTATTTATTTCATCTGGATAGCCTTTGAAATTCACATACTACCCATCAGTATGTGGTATCCAGATGAATATGCAACTTTCTCTCTGCTTCTGTCAAAATATGCCCTACACATTAATTAGATAATAATAAGGTAAATACTTACGTGGTGTCGGAATAAATTTTGGAGGGCTTTCGCGTGATATCTGCCTCTCACACCTTTCAGGTGATGAATCATCACTGACACAGCGCACTAAGCAAAATAAAGAGGTTAGATTTTAGTAAAACTATTACCTCAAATTGACAATATCATTTATATTATTATAGTATATTATGTCCACAAAAAAAAAATTCAGCAGAGAATCATACCTATCCTGTTTCTCTTAGTTGGTGCTAAGATTTTTGTTCCATCATCCTCATCACTCTCAAAAATAATGGGCTTCTTCTTCCTACGACCTCGCCCCAGTGGACGACCAGCATCAACATCTGAAGTATCCACAGCATCTAACTCCAGCTGTATTGCCACTGAATAATCTCCTAAGTACAGTAAAATAACATTATTGTCTGAAAGTAACCAATACTTAAAAATTGTGAATTACCTTAACTTCAACAGCTTACAAACCTGTAACACTCTGAGAGAAATGGCGAATTTTGTATTGGGGCCATCCCTCATTGGCTGGCATGCATGCTTTAATGTTAAAAAGCAGCTCCCTTGCTGAAATACTTTCAGGAGGAAACCTACATTCCTCCTTTGATGAGGACAACCACAATGTCGGTATAGCCTTGCACTCATTGGTGTCCATGAATTCAACCACAACCCACTGCTGAAGGAGATTTAAATACATATTTGTTATACTTAGCCCAATGAAAATAAATTAAAAAGATGACAAAAAATTCAGTTCAAAAGAGTTTGAAAGTTAAGACATTTATCATTAAACAAACAAAACGAAGAACATGAAAAAAGTAATAGCATTCAAGTGACGTAAGAGTTCACCAAGTACATAGCTAATGAAAAATTGCTCTTTATGTCACGTGTAATCACATGAAGACCTGGTACACATAAAATGACACTGCTAGAGTTCAGCTGATCACGTCCAAGAGGCTTCTCATAGATTTGTAAACATGCACCTCTATTAGATGGACAGCCTATCAACAGGCAAAAGTTTATATCGACCATGAAAAGTCATACTACTCCCAAAGGCTATGAATCATTGAGGCAACAAATACACTGTTATCTCTCATTTCAGGTATGTGCAGGGCTTTTGTTACAACATCACTTTCTTCAATGACTTCTTCACTTTCACTCAAATTTTTCACTTTGAACACACCAATTAAATCAGAGTTCAATGGTTTATTGAAATACGACTCCTTGTGAAGGTACTTATTACCTATAAAACACACTCCACAATCCCTGGTTGCAATAGCCCTGACTAAGAAAATATCACCAGATTTTGTGATAACACAATAGGGTGGTTTCCTATTATTTTTTTATTGCCTTAATCGAAAGATTATTACTCCTGGAGTACGTATTTCACGCTTTTAGATTTTTAAATGACAATATCTATTTTTCGCGATTAAATGAAAAGTGAAAATTTTCAAGCGCGCGAAAACGCGACGCTCAAGTATGAATGCCAGGAAATATTTCCGTAGGTCGTATTTCTGTTTCCCCCTCCCGCCCGGTGAGGTGACCTTGAGGCGAGGCTTAGCGCTGATACGTCGCAGGCTGCCAGCGGGTAGCTGAGTACCTTGCTGAATGGTAGCGCTTGGCTTAAAAAAGGTTTATTAATACCTTATCAAACAAAGAAAACTTTCCGACCTTAGCCAGTTTTAGTAGGTGATTATTAAGACATGTTTCCCTGAGCTCTGTGCCTCATGCATGCATTGGTAACCTCAGACGATGTATAACTCCTATCCTCTCGTGTAGAAACTAGGTCCCTGTGACGTCACGTGGAGTGGAATCGCATGGGCGCCAATCTGGCCTTTTTCAAATGAGGATAAAATTTGACCCTTGCCATTCGTCTAAACCGGTATTACAAAAACCAAATAATTTGTGTATTATGAATACACTAATGGTGGGTAACGAATCGCAATCAATGCCTTTCGTTTTCTTTGATGAAGGAAACTACCCTATTATCAGCACCACCTCCAAAGCGACCAAACTCAGTATAAACAAAATGGTATAGTGGCAAGGAGCAGTTAACAGGCAGCTGATAATGAGGATTATTCTTTACACAGCCTTTTCTTTCCTTAGAACTGATCATATTCATGCAATCCCTCTCCATTATCCTTCGAGCAGCTGATTGCAAAGGATATCTGGTATTCCGCACCATGTTTTTCAGTTTCTGTAGTTGGTTTTCAAAAGGGAAACAACTGAAAGCATCTAATGGCCCAAATTTAGTAGCATCGTCCACTAGATGAAGGATGCCATGAACATTATATGAGCAGTTGTATTTACCATAGAAATCAGGAAAAGTAGATACAAAATACCTCAAGCTCCTCCTAGCAAAATCCAATAAATCCTCATTTCCAAGATACTTTTGACAGCAAAGAATTCTAATCCCAGCATAGAGACATAGGAGATGAATAGCCACTTCCCGACTCCAAGTCCGTAAGCCCCCTCAAGCGCCTTTGGCGCCCCAGACGGGCGCTTCAGTTACGTCCCTCTCAAGAGCCCGACGTATCTCTTTCTCCCATGGAGAAAGTGCGTATCTCGACAGTGTTTTGTTGTATTTTCTCAATATGGCGCGTTTTCTTTCAAATCATAGAATATTATTGCTCGTATATGAGGTGCATTTAATAGAAGTGGGGCAATTAACACCAGTGAGAAATTGTTGCGGAATATTAATAAACCGTTTGAGGCGAGGGAGGAAGATTTCCGGCCGCATTAGCGAAGAAGGTTGTCCTATCCGTCCTTCGATGGTCCGATTCTCTTCCTCCTGAAAATCCATCACCAACGCTTAGCTGGAGAGCCTCAACTGCAGGCAAAAACACCGCAATCCTATGAAATAACAATTATCTGTAGCTCTGAATTCTTTTCGTATAAGTAGCGGGTTTTAGAAAGCTAATGCTAATTCAGAGAGCGCAAGAAACGCACTTTAATTAATGAAAAATAACTTCAAAACAAGTACTACCTATGAAAAGCAATAGATAGTTAATGAAACACAAGACATGCCCTTATTGTTAAAAGAACTTATTCCATGACAATGTAACAGAGTTTCACCATTTCATTGGTTTCACGAATACGACTGCTCAGCAAAACCGTGTGCACACACATATGAGATCGCGAATCGGTTCCGCTGTCAACACATACAGAAGCTATAAATGTACTTCAATAATAAATGAATATCCACAAACTAAGTACTAGCACACACACCGTAAATATAAAGTGAGACATAGGAAAATAAAGAAAACTGGAAATCACTTCCACCCTTTTATTCATCACGAACAACTTACAATCACTAAGCTCGTTATGATAAAAACAACTATTAATTCACTGATTTAAAGCCAGAAATTAGCCCACGAAAGAGGCACAGGTGACTTTTCTCACTTTTATTCGTTAATACACTAGAAAAAGTGACTTCACACACAGCTTTGATCTTGATAGCTTGATCGTGAAATGTCAATGTACCGATGAACAACGGAGGTGAACACGCCACTGACAATGTTTACATTGCTGTCAGACATTAATCGATATGGTAATAACACTGCTTACAATTCAATCACGATGGAGCACTGATAATTACAACTCTTAGCCAATATTTTTCAACCTTTCCAAACTTTGTACATTGCAACCACTGGCACTGTGATTATCAGCATAAGATTTGCGGGAGTTGTCACATTGACATTAACACAATTTTGGCACAAAAGATGGTTGCACAAATCTGCAAGCAGCGAGCAAAAGCTGTATTCACATTAGAAATATACTCTTAATTTTCAACTTTGGTGAGGTTGTAATTGATACGAAATGAAGAATTTACATGGTGACAAGCAACATTTACCGGCAATTGGATTTAGCCTTGCAACCGCTTGCAAGCGAGGAATCACTGCGCGCGGTCAAAAAAGTAGTCCCGACTTTAGTAAGTCATAATGAGGTTATTATGCATTCAATTGAGAAAATATTTGCATGGCTGAGTTTGAAATAAAATTAAAAACATTTTAAAATTGCACACGGTTATTTTTTCGATAAATCAAGCTCCAATATCAGATTCGCCTTAGAAATTTTTCATACTACCCATCGGAGCGAGTTTTCTCCCATCCGAACGGGAGAAACAGTTCTCTCTACCAAGTTACGGACTTGGGTCGGGAGACAATTTTGGGCGAGAACTCTCTCTCCCATACGAGGCGCCCCAAGTTACAGACTTGCCCTCCTGGGTTTCCTTTGAAATTCAATGCATATAAAGGATGCGATGTGGGATTGAATTGCATCAATTTCCTGCAACTTGCTTGCTCTGAGTTTCACGTTCTTGTGGCCTTTGAGAAAACTGTAGAAAATTTTACGAACCACGCCCAGACAAACCATGTGCATGTAGTCATACGGAAAGTCCTCAATAAAATCAATAGGAAGCTTTTCCAGAGGTGAAAGTCCAATGTGGTCATCCTCCTGGGATTTATCACGGAAAGAGTTGTCTGTTCTTTTGATTGAGTCGACCCCTAAAAACGACATTCTTCCTTCAATAAATTGCCCTTTAACAAGGCATTTTTCGCAGCCATAATATGAATTATGGCCCTTAACCTGCTTCAAATAAGACCTCGCTGGTGCATCGCAAACAAAGGAATGAATTACAAAAGAATACCTCCTTTCCCCAATTAACGCCCCATTGGCAAGCAGCGTTTGCAATTCATCCAACAAATCATGCATGTACTCGCACAACGTCTTGGGTTTCGAATATCCCCAAAAAATTCCCACAGGAAATGGGGGGATTTTTTCAATTTTCACAATTCTCATCAAAATAGGCCAAAACTGGCTAGCAGAACTCTTTGAAAGCGGTAGTCCGTCAATGTTTATTTGGAGTTCAATCACATCCGGTACAACGATATCCGCATTTATCTTTTCAACAACGTTTTTCACAGATTCGAGGATGCCGAAATGGAAATATTTGCCACTGGTTATTTTTTTAATTGCTAGCGACCGTGGGGTGGTACGTAGCGATCGCACATCTGAAGGTAGTTCGGAAAAACAAGGATGCTTCTTCAATATTTTCAGGAGCTCAGTAACCTTGTTCTGCGGCACGTTCTCACTCCATAATTTTAAGTCCTCCTTTAGATCGTCGACACTTAAATCGTCGGTACCACAGTCACGTAATAACATCTCGCCACCTTCACTACCACTAGAACAAGATCCATTGCTTCCATCATCATCAATGTTATTGAGGTCTCTAGACGAATTTTCGTTCAGTGAACTTTGATCGCTGACCAAAACGCCCTCTATATCTGCATTTCCACTGCCTTCCTCCAACATACGACGAGAGCTGCTACCCTCCAAAGATTTAACTCTGCGCCGGTAATGACGGGCACCCAAATCACTAAGTTTTTTGTATGAAAATTTCGGCATTTCGATCGAAATTGCAGTAATAGACAATTTATTTGTGTAAACAACCCAAGAAATAATTGGTGTGTTAAAGAGAGAACACAGCAATCTGAAAAATTAAGCACGCGACACATGTAATACCGCATGGTGCAATCGTAACCCAAACCACATTTCATAAACTTACACATCACAAAAAATACTTACCTTCATTATTGATGAAAAAAATCCAATCAGAAAAATCAGTCAATCAGCAAAACCAAAACCGTTGTCCAGACAGGCAGGGGTCAAATAATTGTAAAATATTCTTTAAGATTCGTCGAGCACAAAACCACACCGAAAAACGCAAGCGTTGGAGGGAGAGAGACAGAGTAGCAAATCGTTCGATGCTTCGATAGTGCAAATATCGATATTTTCGATGAAGCGAATATATATATATATCGATTATATGATCGATATCGTGCCGTCTTTCCTTTCTTTCTCATAAGGCCAAGGTTTCTGCTGACTCTGCTTAAAAATATTTTATAAGTGCGAAAATTTGTATTTAAACCGAAATTTTTTTTTCTTGTGAGAGGCAATTTTATTCAGACGATGAAAATACGCTTTAAAAACCACATATTTAAATCTATTTTTGGGTAACACTATGTCCAAATAACACTCCGCTGAGCGACCGGCAACATGTCGCAACCTTTCTGCAACCTAATGAATATTCCACCCTCACATACAATCAGTGTCTTACGAATAGGATGAATCTTATTTAAATATGTACATCCTCCGGCTAAAATATTACGCTATAAAATTTTTCAGACCAAATGAGTGTATCAGCGACGTAATTAAGACGTTGCAGAAATGTTGCCGAAAGCCTAGCAACTTCCTGCAACTCCTGCAACCTCTTGCAACTCTTTTGCAACGTTTCCGCAACACATTGTGTTTACTGGGGTGAAAGTGTGTTTTGTTATTGTTACTAAACGACTGGTTTTGACCGACACGAGCTGCATATGGTTTATTTGCTCCATTATCTGTTATATTTTTCCTTAATATCCATCGATTGCATAAGTATCGTATTTGCACCTCACAGTAACCTGGATCTTCCGTATGTAGTGAACTTTATCATTTAATATACATGCATAGTTTTTTAAAAAACCATATTCCATTACGTTGGTGCACATTTATGTATTACGTTGGTTCATTATGAGCTTCATTTTATGACTGTTTCGTAATGTTTCAATTTGTAAAGTGCCTCTGAAAATAGTAACGAGGGATGGTCTTGGCAACAAAAACGACGACGAGGAGAAAATTTTCGTTTCTCAATGTTATTCGGTGGGCTTATTGAACCCTGAAGTCTGAACTCCGTTTCCATAATTCCCTTCAGATTCCTTCTTTTGAACCTGGTTTCTCCATTAACTTTTTTCTTACTAAGCCCATGGTTGAACTGTGCTTTTAGTGTCCTCAGGTATGTTAACTTCAATGGCTTTGTTATTATGAACCTGTTTTCTAACTGAACCTTGCAATATAAAAATATTATCATTTCTCTCCCTAAAAATTCACTAGAGTGACCGTTATTGGGCCCATGGTTGAACTGTGACTTCAATGGGCTCACTTATATTGACTTAAATGGCTTTGTTTTTATGAATCTGCTTTCTATCTTAACCTTGTATTATAAGCATTTAACTCTGCCGTGAGTGTCGTCATGTTTGTTGATTTCAATGCCTTTGTTTTTATTGATCTGCTTTCTCCCTGAACTAGTACTTTAAAAATTTATTTTATATTGACTGCAAAGCCTTTCACTTTATCCACCTGCCACTTTTCTATGTAGTATATTGTGTTTATCTTTCCTCCCTTTCTGGCTGTGGCAGGCCAGTGCAAGGGACAGGAGGAGGCAAATGATGCTCAACATCAATTAGATTCATAGTAATTTGGAATTCATATATAATGATAGTAAAAAATACTTGTGATTTTTTAATAAAGCATCATTTACTCTATCTCATGTTTTTTAATCCATATTATTGACCTTTTTCCTCAAGTCAGTGTATTATTGCGAAGTGGTTACTTAATGTATTTTTCCACCTAAAAATCTATGACATTGATAAGGGCACATTAAAAGCTAGTTGAATTAATAAATTATTAATTTCACTGTAATTTGAAATGCTTGGAATTTGTATGTGATATAAATAGATATTTGTACCTTTTTAATAAAATATCAATTATTATGAGTCATGTTTTCTCAATCCAAATAAACAATCTTTTTCCTTCAAGTCAGTTTATTATTGCATAGTGGTTAGTTAATTTTTAAAGATTTTGCTTATTGGGTGCTTGATAATATATTCTTGTTGGAGCTAAGGGGTGAATAGGTAGAGATCTTATTGTGGTGGTCAGAGGGTTTTCCCTTTAGGGAAGCTTCCTCAATATTTATCATTAATTGTAACGCAAAGTTTCCTTGATAAAAGTTCAAATGAAAAGCAGTACTACAATGTATCCCAGGAAAATCTAGACACTGAAATCTGTATTTAATCTCTGAAAAATCTGTATCGTGGGGCGAGATATTACATGTATTAAATCTAGATATAATATGAGAAAAAGAGGACATAGCAACACCTTTGCAACAGATTAAATCTAGATATTATTGAGATTTCGTGGATTTCAAAATACGTGTTTAATACAGATTAAATCCTTTCTGTGTTTGTAGGGGCATGTGTTTCTGTCGAAAAAGAACTAAATGGATGAGCACGAAGATGTGGATGGCGAGGGTTACGAGAGATGGTTTGAGCACTCACTTCTTGCAAACTTAGCAGAAGGATCAATTATAGTGTTAGATTATGCCTCTTATCACTCAAGGAAATTGGAATCCTTGCCTACTACAAACTGGAGGAAAGAGAACATAAGGAATGGATGGCTGGTAACGAAATTAGCTTTTGATGATGTCAGCTTGAAAAGAGATTTTTTATTTACAGTAAATCAAGTACGGGAAAATTTTGAAAAATTTAAGATTGATGAATTAGCAAAGGAATACGGCTGTACCTACAGTTCTTAGATTACCACCATATCATTGCGAATAAAATCCAATTGAGATGGTTTGGGCCCAAGTGAAACATTACGTCGGCACGAAGAATTCAATGATCAAGAAGACTGAAGTGGAAAACTGATAGCAGAAAGCTTTGATGCTATTACTTCGGAGTAATGGAAAAACTATGTTGACTCAGGGAAAAATTTCTGCTGTGTAAGTCATTTGGAACTGTCATCTATCTGCTTTGTACCAATGATTTGTATGTGCTTTCGAACTGCTGTGGAATTGAAAAACGGTACACAGCAGTTCATGACGTCATAGCGTCCTACCATGTCATCAACTCATTTGTAACACATTTTGAATTGCTTTGGGTTTCCATTGGAAACTGCTATGGAACTAATTTTCAACCTTTGGAACTCATTTGGATTTAAATTTGGAACTCTTTTGTACCACTCGTTCATCCGTTTTGAAACTGATTTGAACCAGTCG
Organism: Ischnura elegans; assembly: GCF_921293095.1. Taxonomy (NCBI): domain Eukaryota; kingdom Metazoa; phylum Arthropoda; class Insecta; order Odonata; family Coenagrionidae; genus Ischnura; species Ischnura elegans. The sequence continues at coordinate 2,349,718 of NC_060248.1, read as the reverse complement.
GTCACCCATTTGGAACTCATTTGTACACCATGCCAACTGCTTTGTAGCAGTTCAAGATGGCGCATTCAGTTTTCTTGAAGGTTATTTTAGTCTGTTTCGGAAATTTAGGCAAGATGAATATTGCGAACACTCTACCACAAGTGGCAGCACCGACACATATGTGTGACATCTATACAACATCTCCCTTCCTTTATAACAAAAATAACTTTTAATAAAAATATAATGAACCCTACAACATTCTTGGAAATAATACATAATACATACATATGAGGATTTAAACACAATCAAGTATACTCTGAGTCAGAGTACCTTTTAGGGGGCTTAACAAGTCGACCCGACCTAGACCTATTAGTCTTAGGTGTTGATAGTTGCTGGTCATCCTGTCCTTCCCTTGAAACCATGTGAGTGAAATGCCTTCGTTTCTGGATAATTTTTCTTGAAAACCGTCATGTTATATATCTGAAAATTCAATGAAAAATGCGAAAAAAGGCCTTTCAGGGTAATTGAACTTGTCCACCGCGACATTGAAACATATTTTCGAAGGAGGGATTCATTTTTGGCGAAAAATTCAGTCCTAAAATACGGAACCAAGTATGGACATAAACCATTTCCTGGGGATCGGGAAGACAATACATCGGTATGTTTTATGTATATTAATCGATGCAAAATACTACTTTTCCGGTAATATTGAACGAAAGCAATGAAAAAAAAGTTGCAAAAAATGCCGTAAAATTCAATATTTATATGTGCGAAGTATACTTTGAAAGCATAGACATTGATGTTTTTACGATAATAATATACTTAGAAACGCAAAACAAACGCGCGCCCCATGAAGTTGTTATTGAATACCTTTATTATACGCAACCAAGATTACGTATGTAGTGAAGATAATCTTGTCGCATTTCAAATCGGAGCCAAAAATACGATTTAAGCAACAAGAAAAATAGAATAATTTTTAAACTCATTCGAGTGAATATTTGGGAGTTCCGTTTCTATTAACTGACTTGCGATTATTTCTTAAACCACTTCTGCATTTTTATTGCATATATTAAAGAATTTTCGTTTTCTCGACCAAACGTATCAGACTGAACCTGGCCATGGTATGTTGGCGCGTAGAAGACAGTTCCAAAACAAATTATGTCTATAAATCGCACGGATTTGTTCACAAAGAATTTGCAAACGTATGGAAAGCAGTTACACATGAATCGTCTCCGTATACAGCAGTTACAATACGAATTATGACGTCTGGAAATCCTATTGAATCGTTCAAAAGGAGTTCCAAACGTGTAGAAAGCCGTAACACATGAATCTTCTCCGTACACAACAGTTACAATACGAATGATTACGTCTGGAAATCCTGTCGTCTCGTTCAAAAGGAGTTCCAAATGTGTAGAAAGCAGTTCCACACGAACACACTCTGTACAAAGGAGTTCGAAAGGGAATTAAAAATGAGTTACAAACGTCTTCATATTTCCAATTTTTGGTACAAATGAGTGGAAATGAGTTCCACAGCAGTTCCAATGCAGATTTTGGTGTTCCAAAGCAGTTTCAAAAGGGTTACAAAGCAGTTGCAAAGCAAATTTTTTTTCCTGAGGAGCACGTCAAGAAAGTGGAAGAAGACATGTGGAATGCAGACAATTTGCAGGATGATATAGAGGAGTTGATTGTTCGTTTGACATCGTCTTCAACCAAGGAGCCAGGGCCACAGCCGAGCACATCCCGCTACGTGGAGGGAGTGGAAAGTCTGTCTGACTCCTAAACGAGAAGGTATGGAGGGAACATTTATTACCTTTTTGTCCCTACAAACACAGAAAGGATTAAATCTGGATTAAACACGTATTTTGAAATCCACGAAATCTCAATAATATCTAGATTTAATCTGTTGCAAAGGTGTTGCTATGTCCTCTTTTTCTCATATTATATCTAGATTTAATACATGTAATATCTCGCCCCACGATACAGATTTTTCAGAGATTAAATACAGATTTCAGTGTCTAGATTTTCCTGGGATACATTGTAGTACTGCTTTTCATTTGAACTTTTATCAAGGAAACTTTGCGTTACAATTAATGATAAATATTGAGGAAGCTTCCCTAAAGGGAAAACCCTCTGACCACCACAATAAGATCTCTACCTATTCACCCCTTAGCTCCAACAAGAATATATTATCAAGCACCCAATAAGCAAAATCTTTAAAAATTAACTAACCACTATGCAATAATAAACTGACTTGAAGGAAAAAGATTGTTTATTTGGATTGAGAAAACATGACTCATAATAATTGATATTTTATTAAAAAGGTACAAATATCTATTTATATCACATACAAATTCCAAGCATTTCAAATTACAATGAAATTAATAGTTTATTAATTCAACTAGCTTTTAATGTGCCCTTATCAATGTCATAGATTTTTAGGTGGAAAAATACATTAAGTAACCACTTCGCAATAATACACTGACTTGAGGAAAAAGGTTAATAATATGGATTTAAAAACATGAGATAGAGTAATTGATGCTTTATTAAAAAATCACAAGTATTTTTTATTATCATTATAGATGAATTCCAAATTACTATGAATCTAATTGATGTTGAGCATCATTTGCCTCCTCCTGCCCCTTGCACTGGCCTGCCGCAGCCAGAAAGGGAGGAAAGATAAACACAATATACTACATAGAAAAGTGGCAGGTGGATAAAGTGAAAGGCTTTGCAGTCAATATAAAATAAATTTTTAAAGTACTAGTTCAGGGAGAAAGCAGATCAATAAAAACAAAGGCATTGAAATCAACAAACATGACGACACTCACGGCAGAGTTAAATGCTTATAATACAAGGTTAAGATAGAAAGCAGATTCATAAAAACAAAGCCATTTAAGTCAATATAAGTGAGCCCATTGAAGTCACAGTTCAACCATGGGCCCAATAACGGTCACTCTAGTGAATTTTTAGGGAGAGAAATGATAATATTTTTATATTGCAAGGTTCAGTTAGAAAACAGGTTCATAATAACAAGAGCCATTGAAGTTAACGTACCTGAGGACACTAAAAGCACAGTTTAACCATGGGCTTAGTAAGAAAAAAGTTAATGGAGAAACCAGGTTCAAAAGAAGGAATCTGAAGGGAATTATGGAAACGGAGTTCAGACTTCAGGGTTCAATAAGCCCACCGAATAACATTGAGAAACGAAAAATTTCTCCTCGTCGTCGTTTTTGTTGCCAAGACCATCCCTCGTTACTATTTTCAGAGGCACTTTACAAATTGAAACATTACGATACAGTCATAAAATGAAGCTCATAATGAACCAACGTAATACATAAATGTGCACCAACGTAATGGAATATGGTTTTTTAAAAAAACTATGCATGTATATTAAATGATAAAGTTCACTACATACGGAAGATCCAGGTTAATGTGAGGTGCAAATACGATACTTATGCAATCGATGGATGTTAAGGAAAAATATAACAGATAATGGAGCAAATAAACCATATGCAGCTCGTGTCGGTCAAATCTAGTCGTTTAGTAACAATAACAAAACACACTTTCACACTTCATCACTAATGTTTCGGCCATTTTGAAAAATTACGTCACCGACGCTAGCGCCGCTAGTGGCGCAGAAACTTCGGAAACAGATTTAATCCGTATTTGAAAAGGATTTGGAAATCTAGATTTGATGTATTATGAAATCTCCCTAAAATACAGATTTGATCCTTTTTGTTTTTGTAGGGTAGCAGAAACACCCCTGCTGCTGCTGGCCACACGTTCCAGTGCCCCCGACAACGATTCGACTAACCCCCGCGTGCAGGCGTCCCCGTATATACGGCACGGCCGCCATGATGGCCGCCGCCCGCATATATGGTTTATTGCACTGCCCGCGAGGGCGCGTCGGCCAAATTGTCGGCGGTTGGGACGTATGACCAGGTCACGGTGTGTGACAGATCTTCTTTAATGAAAACGTTTAGATACAAGTCAATCAATTCAGGATACAAAGTAAAAACAAAACCCTTGCCTTTTTGTAGGCTGTACATAGCACAAGTATTATCAACATACATATTAATACACACATTTTTCATTTGAAATGCACTCAGTAAATCCATAGTTCTACTTAAACCTATTAATGCTGCATATGTTTCTGCACCGATGACAGTCGTGATTGACTCGGGAATGGCAAAGGATTGTGATAGGGACCACACTGGGATCACTACCCCCCCCTGTGTAGGGGTGGCATCGGTGTAAACTTGTAATTCCTCTTTAGCACGAGGAAGGGACACTTTGCGCTGGAAGATGTCACTTTCACTGAGGATGGTCCACCACTTATTATTGCGCTGGAACACGTGTGCCACTAAAAAGGTGGGCAAACGGAGGATCCAGCAAATCCAGCTAAGGTAACCGGCCACTTTTGGTATGTCGGATTGCCGTACACAGGGGAATAAAGGGATCACTTGAAGTGCTCTTTTAAGAGAGGCCTTCGTTAACTGTACCGATGAGTCGGTGGTATCGATGAGCACTCCGAGGTATTTAATTCTTTGCACATTAGTTAACACAGATTTAGACACATTAACTTGGATACCAAATTCACTGTTCAAGTAATCAACAATTTTAAAACCACAAAATCTTTTCTTAGAATATATCAACCAATCATCCAGATAAGTCACTACTTTAACATTAAATTGTTCTTGTATGAACAATGCAACATCCTCGGCCCATCGCTGCAAGATGGCGGGAGACAATGAATGCCCCATGGGCAAACGGGTGAAGGCATACTTTTTCTTATCATAATGAATACCATAAAAGCGCCAATGGCTGCAATGTATCTGGAGTTGGTAGAATGCGGCAGTAAGATCAATTTTACAAAGATATGCTTTATGTGGGATGCTTGCAATCACCTTGCCAGGACCATAGAGTGAGAATTTTGGGATAACATAGTAACTTGTCCATGGCGATAAATCGTAAATTAGGCGCACCCCGCCGCTAGACTTAGGAATTAGGAAACAACGAAATGAACACTTAATTGGCCATTCTACAATAATTCCTGCTTTGAGCAAACCCTGAATTGCAATGTCCATCTCGGGAGATTTGGACGTTTTAAATGAGAAATAAGGCGCGCCTTTAGGCTTTGGCATGGAGGCGCCGACACGTGAGATAACTGTATTTATGGCATGATGGTACTCACGGGGTGCAACAGGAGAAACACTAGGGATGCTCTGGGCTACTTCTTCCGGGGTGACCGGCGTTTCTGTTGCGGGGTCGAGCAGGATCTCTGCTGCCTGCGCCGCTGCGTCCTCTGTGGCGTCTTCGGCGGCGATGGTGACGGGCTCGACGGCGGGCTGTCCCACGGCGGGGAAGGCGTGCGGTCCGGGTCTGTACCGCGATGCGAGGCTCTCTTCCTCGCCGTCGATATCACTGAGATCTCCCTTGTCCGCGTCACTCGGACCTCTTCCCGAGTCCTCTTCTTCGGTCGAGGATTCGGAGTCTGTTTCAGGGAGATCGGTGGCAGATTCGGGCTCCGCCGAGTCGCACCACCGGAGCAGCTGGGAGGCCCCGCTGCTGAGAGAGCCCTCTGGAACGTGAATTTGGTCGCCATTAGGACCGCGTGCGCCCAACTCCCCGGCGAGGGGCCCTTCCTCGGCGGGGAGCGGGACGAAAGGGCTGCGGAGGTGGAGGCGGCGGCGGCTGAACCTGCTGAGACGGCTGGAAATTCTGTGGAAGTCTCAGGATATCTGGTGGAATGTTGGGCGCGGTCCGAAGAGCATCCGGCCAGCCGTAGGTGGCTACCGTCAGCATGAGGCGCGCCCTGTTGTAAACGGCACGTTGTAAAATCTCGGGCAGGTTCTCGTGCTCAGTTGCCATCACGAGGATGAAATCGATTTCATGGACATCCCTGGGTCTAAGTCTAATGGAGGTTTTGTTATTCTTTAGTAAGGTAAGTAATTGAAGTACCTCCGCGTTTGCTGGGGCCTCGAGACCGGGATTGCCATCTGCCGGCATCAGCGCTGCAAATGATTCTGGTCGTTGGGTGGCTTCAATACCCTATGTGAGCGTCTGAGAATGGGGTTTATAATGAAAATAACTCTCCTACCTTCGTAAGTACTCTTGAGAGCATATCAGACAGCAACGACGAAATAGAAAAAGCATATTGCTACTATATTTTAGAAGAATATAAATGGCATCACTTAACTCCTCTCACTCTTTGACGTCGTCACCGGTGCACAAAATTTCCCGTAAAATTAATGCTGAATTTACTTCACCATACTAACCAAACACCGTACGGGACTTCAAGATAGATTTTCATTATTACTATAAGAGCACTGAGTAGGTACGTACCGTGTATTCCATCGGTAGAAAGGGGCAAATAAAAAGAATGATTGCACGAAACAAGGAAACATTTAATGAATTATTCATCATAAAACTACAAAAATTTCATTTCAACACGAGGAAAACCTTCATACTTTCAACGGTATATCACAAATTAACACTGATCAAGCATATTTAGTCAAAGTCATATCAACGCAAAGTTTGAAATAACACACAAATGGTATCAAAATGCAAAAGTTAACACTTCCAAATAGATAGCGTAAAGTATGTCACTCAAGTTCACAATCACAACACTTGACGCGATGATACTGATGATACCTTCCGTGACATCCGCGGGACTCGGTATTTTTCTCAACGAATGTATTTTAAATAGCCCAAAATGTGAATTCAAGCGGCAAAAATGTTTTCTAATGAAATAACTACCCTTGTGGAAGTATCGGACTTACGGCGAACAATAAGGCAAACGATGTAAACAAGCCGTGGCTCAAGATGAATGTTACATTGTTACAATACTAATAAAAATAATTTCGTCACTGCTAATCCCAAGAATACAATTATAATAAGCGTAGGTGAACAATTATGTAGCAGACAAAGTCCTCTTCAAGACAATTATACTTGAAAATTCCAATACATTGAGCACCTAATGTTGCCGGCGTTCTTCTATCAACGACCGTTGAATCCTTGAATATAAATGCTTTTTTACTTGGGCTAGAAAAAATCCGATGGTAAATACAGCAAAATCTCGGAATACAAGCCACATCGCACCAACGGGAGTAAGAAATTGTGTTCGCAGAGTGATTAAACATCGTAAATATTTTACAAAGCAGTGATCAACTCTTTTTAACTTCTTCGCGGGCTGATGAATAACAGATGGCGTTTTCGGAGCCTCATTTGTTTAATGCAAACAAAGGAGAAATATGATTGGTCGAGGCGCCTAGCCTCGCGTGCGGGTGCCACTTTCGTACCGACAAAAGCATTACGTCACGAATTTGTCGGTTGCACCGACAATCTGTCGGTAGCGGGGTTTTGTGAATCACATTTCTATCGGTGCGACCGACGATCGTCGGTAGCTACCGACACCGACGATCGTCGGTATCCGTGTACAGAATTCCGCCCCTGGTCTTCTGGCTTTGCTTCGTCGTCTTTTCCGTAATCCATTCTCCTCTTGTCCAGGCCAAGCTATTTACATCGTCGCCTGCTGGGTAAGCGCGAAAGAGCATGAAAAGAAAATTACAATTAATTAATTTGGCCCGTACGCACCTTTTTCTTACATATAATGACAAACTTTCGCATGAAAATTACGTATTTATCTTGTGTTAATAATAATGACGAAATGCACCTTGATTGACTGCATTTCAAGATGAAAGAAATATTACATTTTGCTTTAAGGGAACCGATATTACACGACCAATACTTCTTGTTCGTTAAATAATTAGAAGTAGAGGGCAAAAACGCTCGGATCCTCGAGGAATCTATCAGTGACAAGGCTACGCTGATAAGTCTACGGTCAAAGATGTTATGACTAAAGCATAGGATAACTAGGAATGCAAGAACTACAATACAGTAGGTTGTGGTAATAAACAGCGATAAAACAACTTACACGTGAACGAAAACATTCCTTTAAACAATTTTTTCTGCTCTTAATTAAGAGAAGAAAAAATGTAACTTCAGCCGCGAAGCACGGAATTACTATACGACGCATAATCTATTAATTTATACGTACAAGATTGACATTACTATGTTTTACCATATAACTTCAATGGACACCAGTCTCCTCGATACATAACTCAACAAAAAAGGAAAACAATAGCCAAACATAAACAAAATAATTACCTCTATTGGCGCAATGTGGTCAACACATTGCGCCAATAGTTGTATCCAAATATACTCAAATAACATAATTAATGTAGTCTATGTATGCGTACAATATAATAAAAGATAAATCATACCTTACCTTAATTATCCAGTGACAGGAAACTGTTGGAGCTGGCTTGCACGAATCGCAATAACGTGCGGGATTGTAGCACATTTCCAGCAAAACATAGCTTCGGTTTGAGCACACCATCCACACGCACCGGTTATCGAGGATTAAAACACTATGTCAATTCTTCCAATACGTATAATAATACAAACAAATATAAAATTAACTATACATCAGTAACCGGAGTTCCTCCAACAGCACGTTCTTGACGTTCTCGTAGTCTCGAACGAAATGCCTAGCTAACTGTTAACGAGATTATACCTCCCACTCACTTCCCTAGCTTGTTGCGACAGAATTGAGAATTTAACTTTTTTGTTTAAACAGTTAATTTAAAATATTGTTTAAAAAATTAAACTTCGCTTTTACTTTTGCGCTGTGCAAGAACTATTTTTTGTATTTTTCATGTATTGTGAACCATTTTCCATGTGTATATTTCGCGGATGGAAACTGAATTTTACATATGTAATACGTCTGTATTTCGCGTGCATTTACAAATTAACATAAATATGGTCGCCATACTACCCTTGCTCACATCGATCAGTATATGATTTATTTTTAAGCTTCCTGGGTATAAATTCGAATGGATGAATGATCATTGAAATGAGGAAATCTGGCGTTTGCAGTGAACATATTATTTCTGCAAAAATGTTTCTGAACATTTCACTAGACGCCACGAAAATCCACCTCTCAAAAATTACAGAAAATATACATAATGTATATTTTGTGTATTTTTGACCACATTTACATATGTATTTCCTCTGTATTCATACATATGTAAAAGTAGCAAGTGTTACACGATATTTACATTTGTATTTTTGACCACATTTACATAAGTATTCAAATTTCAAAAATACAAATGCATTTATCGTGTAACACGTACCACTTTTACATATGTATGAATACAAAGGAAATACATCCAATAATACATATGTATTACACATGTTATACATAACAAAAATACATATGTATGTGACCCATGAAAATACAATATAAATACATTATGTATATCCAAATGTGTGCTGTTGGGGTTCCACTCCCTCCATGTAGCGGGATGTGCTCGGCTGTGGCCCTGGCTCCTCCGTTGAAGACGATGTCGACTAAGATGATGAAGACGATGTCAGACGAACAATCAACTCCTCTGTATCATCCTGCAAATTGTCTGCATGCCACATGTCTTCTTCCACTTTCTTGACTTGCTCAACATAGTTTTTCCAGTTCTCCGAAGTAATAGTATCAAAGCTTTCTGCTATAAGTTTTTCCACTTCAGTCTTCTTGAAAGTTGTATTCTTCATGCCAACGTAATGTTTCACTTGGGCCCAAACCATTTCAATTGGATTTAATTCGCAATGATATGGTGGTAATCTTGGAACTGTACAGCCGTATTCCTTTGCTAATTCATCAATCTTAAATTTTTCAAATTTTTCCCGTACTTGGTTTACTGTAAATAAAAGATCTCTTTTCAAGCTGTCATCATCAAAGCTAATTTCTTTACCAGCCAACCACTCCTTAATGTTCTCTTTCCTCCAGTTTGTAGTAGGCAAGGATTCCAATTTCCTTGAGTGATAAGAGGCATAATCTAACACTATAATTGATCCTTCTGCTAAGTTTGCAAGAAGTGAGTGCTCAAACCATCTCTCGTAACCCTCGCCATCCACTTCTTCGTGCTCATCCATTTAGTTCTTTTTCGACAGAAACACATGCGATGCTCCTTTTATGAACCCTTTTTCCGTCCCGGCATGTATAATTGCGAATCGTCCTCCTCAGGAAGTGGGGGCCTTAAGCCCAGTACTTGGTCCAGCAAGAAAAGCTTGACGCGGAGTTTCTATTTGTTTGTCTCGCCAAGTCATGTCCACTGTTTGTCCAACATTGATCCAAGTTTCATCTGTGAATACAATCGTCCTGTGTTCGCGGCGATATTTGTTTAGCTGCCTTAAATAATTGTGCCGCCAACGAATAATATCATCCCTTTCAATAAGGATTCTTCTTTTCTCCCTTCGTTCGTACACGAAGCCTATGTCCAAAAGAAGACGATATAGTGTAGTCCTTTTGTAATCTGGGAGGTCACTATCCATATTTACTGAGTTTAAAATGGATTTTAAAGTCGGAGGAATATTTCTCACGAAGAACTCATGTACCTTCCTTCTAATTCCCGATCTTACAAAATCATCGAAAATCACTGCTCTCGAATTTTTGTAAGGCTGTCTAATTTCTTTAGTTTTTGAAGGAGTTACCAATGGACCACGGGAGGTTTCCTTTCTCACTCTATAAACAGTGGACTAGTGATGGGCACTGTGCGAGTGAGCCAGCTCAAATGTGCGGCTCAGCAGATAGAGCTGTGAGGCGAGAGAGTCTTATTTGGTGAGTCGCGACTCCCTCCCCTCCGCAGTCCGCACACGGCTCCCTCCCCTCCGCAGTCCGCACACGGCTCCCTCAGCGCACACTGTGCTGGTTGGAGTCGTGCACGATGGGAGTCGGACTCCAAGCGCACACGACTCCCTCAGCGCACACTGTGCTGGTTGGAGTCGTGCACGATGGGAGTCGGACTCCAAGCGCACACGACTCCTTTCGCGCACACTGTGCGCTGGAATGGGGAACTTGCATGAATTTTTTTTATTTCACAGGCGGACAGAAAATTATTTTCTGAATACAACAAAGAAAACCGCATGTATATCTGAGTTTTGCTTCGCGAGATATTTAATGATAAATATTACGAATTTTAAAGCGCGGGAAAAACAACCTCACCCCCCAAGCCACTGCCGACGAAGCCTCGATGACGTCAAAGGTGCCTAAACATCACGCGAAGCTATTGTTGTGATTGTTTGTAATAGTTGCCAGCAGTTGTGAGAGCTTCGTTTGTTAGACGTGTTGATTATTTTATATTTAAAGATAAATATCCGACGATAGAGGCTTGGAAGCCCTCATATTTTGCATTATTTATAATATTAATATCTGAGTACGGGCATAAAATATAAAACTGGTGCAGTTAAACCAAAAATTATATAATACCTAAATAACATCGTTGTAGGAGTCTGAGCCACGGCCATTGGAAGGGGGATACGTTAATTGTAAGTTGATGTTATCGACGGTATATCATTCATTTAAGTATGCAATTAGAACGATTTTGATGTTTACTGATGTCCGCTTAGCTTTTATATACAATAACTTCATCCGTTTATTCGTAGGTACCGGAGAATTCGTCGTTTAGGACTGTCTGTGCTTGTATTATGGGGTGAATTCCAGTCAATGCAACTTTTGCTCGCTGATTGGAGACATCTAGGAAGATTTTTGTGCCAAAATAGTGTTATTTTCAACGTGACGTCTCCCGTTAAGCTACTTCTAATAATCACAGTGCCAGTGGTTGTAATGCACAAAGTTTGACAAGGTTGAAAAATATCGGCCAAGAGTTATCAGTGTTCCATCGTGATTGAATTGTAAAAAGTGCTATTACGCTATCGATAAATGTCTAACAGTAGTGTAAAAATTGTCAGTGGCGTGCTAATCTCCGTTGTTCGCCGTAGATATGACATTTCACGATCACGCTATTGAAATAAAAACTGTGTGTGAAGTTTGTTATTCCATTATTTCAACGAATAGTAGTGAGAAATGTCACCTGTGTCACTTGTGTGGGCTAATTTAAGGGTTTAAATCAGTGAATAAATAGTTGTATTCATCATAACGAGTTCTGTTATTGTAAGTTGTATGTGATGAATATAAGAATGCGACAGTGACATCCAGTTTTTGATAAGAGTATTTGCCTATTTCCCTCTATATTTTTATGGTATATGCTAGTATATTGTTTATGGATTTACCTATATTATTGAAATAGGTTGTAGCTTGTGTGTGTGTTGGCAGCGGAACCGACCGCGATCTCACATGTGGATTGTGTGCAGACTGTTTTGCTGTGAATTCGTACCGTAGGACGGATAGGACTACCTTCTCCGCTAATCGGGCGTTGCCAAATTCAACAGCACAGCTTACTCTAATGTCAACAGCACAGCTTACGATCGTTATCCTCCAGTATTACAAGTTTCTTTTACAACTCGATTTGCCGCCAACGTATAGCAATAATTTGTCTTAACAAATTCCATGAGGGTCATGGCATCAATTTTTGGTGTCCTAAAAAAAGGCTGGTGTCCTAACATCCCATGCCACACGCCTTGTAGGCGGCTTGCGGGGTATTATGTAGACGTAGATGAATTTCAGGTGTACTGTTCGAACGAGTGGCAACGTTATCATCCATTTTTCTGATAACTAAAACACACGAAGTGAAACGCTTGTACTTCATCATCCCGATGCCGCGTTATTAATATCCCAAGTAATAATCTAGGCACAATAGCAATAGGAAAACTTGCCCAAGAATAACAGAACAAAATAAAGTGATGATGAGCGGCTAAATACTCCCTCAAAACAAATTTTACACCAAGCGCTCAGCGTATTTCCCTACTCCCTACGGTTGTTTAGGCACCTATGACGTCACGCCTGGCCTCGGCAACGCTCGGGTGTCTTCGCGCAGTGGTCGGCTCAGAGAAATTTTTCTCGATTTTAAATGCAATTTTTTTATTTCTTTTGATGTTGAATGGAGAAACTGAAGGTATTTTTGCGAGCTAATGTATCCATTTGACTTATTCAAAATAGTTTTTAGAGCAATCTACGACCCATGCAAGTTCCTCATTGTGCGCGGCGAAGTCAGAATCCCGGCGCTCACGACTCCCTCATCGCACAATGTGCGGGTTGGAGTCGTGTGCGGACTGCGGTGATATTCGGACTCCATGCGCACGCGACTCCTTCCACCAACATTTTCCGTGTTAGGCTCATCGCACGTTTGGCGGATCAAAGGGAGTACATGGCACTATTCGCGGGTAGCCCACTGCTCACCTTTTCACGCCGCTTGAAAGATTATCCCGATCCATTTTCTGGGTAATACTCTAGATAATCTTATCGTAATTCTCTCTCATGCATATTCCATGCATCGTGGAAGAAAAATGGTGGAAGATGCTCATGTACAAGTTTTCGGAAACGGCAAATTTATGAAAATAATGCGAGACAAAAGTGAAAATTTGTTCTAACACCAACAACTAAGATTAATCGAGGAAATTAAGTATGAAATGTTAACATGATCATGTAGTTTTGGAGAGAATATTTTGTTGCAACAGAATTTTTTGAAACTGTCATCTCTAAGCTCGGGAGACAAATTATATTGTCCATATTCCATGAAAGATATTACGTATCTGCAGAAATGGTAAGCTATATCTCCTGTTCAGCATTACTAGACAAAAATCAGTAAGAAAAATTTTAAAGTTTCGAATACACTACGTTTAAAATTAAGTTGCATACCCATGGGTTCATTCAGCGGTGTTGCTGGTCGCGGGCCCGATGGCGAACCCCGACTCCTCCCACCCCGACCTTTTACTCCTTTGAGAAGGAGGAGAGGAGAGTAAATCAAATTACAATCGTCGAGTTGGACCGTAACCGATTATAAAATCAGCTTCTAAAGAATTTTTAATGCGTACAACGCGGGAACATCTGATATTTGGAAAGGTTTTGACGAATGTGTGGCAGGAGTAGCGCAAAAGCCAAATTCTCGAGCAAGCGGCATTGTGGAAGTGAACAATTAACTTAGTGAGCCTCTTCTGAATAGGACTGCCCTTTGAAATGGTGGAGTGAACATAAATCAAAGTACCCCGAACTATGTAATATGGCAAAAAAGGTGCTTTGTGTCGTTGGTAGCTCAGTTACCAGCGAAAGAATATTTTCTAAAGCTGGACAAATTATTACTGAGAGACGAAATAAACTTTCATGGAAGAAAGTTTCTCAGATTTTGTTTCTTAATGCTAACATGTGATTAATTTTAAATAAATATTTCATATAGTGATGAAGGAAACTTTGCATTTTAAATGTTCGCTCAAGCCACACCCCCCCCCCCTATACACCTTCCCCTCCCTTTCTCATGACCCCTCATTCCCCCTCCCCCAAACCGAGAAACACCATTTTGAGTCGCACTGTGCGAGCGGCACTCTGAAGTGTGCTGTGAGCGGTGAGCCAGCTCACCAAAAAGAGTCGTTTATGCCATCACTACAGTGGACTCCGAGCACCCAGTAGCCTTCGAAGTTTCTCGGCAGGCCTCACTAATACTGAGAGATTTCCTGAAGTACGAGAAGACGTTGAGCACCAACTGTCTTTCGCGGCTTCTGAGCTTCTCACCTTTTCTTCTCTTCTTTGTATCAGACATGGTGATTGGGCGCGTTACAGGAGAGATATGTGTAGAACACACTTCACAGCTCTCAAATTCAGCAGACCACACAACACTTGTTCACTTCAAAAAATGCAATGACAAACTGAACGCCTCCGTAAATTCTTGCCCCGGCCCCTACCGCTAGGGTCGCTTCTGGTGTCTGCAGATGTTTTATGATACCCTATGAACGAAACTTGAGGAAAAACCCAAGCCCCCTTTTGTAAAAGGCATGCACTGGAAGGGGTAGTGTTTCGCACAGACAATGAGATAATCTCTTTCTCGGTTTCTGCGTCGGGGCCGAAACACCCAAGGCGAAATTTGCGTCTTATTTCCAAGCCGTTAAAATTTGCTTGCTTTCGTGTGTCAATGTATTAAAATAAAAACACTGCTGTTACGACGCATGAGCATTCTCCGTTCAGGTTATAAAACGAAAAGATATATATTTCATAGTATGCATGGACAAAAAGCTCCTTTTCCGCAAGAGAATTTTCCCCCTGCGCGCAAGAAAAAGCAAGAAGCTCGGCCCAGCGGCGCCGTAATATTTTTTCTTAAGATAAAAACCTTGTAGCTCCCTTATCATAGAGTTTACATTACTAAGGAGGCCCCACTAGGTGGCGGTAGCAGTCATAATTTGAACACGGGTCCCGCGCATTAATTCAAACTCCAACTTTTGCCACTTGTGGCGCGACCGACACTACCATCCCCTTCATTTGGCTTGTTGTCAGTGGCGGCTTATGAGTGATCGGCTGTTATCATCCTCTGTGAGCCGAGAATTTCACCGATTTTGGTGTTTTTTTTAGTATTTCTCCACCAGTAAGATATTTACGAAATATCATGGGTAAATCTCGGTGTTTTGTGCCCGGATGCAGCTCCGGCTACGATTGGGAGCTGAGGGAAAATAAGCGGTTGGGGATACAGGACCATAGCAAGAATTTTTATCATACAGACTGTCCCAAGGGTCGAGTGTCATTTTTGACCTGTAATTTTAGTAGCTTTGCATGGAGCAATATTCATGAAAATTGTCACACTTATGGGGAAAGGTCCTAAGTTTTGTTGAGTGTAAGCAAAATTTTACAATTTTGACCTTTTGACCTCACAAAGTGGGTCCAAACCAAAAATTTGAATTTGCCTTATGGGGTTTCAATGTTAAAAAAATCGAGATAGACAAAAGTGTGAATTTCATTGACCTATATGTCAATTCTTAGGTTTTCGGACACGAGAAACCCGAAAATAACACTTTTATTTACGAATATTCAACCGTTGACCCAGTAAGGTCACCGTCAAGGTCATAAGGGTGGCAAAAGGAATAGCATACCAACAAAGGTGTCGATCCATGGGTTTTGTAGGTTGCCCAAGTCATTGGTATTGTCCAAATACCCGTATTATTCACTAATTGACCTCCGAGGGTCACCACGGGGGTCAAAGGTCATAGAGTTAAAAGTCGGGCAATCATAAAAACCAAGGGGTCAAACCATAGGTTTTGAAGGGTGCCAAAGTCGGTTAGGCTGTTCGTAGATCCGTATTGTTGATTTTTTGACCTCCGAAGGTCACAATTGGGGTCAAAGGTCATAGAGTCAAACGTCGAGCCATCATGACAACCAAGGTGTCAAACCATAGTTTTTGAAGGGTGCCAAAGTCGGTTAGGCTATTCGTAGATCCGTATTGTTGATTTTTTGACCTCCGAAGGTCTCAATTGGTGTCAAAGGTCATAGAGTCAAACGTCGAGCCATCATGACAACCAAGGTGTCAAACCATAGGTTTTGAAGGGTGCCAAAGTCGGTTAGGCTGTTCGTACATCCGTATTGTTGATATTTTGACCTTCGAAGGTCATAATGGGGGTCAAGGGTCATAGAGTTAAATCGTCCCACCATGACAGCAAAAGAGTGTAACAATGTGTTTTTAAGGGTGCCCAAGTCAGTTTTGCTGTTTTTAAATCCATATTGTTGACTTTTTATTACCAGCGAGGGTCACAATGGGGTCAGAGGTCATAGAGGTATGTTTTGAAATAATAGGAAACAAACAACAAAACAACCTTCGGTTGGGGACATTAGTTTTCCTATTATTTCAAAACATACCTCTATGACCTCTGACCCCATTGTGACCCTCGCTGGTAATAAAAAGTCGACAATACGGATTTAAAAACAGCAAAACTGACTTGGGCACCCTTCAAAACACATTGTTACACTCTTTTGCTGTCATGGTGGGACGATTTAACTCTATGACCCTTGACCCCCATTATGACCTTCGGAGGTCAAAATATCAACGATACCGATCTACGAACAGCCTAACCGACTTTGGCACCCTTCAAAACCTATGGTTTGACCCCTTGGTTTTTATGATTGCCCGACTTTTAACTCTATGACCTTTGACCCCCGTGGTGACCCTCGGAGGTCAATTAGTGAATAATACGGGTATTTGGACAATACCAATGACTTGGGCAACCTACAAAACCCATGGATCGAAACCTTTGTTGGTATGCTATTCCTTTTGCCACCCTTATGACCTTGACGGTGACCTTACTGGGTCAACGGTTGAATATTCGTAAATAAAAGTGTTATTTTCGGGTTTCTCGTGTCCGAAAACCTAAGAATTGACATATAGGTCAATGAAATTCACACTTTTGTCTATCTCGATTTTTTAAACATTGAAACCCCATAAGGCAAATTCAAATTTTTGGGGTGGACCCACTTTGTGAGGTCAAAAGGTCAAAATTGTAAAATTTTGCTTACACTCAACAAAACTTAGGACCTTTCCCCATAAGTGTGACAATTTTCATGAATATTGCTCCATGCAAAGTTACTAAAATTACAGGTCAAAAATGACACACGACCCTTGGGACAGTCTGTATGATAAAAATTCTTGCTATGGTCCTAATACCGGATCTGACCCGTCCCCAAGTGTGCCTAGGTGGTCTGGTAATGATGTCAACGAGTGCTCTTCTTTATGAGCTGCGCAGGAATCATTCTTAATTCTCTAAAACATAGGTGCCGGAAGTTTTAAGACATGGTTGATATCTATGGACCCTCAAACTTAATTCAGGCTAGGGAAAGTTAACAGCGTTTCCTTACCCACTTATTCTTCCCTTCTCTCAACGTGAATAAGCGTACCGATTTTGTGATTACGTACATTTTCACCACCAGGAAACTACATAAACTCACGGTGATAGTTATATTTTCGTGGGCAGTTGACACGAACTTTATTTTTTAGCAATGAACGATTGAGACATGGATTCAAATTCGCCGCAAAGCGTGCCTCTCGCGGCCATATTAGGGTGCCTTCACAGCTCCGCGTTGCGTCGACGCCACGAGAGCTCCCGCTCCGCCAGCAAATTTTGCCCTTCAAAGCTCTGCGTTGCGAAACGTGGATTCAAATTTGCCGCGTAGCGTGCCTCTTGTGGGCGTGTATTGCTTGGGAACAACCGGGGCTCGCTACATCAGCGCCGCTATTTGATGCGATCGGTGGGAATCACAGGAACCAAGGGAGTGGAGAATCCTGTATAGAGTATTTATGCCCTATGAACGAAACTTGAGGAAAAACCCAAGCCCCCTTTTGTAAAAGGCATGCACTGGAAGGGGTAGTGTTTCGCACAGACAATGAGATAATCTCTTTCTCGGTTTCTGCGTCGGGGCCGAAACACCCAAGGCGAAATTTGCGTCTTATTTCCAAGCCGTTAAAATTTGCTTGCTTTCGTGTGTCAATGTATTAAAATAAAAACACTGCTGTTACGACGCATGAGCATTCTCCGTTCAGGTTATAAAACGAAAAGATATATATTTCATAGTATGCATGGACAAAAAGCTCCTTTTCCGCAAGAGAATTTTCCCCCTGCGCGCAAGAAAAAGCAAGAAGCTCGGCCCAGCGGCGCCGTAATATTTTTTCTTAAGATAAAAACCTTGTAGCTCCCTTCAGAACTGATGTAAGTTAATGATTTTTTCACTAAAAACAACTTTGTAGTTTTCTTTCAATTTGATACGCAGCATATAGGGAGCTACGACGCATAAAACGTAAGTTAGTAGGCGACTTCTTTTTACCTTGCGAAAATCAAAATTTTCTTGTCCTAAAGGGTGTTACGTCGGCATAACAACATTTTAACTCAATGATTGTAAAATAGGTGAAGACCATCAAAGAGAAAAGAGTATGAAGAATTTTATGCAGAAGATTCAATTCAGTACAGACAACGGTCAGGCAACAATTGCGAGAAGAAGATTAAGTAAATAAATACACGTTTCTAAAGGAAATTTAAGAAAATATTTTTTATAGCTTTTGTTATAATTTTTATCCAAAAACTGTTGGCACCAATGAATGCAGCATCTCTTTCTACACAAGAATGCAATTTTTAATCAGTGCATAGCGCAACATTAATATTCGTGCTGTTATTGACAACACCGCGCTCCCGGCCTTATGGAGATTAACATGGGAAACGATTCTCCATAAGAGCCCATTCTGTCAACTAAATGTGGAACGCTCTATACCTTATTCGCGTCGTTCAGCCGCGCTTAAAGACCCCCAACTTAAGCTGCATGTGCGATGTGTCACGGCTCACACTTCTTCCCCGTTCAAGGGAAAACTTCTTACAGTTCCTCAAAGCTGAAATAAAGTTTTTTTAGCCACCTTAAAACCTCCGAGAAATCAGCTGTCTCTTTTCAATTTAGTATTTCAATGCTATTCTCAATATTCTATGTATAATAGGTAATATGTTCCCGAGGATTGCGTTGAAATAACTTAATATACAGCAATTGAAAAGAAATACGAGTCCGAATTAATTTTGGATACGGACGATTTTAGCCACAATAATTTCTTTCATGTAGATATCCGAAGCAATGGACCAGCTTTGGTCACTAAACCATTGCTCTCATGCTGAAATGAGAGGTGTAAATAGGCGTTTTTGAACTTCATGATTTCTCGGGAAATGGATTTTTAATCACTTACCCAGATAGCATGCTAAACTTACCACACGTTTGTCAGGGCAAAGTTGCAAGTTTGTCATGACAAGCCCGCAAGCTTCAGTGAAACCTAGTAACGGTTTTTCTAGTTTGCTGCAAAGTTGTCGAGTTGTGGACCACGGTAGCTTCGCGAAGCGCGCCCTCGGGACCCCGCGCTTCAGCTAGCCACCATCGAAATACATAGGGAATTCATATGAATCGCCGTAAACCAAGTAGCGCATGTCGCTAATGTTTTGTTCTATCCCATCAGTATATTTCTTGGCACGGCTAGCAATAGGGAACTTGCATATATTTCAGATATAACAAATAGCCCCAAAATTATATAAAAATATATGTTTGCATACCTCGGTGAAAGTTTTTTTATTATTTTATGACGTGGTTTGCGATATTTAATGCATCAAAGTTCACGAGAATTTTCAAATGCAAGTGAGAATCGAAAACGCCCGATGATTGGCTGGTAGAAAAATGACGTCATAGTTCAGTACGAGGAGGCACGGCCATAGTAGAGGTTGCATACTTGAATACAAGCGACGCAGTGGTTATGATTCATTTATTGAAGTGCAGACGTATCGGAGTTGTTCATTGTGACTTCAGGGATATTATTTGATCTATTTCTCCTCCATTGAAAGCGATATATTGCGTAAAGATGAAGGAATATGGTTATTCCTAGGCTGATCCTAGCAAGCTTCCTGTTACTGATTCCATCATGATAACAGGGTATTTTAGTGAAACTGTAGACTTCGTCGGCGCCGAAAGTCGATGCCGAGAAACGGAAAGGTAGCTGATGTGCATCTGAAATGTTTTATAGTTCATAACAAAGTGAGACTTGCGTATAATATTGGCGAAAGCGTATACTCATGTGAAATGTGTATTCTTTTGGCAGTCCGGTAGAGAGTCTTATGGTGAACTTATTTCCACCTCGAAGCTGTCGATGATACTTTCAACTTAAAAATACCTTGCTTGGAGGGCGACAGGAAGCTCTGGGGAAGCCAGACTATCAATGTTTCAATTTAGTAGCGATAATATAAACGAACTTCCAACACAATCTTCCATCTTGTGACTCAAAAACCTCGAAGCCACTTCCTATTCTGCAGAAAGACGTCAATCGCACTTCGATCAGTATAATAAAGACAACGTCTTCAGGTGTTAATAAGTTACTTTTGTAATGAAAGCCTTCCTAAAGTAGCATTAAAATGTGAATATTTTACAAACAGAGTCTTTAATACATTTTGGGAGCTTTGCTCACGATATATCTGAAACTAAGGCTAGCTCATCGTCATTGCGACCGGTTGTCACTTAAAAATTCCGTATCGGAAATCCTAGAGGGATGACCGACGATGACCGTGATCACCTGCACTCTCACTATCACTGGAACCAGTGGTGAAAATATCATCCCAATCCAATTTCTATTTGGCTTTAACTGGGGAAAGAGCAACATAGAACTGCACATTCTTTGGGCAACTTTGGGTTTGACTTTCCCTCAAACACCCCATTTCCCCTGTGGTGCACATCAGTCCTATCTTTATACGATGGCCTGACAACCTTTAAATGGATCCTTGTTTTATCCTGACAACCAACTAAATGGAAATTGCTGATCCACACGTCTTCCTCTATCTCCACAGTTTCCAAATCAAGGGCCGAGGAACATTCGTCTTCTGACTCAACTTTTTCTGAAAAGCAAGCAACGGCGTAGAATAAAATCAAAGAATGCTGCAATTCATTTTTTGAGACCACCTCTGGATTCCATTCTTTTTCCATCTACAACTTCCTTTATCTTTCGGGGTAAACTATGGGACAAGATAATGTTTAAATATTTTCATTAATTTATAACAAAATATAAGTTCTAAAAATACCCAAAAGCCATTTTATTAATCCGCGCTGATGAGTGTAAATTAATGTGGAAGATGAATGCTGTAGACCTAGTAGTTTTCCCTAGGTTGAGTTGCAAAGTTCATGAAGTTGACAAAACGGCTAATTTTTCGGCGCGCGGAGTCATTTATTGCACTGGCCGTGTCTACTTTTTTCAATTTTTTTGTAATAAAATAAATCAGAATTTATGGTAAAATTTCCTTTATAATGATGTATAGTTCATTATTATCGCATGCAGTGAAGCCAGGATATAAATTTGCAAAGTACGGCGGCACATCATTATGACGCCGAGAGTAGAAGAAAACGCTGTCTTCTTGGCTGGCACTCGAATGCAGGAGGATCAACGTTGCTCTATATTTTTATATTTCCTCCCTTGATTTTAAACATCATGGAATTTTTTATGTCCTTCCGTAACTGAAATTGAACAAGTGCCATAAATAATTTGAGTCCATCGTAACCACAGTCTAAACATCTTTATACTGTGATCGTAACCATCGAGGAACACCTATCTCGATTTTTGTTGAGAAGTTGAGTTTTTATTCTACGGCGGCCGAATTATCGAAAAATCTCAGTTTCAAGTTATTCAGTCGATGAAATATGTAAATATTATTTATATTAAAGTTATCTTCGCTCACATAGCACACGGGTTTATCATTCCATTTATTAAACTCTTATTTTTCCGTAACGCTCATCCCGACAGACGGCATGCATCGAGTTTTTTCTTCTAATTTCCTCCGTGGGAATGCAGACGAAAATTTTTTTCTGGGGTGTTATTGTACAGAGGAACAATGCACCACTTGTAATTTTTCCTTATTTCACCCATGTCCTCCTTAAACGCAACGTGGTTCTTCCAAACCTGCAGTTACTGGGCTTGGATCTTGGACTCGTACTGAACTATGACGTCACGCCTAGGATTAGTGGGGGCGGTATTTTTTAGCCCGCGAAACTCGGGAGACTTTTTGGAGTCATTTTCTAGTGTATAAACTGAATTTTAAGCGGAAAAAAGTATATTGCGGTACTAAGTGTTTACTGTAGTATATCAGCATACTGTTTATAAAAAGTATGCAATTTCCCTATTGAGTGGTAAACAAGAAAATGTTGACTATTTTTGCTGTTTTGCGTCATTATTTTCTTTAATGAGGTCGGGAATGCTGCGTAAATTATTTGAAGCCTTCAATTATTGTATTCTTAACAAAGTAGTGCGCATGAGTGACACATTTCGTTACTAAACATGTATGTTTCGGAGTGAACTATCGATCGCGTTGATTTTGAACTAGTTGATTTCATTATTTGGAGAAGAAAAATGTTGCTTTCAATCATTTTATTTCACGTGAAATCTTATTTTGCATGAAGTCATTACTAGTGAGAAGAAAAACCCCGAAAACAGTGATTATCATTGATGTTGCGATAGACACTGTGTTGTAGTGATGGTACAAATTGATGCGTTGAAATCATTACCAATGCCAATGTATCCACTGCACAGAGATGGATGTCTTATTTTTTCAAGTGTTTATACATTTATGATTAACTTTACCGTGCATTATCAGCAACGATCTTTGTTGTGAAGTGATTGTGTGAAGAGAGTTTAGTGTTTGATAGATGCAGACCGTAGATAGGTGGATATTATAGTGTTGTAATGCAATGTAAGGTGTTTCATGATAGTTATTAATAAATTTTTTGCTCTTCCAATGAATGTGTTCATGATACCATTCTGCTTTCATTTGTGTCTTTGGCCGTATATACGCATTTAATTTCAGTGCCGGTAGTTAAGTTGGCGTATTTGTTTTGAATTTTGAGAAAGTGTAGCAGTGTAGCCATGGATATTCCAGAAGCCCACGGAGGAAGTCATCACAAAAACAATAATATAATATGACCTTAATACTGAGAGAAGGAACTACGTTTAATAGGTTGTTTTTTCATGATGATGGTCAAGTTCTAATGAATCGCCCTCGCTTGCTATATACTGCAAGGTTGGCGGTTGGCATATAATATATACTGATTCATAAAACCATTTAAATATTAACTTAGCCGTCGTGAGAACGGCACGACAGTAGAGTTTCGTGTAAATATCGTTTGAAGCATATTGTGAGCCTAAAATGATTGCTTAGGCCAATCTGAGTGAAATCACGTAACTTTCAAACATAATTTTCTCCACCTTCCCATTAACTTTGTTGAAGATATTCCCGAAATAATATACACTTATCGTATGCACATGTTGTTGCGATATTCTGTCGCAGTGCAAGAAGGAACAATCTCTGCACAGAAACAGTTGGTCATAAAAATTTTTGCATCAAACATTCAAAAGCATAAGGAGCGATGAGTGAAAAGTTCTCGGGAATTAGAACGACAATGTCATAGCATTGGTTTAATGTGTTGAGAGTTTACTAACATTTTCTCTTCATTATATTTACATGGCCTACATGATTATCAATCGTGACATAAACTGCTGCATCGACCGAAACTATGGAATTGATATAAAAGCCGCTTAGCCAAATATAATTATTTCTACATATTTATATTATTAAGAAAGCTAAAGGCACTCAGCATTTCGTAATTTACAAAGCACATTAATTTCAACTAGAAGAAAAAGTCAGCCGAGAACGACTACATTGGGTGCGGTCCGTTGAACGCTACCAATGCTTCGGAGCGCCACCAAGCGGTCCGTTATTCGCTACGGAGCGCTACAGGTTAGGCTGTGACGTCACGGCAAATGTCATACACCCGTTTCCCGCCTCGCTCCGGACCAGCTCCAGACGCTCCGAAACTTGGGTCAGCGGAGGAGCGAGTCAATATTTGGCGGAAATTCGAAGGGAATGCACTGAGGCAATGGAGAGTTTACTCACGTTGCAGATGATGGACGCTGAATGTGGACGCCTTTCTCCTATATAAGTGACTACGAAGTAACGGAGTAGACGCACTTAGTAAATAGATGTAAATTTAATTGTGATTTAAATAAATATATAGCAAGAACTAAATATCCGCAAACATTCTCGTATCTCCCCCAAAATGAACTCAAATGTCTTTGGAAGCAGCCGTTACATACAAAAGGCAACAAAAATTATTAAAAGGGGCATGTAATATAAAGAAAGGATTGTAAGAACATATATCGACAAATTTACTCATGCCATAAATTAAAATCTGAAGAAAAATAGGATATACATGAAAAAGATTAATGTTTTTTAATAGTCGTTAACCATTATAAGTTAATATGTTTCAACTGGGAAAACGGTAGAGTACCTACTTTTTCCTTTACTAGGGTAATGAGTTTCATTGAGAAGGGTAGGCGAGGGTCGGTGTGAGAAATACGGTCCAAAGTTTCTTCCTTTACCTTGTGGAGCCTCGATATTGAAAAATAAAATTCATTTTAATGATATTCAAACATATTTATTAATATTCAATGATCATAGTCACCTCAATTCGCAATTAAAACCACATCTTCGATTTCATAATCCCAGTTTGCCCACACTCAAAAAAAGGATTGGATGAGACATCCAGTTTTAATTAGATAAGTGAAAGTTGGATGCAGTATCCACTGTAACAGACACGGCAACCAACGCGATTAGGTGGTATATCTTATTAAATTGGACAATCATAACTTGGTTGTAGTGTCCAAGTGTTGGTCCCCACACCAATCTCGAAAATATCCCTCATCCAATAGTTGGATCCCACAGCCAACTCGATGGATAAGGCGACTATTATCGCTTCTGCGTCAGTCATCACTATAGCGACGGACTCCCAAACAGTTCTTATAATAAACAACTCGTAAGTGTTTGGTGTGCTTTGTGGTAAGTAAATAGCTTTTAAGTTTGCTGTTGCAAGTGAGAAAATATATAGCCATTCAATGCCAATTTTAATACTTTTTTTATATCTTAGAGCAATTTAATACGAGACGATGACCGAGCTAAGGATTTTCTTGATGCTTTGGACCTGAACCTTCTCGAGAAAAAATTTACCGGTAAGCTTGCCTATTGTGTTTCGTTATTATGCATAACTCTTATTTTATTTCACCGTTCAAGATTTTATCTTGTGGGTGATATTATCCTTAGGTTGGATATTGTATTTTTCAACCCATACGTTTTCTCGAAAGTACTTCCGCTCAATTTTGATGACTACCATATGAATTATACATTTCGTTACTAAATAGATTAATGCATTTTAACTTACTACATGTGTATTACAATATCACTTTTAATGAATGAAATGTTTGTATTCTCATTTAATCCATTTATGAAAAGTTTCAAGTAGTTTTCCATTAGATTTCAATTGGATTGGATTGCAATTTCATGCACACCGGATAACCTGAGTTCCACTGTACAAGTAGAAATACAGACACTTATGCACTAATTATGCGAAGGACTCTACCCTAAATTTATATAATATAAAAGTGTAATATCAGACACTGGCTTCTTCCAGAGACCTCTTTATTCATTTCATATCAAAATTTCTTTTTCTCCTCTCCTTCCTTCCAGCTCATATTTAAATGGCTTCCCTCTCAACAATTCCCTCTCTCTTTTCAACAACTCATTGGCAACAATCCAAACATAAACATCAAATAAATAATAGAAATCAAAACATAAACATAATATCAAACGTTACAATACGTATGAACTGCAATATAGAGCTGTGTATCACGAAATTTAGAACTCAAATCGAGGATATATACTATGGTATCCATATTGCTAGGTGTAACATACCACAGAATTTTTAAAATCATTTTTCTCCTGATCTAGCTATTCTTGATGTTTACATGACAAGAAGTTACGGCTGATTTATGTACTGTATAAATAGCTTAAGTTATGAGTAGGAAGTAGCTTCCTTTTCATGCAAAACGTTGGTAACTAATTGCAAAAGAGTATAACGAATAATCATAAAGGCAAGTTTAATTATGTAAACATTTTATATATTTATTCCAGTTCCTTAGTGGAAGATTGTGAGGTGTTGATGGACACTGTGAACTTATAGGAAAATTCCCCGTGAGTTTGTGTCAGCTTGCCTTGAGGTGCCTTGGGTGAAGAGGAAGTTCACTCGTTACCGAAGTGGAAAATGTGTTGCAGTTGGTTTCGACGATTTCAGCCTTCCTGAATTTGAAAAAGTGGACAGAATAATTTCCAACGAAAATGACTGAGTGTTTCGTCTACAAAGCTCTGTACACCTTGGATTTCGACAAATATTTGATGTTTACGAAGTTCTTGAAACCAGCATAGTAAACTAAATCAATGTTGAAAACTTAATATCTTTTCAGCCTGTAATTTATGTGAGAATGCCGGACTATAGCAGCAAAATTGTATGCAGCCTTCAGATATTGTGTAACAAAATTTTTCAACTGAAAGTTTTTTTTAAGTTGCTTCATTTTTTAATAAATACGTTTCATAAAAGATGACTGCTTTCTTATATCATTTAACCTATTTGCATTATTTATGGCATTCAATTCCACATGATAGTGATCCGAGGTGAGTAAGTCTTCAAGGTTGCAAGTTGCAGTGAAAACTATGAACCCCAAAATTTACGGTAAATAAACATTTTATTTAAAAAATGTATTTTCTAACTCTAATGTTCATCGTAAGTGGTGGAAATAGTACGACGAAAGGATATTATAATGTTACTTTCAAATGGTGACACTATTAATAATAATATCCGTTGAAATATTACCCATTCATTAAACGCTACGGCAACAATTTCGCAAGGTTGTGGTATCCAATATAGATGGACGTAAGACCCAACGACGCTGGCTTGTTGTATCCAACGAGTTGGTTGCCACAGCCATTTCTCGCCCAGCCATTTAAAATGGCTCCCTTATCCAACTAACTGGATGGGGCCATAGCAACCATTTAAATTGGATGTGGGATCCAACTATTGGATAAAACAGCCAATTTTTTCTTTCAGTGCACCCTCGTTCATTTCCGCCATCTTGACTTCGCTCCTGTCATGTTCGAGCATAGGGCCGGTCCGAAAAGAAATTGTCGTAGCGAACGTAGCGCCTATGGACCTCCGTCCATATGGTGCTCCGGAGCACTTCCGTCTGTAGCGTCTGGTAGCGAAAGTAGCATTCATTGGACCGCACCCATTATTATGATTTTCCCGCAGGTAACGAAATGAAACGAGCGATTTCATTGGTTCTAAAAGTAAAAACTGAGTTCGCACGAAATATTTCTCATACCCCGTATCTGGTCTGAGAAAGCTACCAGAAATTCTCGGTATGAATTAGCTACTCCCAGTTAGGGAATAGGGTTGGTAGCCAATTCTGGCAGCTAGTTCGAAGCTACCACGGCGGGAGCTTCGAGTTAGAGAATAGACCCCCTGGAGTACGTATTTCACGCTTTTTGATTTTTAAATGACGATATCTATTTTTAGCGATTAAACGAAAAGTGAAAAATTTCAAGCGCACGAAAACGCGACGGCTAAGTATGAATGCTGGGAAAACTCCGTGTCACGTCATTCTGGTTCCCGCTGTCGTCATGTGAGGTGACCTTGGGGCGAGCCTTTGAGCGCTGATACGACGCAGGCTGATAGTAGGTACTTGACGTACCTACTATCAGCCTGCTGACAACACTTGATTCTGGCTGCTAGTGACGGTGCTATAAATTGTTTGCTAAATGATTTCTTATGTGTGTTCTCTCAGACAAAATGTAGACGCAAAGTTAACAGACTAAATCATTAATAATGTTTAGAAACGTAATTTTATGTATTTAATATGAAATTTTTTATTTGAATTTCTAAATTTAATCAAAAACTACTTCATTTTTTATTCATAACTATTAATTTCAATTAAATGTTCCCTCTCTACTGAAGCGGTCCAAATAGTCGATTTTTGGTTATTTTCCGTCTCCGCGAATTTGTTTAAAAAACTCTCCGGATCAATTTTTCGGCTAAATGTTATTATATTCATGTTATTTACCTGCCTAAACAAGATTAGTAGGAAAAAATTCATCAAGCTATTTATAAAAATATGGAAGATATGATTTTTGGCCAGCTTTTTTCGATTACAGCCTACTGTGCGTCGTAGCGTCGAGTTTTAGGCCCCTATTAGCCGAGGCAACCAGACGCGTCACCGGTGGCGCGTCCGGTAGGACTGGTCAGTCGTGGGGCATAGAATCAAATGAGTCCTAGTAGCCGAGGCAACCAGACGCGCCACCAGACTTTCCACCGAAACCAGTCGCCTGAGCCCCGCAACCGCGCCTTCCACCTTGGGTTGCTCAGGCCCCTATTAGCCGAGGCAACCAGTCGCGCCACCGGACGCGCCACCGGTGGGGCATAGAATCAAATGAGTCCTATTAGCCGAGGCAACCAGACGCCCCACCGGTGACTGAATATTGCATGCGCGCGCATCATACTGCCCTGACCACGACGCTCCAGGCAGATTATCGACACGGTAAAATGAATTATAAAAATGATATAGTGTGTTTTCCATGTATCCAAAAGGGTCATATCAAAGCTACATGTCCAAAAACCGGGTGAACAATTTGTAAACGAACTAATCGTTCAGAAAAGGACGGCTTTTACGAGAAAAATGTTGTAACATGTGAAAGAAAACGAATCATGATGAGAAACATTGTTCTTTTTTTTTTAGAAATAAGGGATCGTCAAATGAAAAAGGGTATAATATATAGGGACAGAAAGCCGAGAGAAAGTAGCATTTTTAGCTTAATCTGCGTCTTATCTTAGCAGCAAAAATACATTTGAATTTGTAATGGGTAGTGGAGTGACAAAATATATGGTTAATTCCACCGAAATAGTAGAAAATTTGCGTCCATATAATGATAAGGTCAAGGTTGCTCAGAAAAATGCGAGTATGTTAGTCAATGGAGTAGGAAGAGTAGAAATGAATAAATGTAAACTAAAAGAGGGATGTGCGTACCTGAATTATCTAAAAATTTAATGTCAGTTTCTGAAATCACAGAAAATAATGGAAATGTATTATTTACAAAGAATAGGATTAAATTATTAGTAGTTGAAATAAAAATACCAAAACAAAATATTGTAATAGAAGGGGAGAAAGGTTCAAATGGATAGTTTGTAGTTGATGTAAACGAAACCGAAGCCATGTTAACTCAGGCAGTTAATTTAGGTATCGAATGGCTCAGAAAAATGGGTCATTTAAATTTTAAGAGCCTTAAAAAATGTTCATCACTATGTCATAGTGTACCTTAATAAATTGCACGGACAAATGGCAATAAGTTTTGATCTGTTTGCGTGAAAGCCAAACGAACCAGATTCCCATTTAAAACTGAAAGAATGTGAGCAAATAGAATTTTGCAAATAATTCACACTGATGTTTGCGATCCATTTGAGACATAGAGTAATAGCGATAGCAAAAGGCACTTCGTATCATTTATAGATGATACGATACAATATGTAAAACCAGACCAGACCTTGCATTTTCGATTGATTTTGAGAGCAGATTCATGGAAAAAACTGTCTAAGAATTTATAGAGTTAATGAAAGAGATCATTTTAACTGAACAATTTTAATGAATTAATACTCCTGATGTTTATTAGAAGACTGTTTGTAAAAGTAGAATTAAGTTTTAAAAATTGCCAAGATTGATGTAAAATGTTGAATTATTATTGCAACTACTGCTGTGCGCAGGGTAAAATCCAAAACCGATATTTGAGGCGCCACCTGGGCCCGAGCAACGTGACGCGCCACCGGTGGCGCGTCTGGTTTCCTCGGCTATAAAATAGGGGCCTTACAGGTTCAGCTATTCCAGTGACAATGGAATATGCGCGGCGGCTTTCATCTCCTATTCATGATTCTCGCGATAATTTGTAACCATTTCAATAGAAATATTCCATCATTTGTACTTAAGATTTATTTTTAACATGCATACTTTGCATTGATTGTATAAATAATCTTATATTTTCAATGGCGTTCTTTTATCATTCTAGAAATCTGAAACTGTAACATTTGACGTGTGTGTACATTATATAAGTTTGAAAAATGAGAATTGTTTTCCTTTTTAATACCCCTGTCTGTGATTTCATTTGATGCAGCTGTTATCCATGATGCAACTCTAATGAAAAGCACATGTACTGCATGTTAGGTTGTGGTTTCTGTAGTGCTCTTGTCTTATTTTGGGGAATGATAATATTTCTGATTAGTCAGACCTTAGAAGTGACCAGATCCCTTCGATTTTGTTTTTCAGCTTACATTTTACTTTCCTAAAGCTCAAATTATTCCATATTAAGCATTGCTACTTTATGGGCATGAGGTTAATATTAGTACTTTCAGATATGATTCACCATGTAAATAATGACAATGACAATTTTACACATTGTAAAATAATGACAAAACAATACAAATAATCAAGGCAATCTTATTATTCCGCTCCATCTCCTGAGTGAACTTGATGTTCGGGTGTTGGTCGTTCATATGGTTCAAAAAGTGTGAAGAGCTTTCACTCCATGAGGCCATATGATGAAGGTGTCATCAACATATCTGAGGAAGCATTTAGGACGCAGCGGAGCAGATGAAAGGGCTCTCTCTCTTCAAAATCTTGCATATAAAAATTGGCAATGGCTAGCGACAAAGGGGATCCCAATGCAACTCCATCTGCCATTTCGTTGAAACTACCGTTGTATTTAAAAAAGGTGGATGTAAGTGTATGATGGAATAACGTTACCGTCCCATTGTCAAATTTCTCCTCCAGAAGTTTGAAGGTATCAGCTAAGGGTACCCGCGTAAACAAGGAAACAACATCCAAGCTGACCATGATGTCCGTCTTCTCCAAAGAAAGGTTTTCCAAGATCCCCACAAAATGCGAAGAGTTTTTTATGTGGTGTTCACAAACACCTACAAACGGAGACAAAATACCGGTAAGGTATTTAGTAGTGATGGGTCGGTTCGATTCCTCGATTTTCGACCAAGAACCGGAATCGAAAACGAGTACTTGCCAAGGTGAAAAATCGATTCCGATTCCAGTAGTACTTCAAACAACAAAATATACGACCGCGTTTCCAGTCTTTTGAATTTTCGCGCCACGTAATCGTAATGACAAAACACATATCTCCTAGGGACGTGCGAGTATTCGAAAATTCAAGTCGATCGAGTAGTTGGTACTCGACTCGAGCGTTTCGAGTAGCATTACGAATGTCGAGTCGAGTAATAAAGGTTGCAGAGCTTTCGAGGCTAGTAGGTCCAGCAATCTGCCGACAGGAAGCGCTATCATTAAAACTCATGTAATAATGCAGCAGTGGCGCCGACTCCATGGGGCTTGAGGGGGCCCGAGCCCCCTCAAAGATTCGTTTGGGGGGGCGGAGCCCCCTCAATAATTCAAGAAAATAATTAAGTTATATTATGCTTTGTGAAATCACAAAAATATATTGGTAATTTTTATTTCCCATGTTTGACGATAGTTACCTTTTAAATAAATTCAACAATGTGTGTTGAAACAAATAATTATAAGGTTAAGCAGGTTAACTGAATCAAGTGGTGTGAATCATGGTAGTGTTTCGGTGCTGCGACACACTTTGAATTTAACCTCTTCCGGGGGCAAGACCTCCGATATGGGCCCCCCCAATATTTTTTATAAGTCGGCGCCCCTGTAATGCAGTTTTTAAAGCCGATAAGTCATTCTAATGCCTTGGCCAGGTAGTTTCAGCATGCCGAATACACTATAGTTGTCGACGTGGGCGCCGAATACCTTTACGCCAGCCGCGGCGGCCGATCGTCTTCCTACCCGGCGCACACTGGTCCGAAATCGGAAAAAGCTGGAATAAAGTCCAAAATGACCTTTTTGGGGATAGAGGCTTGAAACGTAGCGAGCGTAAATAATCATAAATCATTACCAGATATAGATTTATATGCCATTTTACATTAATACGAACCTTTAGTGAGATACAGAGGCCCAAACATGACCAATTTTTCGATGCCACGCGAGATATCGTTTTTCCTCAAAAATCTTTGAAATTATCCAAGTGGTTTTGCGTTGGTATGAGTTTTATGGAATAAAAAACGCAATATTCCTTTCATTCCTTGGTGCTTTGCCTATACTTTCGATGACTTTTGAAGATTTTGGCTCTCATCTGTCTGGTTTTACGACGCGAAATGACCGACCCGTTTTTCACGTGAAATTTGGCATAAAGTTTACAAAAAATATAACTCGAAAATTTTCAACCACAATATAAAGTAGAGATTTCTAAAGAAAACTAATTAGAAATCTTGGAAAAAAAGTCTGCGACGAAGGAAATAAGAGCGATTTTTCAATCGCGCGACAAGGCTCAGCTACACGCCGCGGAACTCTAAGGCTCGTTAACTGAGGCCGATTTTTAAAACATTAGTCTTGAAAATCGTCATTTAAAGCATGAATAATCGTCTTCATTGACTTAAAACATTAAACTGAGGATTTTATAAAGGATTATGGACATATCGACTAGAACATTTAGCGCATTACTCGAGTGAAATACTAAGGATTGGATATTTTTCGGAACTATCCCACGCATAAGAAATATGCCTCGGGTATTGAAGTAAAGTGGAGAGATTAAGGCCCGTATCCAGAAACCTCACTACTGCTAGATACGTCATCAGATGATGACGTAGCCGCTGTAGCGGCCGAGCACCGCTACGCTCACCGCTGCAAAAGTCTAGTGAGGTCCATGGCATGCTACTCGCTACAAGTAATATGGCCGCCGGGATTCGTCTGCTTATCGTCTCGCATTTATTATTAATAATTATTGATGTTTAAAGGGCTATAAGCTCATGATAATTATTTATTATTACTTAAAAAGATAGTAAGAATGCTTCAATAACCATATTTTATCCTAATGAGTAAATATTTTACCTAATTTAACTACCAATAAATACTGTCAACAATACCGTGATGAAACCTCTTAGGATTCACCGTTTTATTTGCAATTAACTTCTAAACGGGCCCTGTCATGCCTTGAAAACCATTTATAATTAAATACAAATAAATTAGGGACACAAGAATGTCTCGCCTTGATGCTTTTGAAATACTTTTTTACGAAAAATAACCATTGTCAACGCAACTATGCTGAAACCTCGTCGACTTTGCCATTCTAATAGCTATTAACTTTGGTATAGACCGTGGCTTTCCTTGAAAACCATTAATATTATATATATATATAAGTGCCCAAATAAAGTTGCAATCACCAGCTTTGTGTCTCTGATATCCAAAATTTGCGTAAAATACTCAAAGCGACAAAGTCGTCTTCCAGTCAGCTACGTCCATTCTCAGTTACTGCTAGTTTGAATAATTTCAGTTCCGAGCCATTGAAAACCATGTTCAATTACGTGAAAACTTACCTATAATGATTTATGCCGTCACAAAAATGATGAGTTAAAGTTTAAGGGAAGGGTCGATGGAAATGGCATATTGCTTCTCAGTCCGTTTACAATAGCACATGATATTCATCTCATAATGAATGTCACGTAAATCTTCGGACGTTGCAATACAATACATGTATCTATTATATTACCTCAAAGTCTAAAATATCCAACTATACCAATGCAATCGACAGTTGTACGAGTATATTTGTCAACCACAATGACGAATTGCGCAAGTGACACCAAGGATTATTCAGCAATAAATACCACCACAAGAATTACTGAGTTCACAAACTTGTATTTATTAACGTCGTAAAACTCACTTTCAATTCAACAAATAAAATGATCACACTTTACAAGAACACTTGTCCAAAAAAAAGTACTCACGAAGAAAATCAACATCAACACGACACGTACTGTTACTTCACAAATCTAATTAACACAAATTGCAAATAAAATTGTCCAGGAAATGTTCACACGAAGAAAATCGGGAGCGAATACACTAACTGTAACTTCACAAATCAAATTACACATACATTGCGGACACAAGAAGTCGGTAATTAGAGCGAAACATCGGCAGCGACGACCCGTACAACTTAATAACGGCACTATTTTTAAAAAATGCTCACTTTCCTTTCATTTCGCATTGTCAACAATAATTGTAACAGATGAAACATTTTATTTAAAAAATCATCAATAAAGTCAGCACCGAAACTAGGGTGTCCTGAACAAAACTTGATGAGGTTACTCTTTTCCGCCCAGATTGGTGCATTTTCGGGGTGCGGGGTCTGGGGCATCGGCCGGCTTTCCCCGGCGGCAGAGCCGGCGAGGCCAGCCGGCAATCACCGGCGATCGACACTAGTCGAGACACTTGGTACACGTCGCGAGATTTCTGAACACGAAGATTTATCAGCATGTACCAGCTGGTTCTCAATGATAACTTTGCCGATTTAAAGGGACACTTTTCACATAATGAACGGAACCAGATTCACAGAAGAAACTTGAAGAACCAAGAAAATCCCATGGAACCGAGAATAAATTCCGTGTGAGATACCGCATCTCCAAAGACATCTTATTTCCACGAACACCACTAAAAAAGAGAAATTATATCAATAATTTCCATTCAGATTTTAAGAACAAGACAAAAGATTCTCCGCTGAAATTTCACAAATCACGGCCTAATAATGTGCTTACCTTCGTTACGCCATCGTGCCGATTAAAATTCAACCTCCACCTTCTTCCATGCCATAGCCTTTAAAGAAAGACTCACAGCATTGGTTTTCTTGCACTCCAATACAACTTTCCTATCAATAATTAGTTTTAAAATCAAACTCTTCTTCTACGCCGAGATTCTTCTTCCAACCCGTTTCCATTTTGCTTACAAACAAAGTCGCGTTGCGATATTCGTTATTCAATTGTCGCCCTTAGTTCCTCTCAAAGCCCGCATAGTAGGGACTCAAAATGTCGCTAAATTCGTCTACGTCATCAATCCAGCCCAAAATAAATGTGGCAACACTGCCCCCACCCATTTGGAGCGTTTTGGAGTAGTGAGGTTTCTGGATACAGCATTCAGCGGTGCGCGCCGCTACAAGCTGAAGCATGGTTTCTGGATACGGCCCTAAGTCAGCATGCTTAAGGGAGAGAAAAATGAACTGTTTCCGTGAAAGGCAACAACCGAAATCCTTTTTCCCTTTCCAACTTCGCCGAGGTGAGTCGCGCGGAATGGGGAGTTTTCACACCACAAAGCTCTTTTTAGCCTTTTTTATTACTGCGTCCGTCCGATGTGATATTAATTTGTAGCGTTTAGTTTTTTCTTGAACTTAAAAAAAGCAAGAGATTTTAAGGTTGATTAAATGACGTGAGAAGTACAGAATTGTTTTGGCTCTACGAAACTAAAGTTTAGTTCTATAGTTCGTTCGCTTCGTCCACTTGAATTCTACGAAGATTCAAGATCCACAAAAATCGTTGATATAATTTTTAATAAAAATTCCTAAGTCTTCATAATCTTGCAATTTTGGCAAGAAAGTACTTGCCCAGTCACACAAGTGTGTAGCAAAAGGCAATTTTCTGCAGGCAGTAATACTGAAACGTGGAGACGTCAAAACCTGCTGAGTATGTAGAATAATTGGTTTTTCTGCTTGAGAATTTGAAAGGGCCAAATATTACATGATTCATATATGTAGTATGTAATCTTTATTACAGCTATGAAAATTTCTGTACTCAGGGCTCTCCCTTGTAGTTTGGATGCATGTATATGGTCGACAGATTATGAGTGCCAATATTCTAAAGTAATACCTATCACGTAACACCACTTTTCAGGTATTTTCTGTTTTGAAATTTAGCTATTATATTTTAATTGCATAGTGATGATATGAAAGATGCTTTTGTCAACTGACTCTTTTACAGAGTAATATTTTTAAAAGTGGTTTTCTTGTTGCCTGGAATTAAGTCATATTTTTCTTGGAGCCTATGGCATCAGAATCGATGGAATCGGTATCGGTAGAATCGGAATCGAAATGTCAGAATCGGAATCGGAATCGATAAAATTTTGGAATCGACCCATCACTAGTATTTAGCCAAATTATACGTGGGAGAGGAAATAGCGCTCACAATAGGTCTTAAAGGAACACCTTCCTTGTGTATTTTCGGTAGTCCATACAATCTGGGAGTTGCCGGAGCATGAGGATAAATACTTTTGGCAACTTCTTCAGAAATGCCTGACTTCTTAATTAAAGTTATGGTCTTCCTCGTAATTGAGTCCGTGGGATCACCATTCAACTTTCGGTACGCCCGATCATTAAGGACATCTCCAATTTTTTGCTGATATTCCGAAGTTTTCATAAGAACATTGGCATTCCCTTTATCCGCATGTAAAACCGTAATCAATTTGTTTTCACGCAAAGTACGAAGCGCGAAAAGCTCTTCTCTCGAGATGTTTGTTCTCTTTCTTAATGTCCTCGTCCATAGGAAAGATAATGGCAAACTGAGTCATAGTGTCTTTCGAAAACCCACGCATACGGATCTGTACCTCAATGGCCATAGTCACCATCATCCTTCCCAACGTGTTCTTTCCACCCTAATACATCGTGCGAGAACAATTTCCGACGCGGAGAGTCTTCCTTCGGAATTGGACTATCTTAAGAATACCTTCCGCCAGAATGGGTACGGAGAGCGGCAGACCACTTTGGCCTTCAGAAAATCCTCCTCAACTGCAAAGAGCTCGGTTATGAAGGAAGACCAACCTAAACCGACAGCCAGGGCCTTTGTACCCTATATTTCTACTGTATCGGGCAAAATTTCTAGGGTTTTGACGAGGTATAATATCGAAACCATCCATCAGTAGGGTAAAAAAAAGATTCCTGCAGCACCTGCCATTTTTAATTACCTCCCCCCTACAATTAATTACGCTCCGCCATCTTTAATTACGCTATCACGTGACTTTTTAATCGACCGTCACTTGTTTTATTGATCGTCATTTGTTTCCCTTTCGTATTCGTATCGTTATTCATCTATTTTCGCTTATCATTTGCTCTCTCTGACGTTATTTACTATTTCTCCTTTCGTTTATTTTCCTAATATATAGACTGGCACTTGTTTTATTGATCTTAACTTGTTTCTCTTTTGTCTTTTATCTATTTTCGCTATTCAATTATTTACCCCTCCACTTCTCGTTTGTTTTCCCAATATCACAAGATTTTCGACCGTCATTTTCTTTCCCCAAGTTGCTTCCCCTCCACCCCCCATCATCGTCCCCCCTCCCCTTAATCGATGGAGGTTCTGGGTCCGATAGGAAATAATTCGTCAAATGAAAGAGATAGAGGTGTTAGATAATTTTTTTTTATTGTATGTATGCATGTTTACAAACATTTTATAAATTTCAATTATCGATAATATTATCCATTCGGGAAACTATAGTTTTCAAGTCATTTGCTATGCTCGATAAATCTGAAGGGTAATTCTTGGGACATGGGATACCAAAGAGATTGAGATCATTTCTTCCAGCCCTCACCATAGTGTTATTAAATTCACTGTATTCGTAAACATCTTTCTCTCTAAAAAAGTAGAGGATCCCATTAGTATGTCTAAATGCAGATTGTATACCTGTAGGTATCTGTGGCATTAATTTCTTGTGACGAGCTTGACTCTTCGGTCTAAAAGTGCACTCATCCATTTCAACAATGAATTCCCCACTATGAAATATTAGTGTGCGGGCAGAGTATGTATTAACAATTGCTTGAATTCTAGCGTTTCTAGGAAGGCCGGCGGATATAATATTCATAGGACGACCTTCAACTAGCTCCATTGTTGGATAATTAACCATGTATATCAGGCCCTTGATAAATATTACAATTTCTCCACTAGGCCTGCGATAAAGAGCATCAAAACCATTGAAATCTTGCTCAGGTAAAAATGGTAACCAATCTGTGATAAGCTGAGGGCCAACGATGTCTATTCTTTCAGTCACTTCCATATCCACATACCAAAACCATTTTTCATGAAATAAATACAGCAAATTATTGATTATGAGTAACTGGCGTACATTATCAAGTTCACACAAAGTCGGACGGTGAGTATTATTTTTTGCAACATTCGGTTCTGCTCTGAATCTATCCTCCGGATATTCAGGTGCTCCCTCAGCATCATCATCGTTCCCCTGAACTGGATCATCTTCCTTCTGAGGTTCCAAGGGTGGTCCATAGAGAAATTGAGCTGCTAGTATATCATCTTCATGTAGTGTCAGACGGTAATCATAATGGTTATAATACGCAAACATCAGAGAATTCTCATAATTCGAATGTGTAATTCCTAGAGTGTGACCAATTTCATGGAGAAGAACGGCGAGCAAACTGACTTGAAATTCAGGAAGTTCAGGATGATCCATTCCTAAGTACCACATTTCATCTTGATCGATGTGGATTTCTAGTGGAATATCTCGACTTGATGGTAATTGTGCATGAGCTAATTTTCCACCAATCCCATCCAAAGGCGAAGAACAAAAATGTCTATTTAAATATTGTTTATGATTGTACCGTGTATTCATTATGAAGATATCCGGATGTTTAGGATCATGCTCGAACTTTAAATTAGCTGCTTGACTCCAAATTTCAAACGCTTTCCGAGCTAATTCCATGTACGTCGAGTTCACAAATCCATAATGCCATTTTATTATACCTTTATTCCATTTGTAATGGTATACAGAAAACGCAGGATCATCAACAACTCCGCAGCGTGGTCTATTGGTTAAATTCAGAGTCATTTCATTCAATTCCCCATCTTTTGTAATGTTATAGTATTCTTGAAAAATTTCCAAAGCCTCTTTCAATTCCGTATGGTCAATGCTAGTAATTTCATTTTCGGTCACGTTCAAATATCCATACTGTCGAAGATATTCTGCTACGCAATACGTTTGATTGGTGTGGGTATTTTCACTGGATAACACCTTTTGTACAGCAAGCTCAGTTAAGAGCAAAAAGATATAGACTGCTCTCATTTCAGTGTGAAGCGTAGCACGTGAGGGAATGAAATGAGATTCACAATTTAATACGAACTGAATTTATACACTTTTCAACGATGAGGGAGGGGGAAGGCCTCATCATAAGTCCGTTTACGTGATTCTTCTCTTATCCTATAATCACCCCAGGCTAATGTCGTGATGTCATCACTACATATGTATCGTTTATCATCGTCTGCACTCAAGGCTACTTTATTTATTTTTAGAATGTACATTTCATGTTTATTAGATCGTAAAATGTACATTTGTCGATACACTATGGAATTATCGAATAAACACTTTTCGAAATGTTCGAAATTAATGGATTTTCGAATGACGGCCTTGGCAATACCTTTAGCCTTCTTTACTTCTTTCGCATCTTCCATACGATAGGAGTAAAGCTTGCTTCGCAAGCCGACAAAATTTGTCATAATGTCACCATTACTTTCATCCTTCATCTTACCAACCACTTTTTTATTAATATTTGAGAAACACTTATGATCACAGGGATATGCAGATGTATCGTACAGTTCTAAGTTTTCTTTCATGTCTTCGTATATGTCATTAGTCTCAACATCAATAATCATACCATCTGTATCCATTTGATTGAGCGATATCTTATTACCATACTTCACTTTAAGGTGACCGTAAAAAAAAATCGTACATTAGGGTTTTGCTTAGATCCAAAACTGCTTGTCCTGCATAAATTGGCTTGTTGTATTAACTCCAATTCTCTATCTGTTTCACTTAAATTTCTGATGGATCTAATGCACAGCGTCTGCAGTGAATACATGATGCTCGTAGATTACTGTGAACGCACGGTTCCGTCGACTTATAAGTACAAAACTCCCCTCATTTCTTAACCTTGCTTTCGCTGATATTCCATCCCACCCATTAAGTAGGAAGTGCGCTGGAAATGCATGCATCAGAATGATGGCAGGGGGTGACGTCAGTACTCAGAAGGTCGTATCGCATCCACTTTGCGAGGGAGTAAGCATTCCTTAATGCACAATTACTATTACGTAACTTATGGCATTTATTGAAACAAGAAATGCTCGAAAAAGAACATAATTCCGGCGAAGGACAATTAAGTTCTTTTTCCAAACATATGAATGTGCGTTTTGTTAATTCGGAGAAGAAATTACACTCGACCTCACTGAATGCGTATAGGGCCGTAGCACCGTCGATGGCATCCTCCAAGATTGGAAGGATTTCAGCGTGAGAAATCATACCACTTTCGAATGAAGTTGGCTCGCATTCAAGTGGGTTTTTAAATTGAAGTTTTTTACCACCAACAGCTAGCTTAGTATTCCTTTGAAAAGTGACCCACAATACGCGGTCTAAATCTAGATCAGTCGCACCCACTTCCAACACTCCATTCTTGGAGAGAACGGCGCTTAAGACGACCCTCATTATTACGTGTCCCTCTGACGAGTGAAGTTGTGTGTGTCTTTACAGTGATTTTATATATTTTGTGAACTCTTTAACCCATCCCCCCTCCCCAATTTATTGAAATGGCTCCACTGGACCATTATAGAATTATTTTAGAAAATTCTAATAGCTTCCCGAGTGAAGAAACGGTACAAGAGTCGATAGACGAATTAGAAACTTATTTAAATAGTATCGAATTTGAAATTTCGCCACTTGATGTGGTAGAAACAATTTTGGAAGAAGTCACCGCCGTATTGGATATACCTCCGTTTGGAATCCAGATACACGATAGAAATTCCTCATACAATCGTACGTATACAGTTTTGCTTTTATTATCTGTTGCGGATAATCTACCCCCCTTGAGCGCTGAACAATTGTGGGCTACCGCTGAGCAATACGGCTTACCCCCGGGCTCATATTTTGATCCCATGGGGACGGGACGGGAAGCGATTAAGAAAAAAACAGTTAAATAATTGTGAAATCTTTTGTTGTTAAATTTTTTAAAAAATCTATTGATAATCTCTTTTTTTTTTCAAGTGCTGAATGGTGTAATATTTCACGATACTAAATTGTTAAAAAAAAAATTGCTATATTTTCTATCAATATTTATAATTATTATAATCTAATAATTGTATTGTTTTTCAATATTTTCATAAAGGTAAATCTATTGGTTCTGTTTAATAATTCATGATACTATATTGTAAAAAAACATTGTTATATTTTTCTTTCAATATATATTTATTTTGTGATCTATTAATTTTTTTTCAAAAAAAAAATGTTTTCATATCATAAAAACTAACAATAAATGAAAATAATTTGATATAAGTGTTTTATATATATTAAAACAATCCATCACAGTGCATAATATATAATTCAATGAATCTACTGCATTAAAGGCATTTACGCAGGTCACGTCAATGTGGTGAGTGTTTATATGTCTTTGAAATGGAAACACCCGTTTACCTGCATTTGTGCAGGTCCCTCTGGTTGTGGTAAAACAAATTTTGTTTTGCGATTCCTAAAAAATTTACCGCATTTAGTTGAAGGGAATATATCCAAGATAATATGGTGGTCTACACCAAATAGTCAACCATTAATTAAAGGCGTAAATTTTTTAAACGAACTCCCCGAAAGTTTCATCAACCCACAAAAGACACCAACTTTATATATAATTGATGATTTAATGCATGACTCTTTTAACAACAATAAGGTTAGCGAATTATTTACAAAGGGATCGCATCATTGCAATATTTCGATAATTTTAATAAGTCAAAATATTTTCTATCGTTCCCCATTTTCACGCACGATATCTCTTAACGCAAAATATATTGTTTGCTTCAGAAATATCCGAGATCGATCACAATTTAGATATTTAGCGAGTCAAGTCTATCCTCAAGATTCTAAAGCTCTCAGTGAGGTATATATGCAGGTTACCTCAAAACCTTACACTTATTTACTCTTAGACTTTGCTCAGGAAACTGACGATCGGTTGAGATTCAGAACTCATATCTTTCCTGAAGAGATCACTGAAGTTTACACCCCATTAAAGCTTATGGAAGAAAAAACTTTGTAAAACAAAAAAAATTCGTAAATATGAGAAAAAATAAATTGGAAAGATTAAAGCGAAATAAAGGTCTCTTGAAAGAAATAAGTCAAGCTAGTCCACACAGAAGAAGGAAAATAATTGAAGCAGGAAATTCAGACCTCATTAAAACATTAAGCGAGTGTTGTAAAAATATTATTAATGGTAACGTTAATATAAGCCCGAAGTCTAAGAAGAAATTGACCAGATTTAAGAAGGCTATTAGAGAAATAGCTTGCTATAAAGTACCCCTGAAAAAAAAGCGGAGATTATTGAGTCAAAAAGGGGGATTTTTACCAGTCTTATTGGGTTCTTTGCTAAGTGGTTTAATAGGTAGTTTTATTAAATAATTAATATGAGTTTTCAAAAGTTCCTGTTGGTGAATCCGGACGATATCGTGAAATCCGAAAATTTAACTGAGCAGCAATTATCTAAATTAGACAAGGAAATGCATTCTGTTTTACTACGAAAGGACTTAGAGGATTCACAGAAATGGCATCACTATAGGAGAATTTTAGATGCGTACCTAGAAAATGTTTCAGAGAGTAAACGTGACGATTTTTTACCTCCACTTGATTTAGTAAACGTTCTTTCTCCTCCAAAAAGCAATGATTTTAATGGGAAATCGAAGGAAGGTAAGCAAAAAAAAAAAAGCTGGAGTCTGTTAAAAGAGGAAAACGAGTATTGAATATCCCTAGGGATGGGGTTATTAGTAAATTAGGCAATGGAAATAATAATACTCCGAATTTGGATAAAGAAATGCGGAGGATTTTAGACCGTAAAGACATTGCAGACTCTCTGAAATGGCAATACTATAAGAGATTACTTAATTCGTATTTAGAAAACAATTCGAAATCTAAGGATAGCATTCCTCTCGCGGATCTTAAGACGGTTAGAACTCCAGAGGAAAGAATTAATACACCCAAGGCTGAAAAAATCAACGATTTAAAGAATAAAGGAAGAAACATATTGAAAAATTACACAGAAATTGAAGACCGATGGGAAAAGAGTCAAGAAAAAGGAAAGGAGAAGATGGAGGAGTTATTGAACGAGCTCGAGCAAAAACTCCGAGACGAAGACGTGGAAATAAAACAAGAATTAGACGAATCATTGCTAAAGGATCAAATGGACCTGGCGTACCTAGACTCATCACCGGCAAAACCGAGGCGAGGAAGTCGGAAACGAGTCAAAAAAGTACCATATTCACCGCCAACTCCGAGGAACAAAAAGAGGGCAGTATCACTAGACAACAAAGAAGGAAAGAAAATAACAATGTCCCCGAAAACTCCAAGGAAGACATCAGACGACGAAGGAGATCGTCGAAAACAGGAGAGAAAAAAAAAACACCTCCATCAAACCCCAAGAAAAAAAGGAAGAAAGGAATTACGGAGAGAGAGATTCCATGGTTGAGTCATCCTTAAGCAAAATCTTTTTCGACCCTTCCAATCCAGCTAGTTTTTCGACTAGAGATGCTCTATGGGCTGCATCGGGAAAAAAATTCTCAAAGGAAAACGTACAAAAATGGTTAGAGTCACAAGATAGCTATACACTTCACAAACCGATTAGAAAAAGATTTCGTAGAAATCATTACGAAGTGTCATACATCGATGAAACTTGGCAGTGTGATCTAAATGATATGAGATCTCTGAAAAAATATAATAATGGCTATCAATATCTTCTTACGGTGATAGACCTCTTTTCAAAATATGCATGGGCTAAACCCTTAAAAAATAAGAAACCTGAAAGTGTGATACATGCTTTTCGCTCGATTTTTAACAAACGAAAACCATTGAAAATTCAAAGTGATAAAGGTGGTGAATTTGTTAACATTAAATTCAAAAAATTTCTCGACGAGCGAGGAGTTAAATTCTTTTCCACAAA
The DNA here is from genome assembly GCF_921293095.1 of Ischnura elegans. Taxonomy (NCBI): domain Eukaryota; kingdom Metazoa; phylum Arthropoda; class Insecta; order Odonata; family Coenagrionidae; genus Ischnura; species Ischnura elegans. Next base: position 2,305,711 of record NC_060248.1, on the reverse strand, counting down.
TAATCCCGACATTAAGGCCTCCATTGTGGAAAGGTTTAACAGAACGTTGAAAAGTAAAATGTATAAATATTTTACAAAAAATAACACTTATAATTACGTGAGTGTGCTCCCGAAGCTACTCAAAGGATACAATGATCGAAAGCATTCCAGTATTGGAATTGCTCCTTCTCAAGTAAACGAATCGAGTGCATTTTCAACGGCTGTGTATCAGTCGAGAAGACGACTTAAGCAAGATGATGGCGGTAGGAAATTTGAGATTGGTGATCATGTTCGTATTAGCAAGGAAAAGTTACCATTCGCTAAAGGTTACACACCGAATTATTCTACAGAAATATTTAAAGTGAAATCCATTTCAAGGGATTTTCTCATACCCACATATAAATTGGAAGATTTAAATGGTGAAGAAATACGAGGTTCTTTTTACGGAAAAGAGTTAGTACGAAGTAGAATAACTGATAATACTGAATTCAAAATTGAAAGGGTTTTAAAACGGAGAGGAAAAGGTGCTAAGCTGGAATATTTCGTTAAATGGAAGGGTTACGACGACAGTTTCAACAGTTGGATATTAGCTTCCACTGTGAAAAGATTGCTTAACAATTAAGCTAATATGAATGATTTTTATATCACACTACTTAGCGACAGTTCGGCAAAATTTTACCCAGACAATTCGATCGCTCATTTTCGCACAAAACTTGCTCGGAGAATCACTCTCAGTGAAAGAGAAAAATGGGTTGTTGGGTTAGTGGAAATATCATTACCACGCGTTAGCGCACCAGTGAGCAATAAGGTGTCTATTCGAATGCTCAACAACGAGCATGAAATCACGTTAACGAAACCAAGATATACATTGTCTTCATTGTTCAGTGAACTTCGAGAATCCATACCTGAAGACAGGCTATTAGAATATGATATCGAAATAGCAAATTTGGATAAAGGTGATGGTATTTCTGAAGATGCGGTAATCCTTTCACCTAGTAAGGCATTGCCAACGTCTTTATCTGACTCGGTAGAGATCAAAAGGAAAGAACCACCAAAAATCAAGGAAGAGGAATACGTTGGAATCGTATTTGTTTATAACGATCTCGTGAAACCGCAATTTATAGGCGACACGATGAGTAGATGTTTAAGAGTCATTAACATTGGAAGGGGTAGACATCAAGTATTTCAACAACCGTATTATGTCCCTGTTGAACGGATGGAATTTGATAGTATTGAGATATTTCTGGGAGATAAAATGGGTCTATCATACCCTTTTGAATCGAGCATCGAACCTGCAAGATTGATTCTTCACTTTAAAAAAAAGGAATAATTTTCATAAAGTTCAGTTCCCATCAAGATGTCTACGGATGTAGATCGATACTTGAAATATTACATTTCAAGACAAAAAGGTGGTGAGATTGGTCCCATTTATCGAGCCAGTCAATATAGACAGAAAGGGAACGGATTAGGGAGTTTTTTTAGCGGGCTTTGGCGATACGTGAGACCTCTTTTCAGTAGCGGTTTGAAAGCAGTTGGGGAGGAGGCTGTGAAATCAGGAATTGGTGCCCTCACAGATATCGGTACAAAGCCTGGAAAGGAAATTTTAAAAACTCGTCTTAAAGAGGCGGGTAGTAATTTAAAAAGACGTGCCGAAGAAAAAGTCGAACGAATGGTGGGTGCTGGTCTACGCACGGCAAAGAGACCACGAAAAAAATCGGCTGTGAATGCAATTCCAATCGTTAAAAAGAAGAGAAAGGTTAAAAAGGTGAAGAGAATAAAACGAAATCCCATCTCAAAGAAGAAGAAAATTAGAAGACCAGTAAGGAGAAGGAAAGGACGTGGGAAAAAACAGCGAGGTGCTGGCATAAGGGATATATTTTCATTATAATACAAATCCAATGAAATATTATATTAGTCTTTCGGCTGGGACGGTGGAAGGTACATCAACGAAAATGACGCAGGTTATCCCCTCGTCTTTGGATATATTTTCTCGTCGTCCCATCCAAGCTAGTATTCTAGGCCACCGAATAGTTGCATACAAACCAGTGACTGCCCTAGATACCTACTCAGAATTAAAATTTTCCATCAAAGGAAACGGTGATAGATATATAGACTTGAACGATATATCCCTGAATATTAAGCTCAAAATCTTGAATGGAAACAAATCGTTCGTGAGTGGTCAAGAGCAACCAGGAATTGTAAATAACATACTCCATTCTCTTTTTGAAAATTGCAATGTGTATCTGAATGGGCGAAGAGTGACAACGTCGGAACATTACGCCTACCGTAGTTATTTGGAAAATCTGCTTAATTATGGTACGGACGCCGCACGTACGCACTTGCAGTGTATCGGTTGGGTACTTGATAATGGAGAAGATTTAGATAGTCTTGAAACAAATACAGGATTAAAAACTAGGAAAGAAATGTTTGAAAATAGCAACCTTATAGAACTGGAAGGGAAACTACATGCAGACGTACTCCATCAATCCAGGCTACTTCTAAACAACGTTGACGTAGACATTGAACTGTCTTTTGCAAAACCTACATTCTTTCTAATGGATAAACCAGACGGAGAAGGAGTTCTGAAAATTGAAGATGCCACACTTTACGCAACTCATTATGACCTTGATCATTCCGTTCTAGTTGCACATGCAAAAATACTCTCAGACGGAATGTCTAGTATTTTACCTTATAAACGTGTTGAAATGAAATCATTCACGATTCCTGCGAATAGCAGCATGTTTAACAATGATAACTTAATTTTAGGCCGGATCCCGAATTTACTTCTAGCCGTTATGATAGAGGATAATGCATTCCTCGGAAAAAGAAATAAAAATCCATTCAATTTTCGTCACTTTAGCCTGTATAACTGTTCTGTTTTTGTCGATGATCAAGAATATCCGTGTGGAGGAATTGAAACAGACTTCGATACAGTACAAAAAAAGTTTTGCACACGTGCTTATAGACAGCTTTTCTCCGCACTGGGATTACACCATGCCGATGGCGGGAACCAAATTACGTTACAAATGTTTCAACATGGATACTTTGTGCTAGCATGGAATCTCACTCGTGATGCTTCCGTGAGTGAAAATCACGTTTCACTATCTCGCATGGGGAATTTACGATTACATGGTAAATTTAAAAAACCCCTCGAGCACGCAGTGACAGTTCTTACTTATGCCGAGTACGATTCTGAAATTTTAATAAATAAAAACAGGGAAGTCACCTTAAATTGGACATAAGCAATTAGGCACTGCGGGCATTATGGATACAAATGGAATTATAAGAGCTCTCACGAGTAATCGAAATACGCGAGCATTTTTTCGAGGAGTTTTCGCATCCGATATTATTAAGAAAATCAACATCAAACCTGGATTATATATAATCAATTTTGATCCTTCTACACGTCCTGGAATTCATTGGGTTGCTATTCATGTGATAAATCTCAGACGCGCGGAATATTTCGACTCATACGCGCTGCCTCCTTTCGTACCCGATATACTAGTTTTTCTTCGTCGCTTTTCCTCGGTAAAGAAAAATAGTAAGCGGTTGCAAAATTTCAAATCTGATTTATGCGGGGAGTACTGCTGTTTGTATGCGTACTTCAAGTCAATAAATCGTACGCTGACCCAATTCACCCGGCTATTTCCCCACCCCGAGCTTAATGATTGTAAAGTGACCTCGATCTTTTCTCGCGTGTTTGGACGTGGACGGATAAATCGCAAATGTAATCCAAGGTCTCAATCTTGCTGCGCATTAGTAGAGACAAGTACTTGGAGAAATAGGTTGCGTAAATTGTGAAAACGATTAGTCATGATGCAGTCTTCCAGGAAAGAAGTCACGCTCTCCTCGAACGGAGTGAAACTCGTGGATGGTCTTACGCTACCTAAAGATATTACCAAGGAAAAGTCTTGCAAGCCATCTTCGAGAAAGCGGAAGATGAGTAGAGAAACGGAAAAGGGAAGTAAACAAAATAATATGAATAAGGGAGAGAAAAAGAAGATATCACCCGATGAATCAGTCTGTATCCAGGTACCTACCGGATTGGACGTGCCGTCAACGTCACTCGTGTTAACCCGAGAAAAGGGAAAGAATCCTAGAAAAAATTATTCGAGGAAGATAGAAAAAAAAACCAGTCGTTTACAACACATAAAATCCTCGATAAAATTACCCTCACCCTTGGAGGATTATAAAGTATTATACTGCCTTGGTGCTTCACTTGGTGGTAAAAAAAATCTTCGCATCGGTTGGGGGCTAAGCGGTGGACGAGCATTTGCGAGAATATCGGATGACTCTGATGTAATTGATCTATTTAACAACGACCTCTACCTTCTTAAACATAACAAACATCACATCACGGAATATTTAAATTCTGGTGCAGTCATTCCAGAATTCCCTAACGGAGTAGCCAATCCTATTTTCTCCGTCTCATTCCAGAAATATTTTGAAATTAATTACGCTGTGTTTTCCATTCAAGGAAAAGAAACAGTTGCATTAAATAAAGAGGAATGGCATGTTCTCGCAAATATGCTAGACAATGTGATACTCGCTGTGGATTTAGTGGATCAAAATCAGATGGATTTGGAACAATACTTCCTACCTTTCGAGCATGCAGCTCGGAGATTGGGTATAGAGGATATGAAGATTATATTCGGAGTGGAGCAAACAATCATTGCCACAACATATTTTCCCCTAGACCCGATGTATGTGGAAGGATGGGCAAAGCTATTATCGACTTCCAAGCATGTGTTCAAGGACAAGAAAAACTGTTTGTGATACGTGAATTGGCAATAAAAGATTTAGATTCCGGTCGAGGAAAGTCGTGGGTTTTTAAACTTCCACCAATTTTTGATAACAGTCGAGAAAATTATTGGCTTGTTAATCACTACCATGGAATTGACCATGGGTTGGGAAATGTACCATATTATTATTTAAATGATATTATCGAGAATGAAACAATGAAATATAATTTAATCTTTGCCAAAGGATTAGAAAAATCAGTTGCGATATCCACGCTCATTAATCGCCCCGTTATAGAGCTGGAAAGATTTATTAACGTGCCTAGCCTCAAAACGCTTCCAGAAGCAGAAGGGGTAATGTGTAGTCTCCGTGTTCATCAGACAAAAAAGTATGCGTGTGCAGTAAAAAATTGTGAAAAATTACAGAGATGGATTAACGAAAATATTGGTGTTAGAAAATTGGATAAACTGTTGCAGACCAATAAAACCTATGTATCGTCTGTATCACCCATGAATTGTAAAAGAAAATTAGTATTAGATGGTGATTGTTGTTAATTTATGTATAGTGTCACTGTTTGTAAACTTGCATGCATGAAATAAAAAACAAAAAAAATTATCTAACACCTCTATCTCTTTCATTTGACGAATTATTTCCTATCGGACCCAGAACCTCCATCGATTAAGGGGAGGGGGGACGATGATGGGGGGTGGAGGGGAAGCAACTTGGGGAAAGAAAATGACGGTCGAAAATCTTGTGATATTGGGAAAACAAACGAGAAGTGGAGGGGTAAATAATTGAATAGCGAAAATAGATAAAAGACAAAAGAGAAACAAGTTAAGATCAATAAAACAAGTGCCAGTCTATATATTAGGAAAATAAACGAAAGGAGAAATAGTAAATAACGTCAGAGAGAGCAAATGATAAGCGAAAATAGATGAATAACGATACGAATACGAAAGGGAAACAAATGACGATCAATAAAACAAGTGACGGTCGATTAAAAAGTCACGTGATAGCGTAATTAAAGATGGCGGAGCGTAATTAATTGTAGGGGGGAGGTAATTAAAAATGGCAGGTGCTGCAGGAATCTTTTTTTTACCCTACTTCCATCGACCTATGACGAGTTTAAGAGATCGCCTCGTCTGTGTAAAAGATCCAATTGGCCCTATGACTCCTGGAGTTTATAGAATCCCCTGTGAGTGTGGTAATGTCTACGTGGGTGAGACTTGACGAACAATTCTGCTGGTTTTTCCGGGTATTCTTCCGCGTTTATCCATTTGTAGGACGATATTTCGCCAACGTTCCAGTTGGCTTCCTCAGGTCCACTGAAGTGTTGATGCAGGACGCAGGACGCAGGACGATTGAGCTGCGTTTGTACGCATATGTCGCGATATTCAGCCGTAGCTGCTAATCGCGTGTAGGTCTTGATGTGAGTTCTTAACAGCTATTTTAAATAGGACGTATTGTGTTTAAGGTTTGGTTAGTTTTATAATTCGTGTTTGGGTGTTAAGTGTTCTTCATTGGTTGGGTACAGTGTTCTTCATTGTGTGTGAGTGGGGCCAGGCGGATGGGGTGTTTTGATCTGCGGTATTTGAAATGTGGGTTGGGTTCGTAGTTCCAGATGTCGTGTAGTAGTGTATTGTTGATGTTTGAGAGTGATTTATCAAATTTATCTTTAATGTTTGTGAGGTGTTGGTGTAGTGGGGGGATTTTTAGGTCCTTTTGAATTGCTTCGTTTCTCACGAACCATGGAGCGTCGATCATGTGGCGGATTATTTTATTTTGTTTTGTACACAGTTTCTTGAGGTTAGTGTAAGTTGTGTTAGCCCAGGCAGGGTATCCGTATGTCATTATTGGCCGAATCATTGACAGGTACAGCGTGCGTTTGGTGCTGAGATGAAGCTTGCTTCTGCGGTTTAGAAGGGGGTGGAGTGCCGCTGTCGCAGCTTGTGTCTTCTTTGCAGCGTAGTTGATGTGGGCATTCCAGGACAGTTTTTTGTCGAGTATTACTCCCAGGAACTTGACCTCTGTGGCATCTGGGATGATCTCATGTCCATAGTGCGAAGGCTTGGTGTTTCTATATTTTGATCTCCTGGCGAAAGTGATGGACGTGCATTTGCTGGCGTTGATAGAGCGTTTCCATGTATCCATCCAAGTTTTGACAGAATTGAGGTGTTCTTGGACGTTTCGTGTGGCTACATTAGGGTCGAAGGAGCGGGAGATTATTGCCGTATCGTCAGCGTAGAGGAAGGTTTCGGTTTTGGGATTACAGGGCAGGTCATTAATGAATAAATTGAATAGTATTGGTGAGATTACGGAGCCTTGCGGTACTCCGGAGGAAATCGGTTTGGAAGGTGAGGAGGCGGAGTTGACGGAAACATAGAAGGATCGGTTTGAAAGGAAGGAAATTAGGAGTTTTTGTATGTACGTGGAAATGGGAAGGTGTGAAATTTTGAGGAGTAGTCCAGCATGCCAGACTCTGTCAAAAGCTTTTTGTAGGTCCAAGAACACCCCATGAGATTGCTTGTTTATGTTGAAGCCGAAGTTTATGTATTCAGCTATTCTGGTGATTTGGTGTGTTGTTGCATGGTGTGCTCTGAAGCCGGCTTGCTCAGGTCGCAGAAGGTTTCCTTCGTCGATCTCCGCCGAAAGCCGGTTCAGGATACAGCGCTCCAGTATTTTCCCTAAGCAGTTAAGGAGACTGATAGGGCGGTAATTGTTGGGGTCGTTGAGAGGTTTTCCAGGTTTAGGCAGCAGAATAATTTTTGCAATGCGCCAAGGCTTGGGGAAGTGGGATAACAGGAAACAGGCGTTCAGCAAGTGGCGAAGATATGTTGATGAATTACTGTGGAGATTCTTGATGGCACGGTTGGAGATTGTGTCTGGACCTGCTGCGGAGCGTTGTTTGAGCTTGGAGAGTATGTCTAGTAGTTCTGCTGGGTTTATTATAGGGAATGGCGGTGTTGGGGTGTTCAGTAGGGATGTTACAGTTGCGGCTGCTTCTTCTTCCAGAGTTGAAGGAAGGTGGTTTTGAAACGTTGCAGATAAGTGGTCAGCGAAGAGGTTCGCTTTTGAGGCATCAGATACGGCGGTGACTCCTTGATGGATGAGGGGTTTGGACTGCGGGCGTTTCCCTTTTAGATTGCGTGCAAGTTGCCACACAGAGTTGTCCTTGTGTGACAAAGACTCTATCATGGAATCCCACTTTGTTGAGTTAAACTCACGGAGCAGGGAGGTGGCGCGGTTTTTGAGCGCTCTGTATAATTTGTGGTCTGCCGGGAGGTAGGTACGTTGCCAGAGTCTTCTGGCAGCGTTTCGTCTCTTGATGATATCCTGAATATGATATGGAAGGCATTCGCCTACCAGAGAGTCCAATTTAGGTGGTATGGAGGCTGCTTTGAGGGAGGTTTGGAGAAAGCAGGTGAAGTCGTCCACCAGCTTGTCTAGTTGCGAGGTTTTTTTCATGTTTCTCGGGTCCGGGAGAGAGATATTTGCCGTAATCTCCGTGAACTTGGACCAGTTAATCCGTGGGTTCGGCGGAGGTAGAGATTCATGGGTCAGAGGGATGGTGTACTGTAGCGGGCAGTGATCTGAAGCGGCGTTGTCGATGGTGCTCGGAGTGATGATGGTTGGGATGTTGGAAGAGATGACTATGTCCAGGATGTCCGGTAGCGTTGGGAATGGAGGAAAATGGGTGGGAGAATCAGGGACAGAGACTTGAATGGCTTGCGAGGTTGCCAATTTTTTTAATTGCTTCCCATGTGGATTTGTGGAACGGCAGCCCCAGTCTGTGTGCTTGCTGTTTAGGTCTCCACCGATGATGCAGGGTTTCTGAGCCAGTTTGAGGATTGTTTCGGTGTCAGCGGTTTCCCATTTGCAATGTGGCTTGCTGTAAGCCGACCACACCTCAAGAGGGCCCAACGAGGTGTGAATTGCTGCTCCCACCAGTTCAATGTTTGGTGAGGAGGGATCTCTAAGCTGTTCGAATTTGATCGATTTCTTGATCATCAAAAGGACTCCGCCGCCCGGAGTCTCACGGTCACGACGGATGCAGCGGTAGTTGGGAATGTAGAATGATTTATTAGGTTTGAGCCAGGTTTCTTGTAGTAATATTATTTCTGGATGATGTGCTTCGATAAGGTGTTGTAGTTCTAGCTTTTTATTACATATGGAGTCAGCATTCCATTGCATGATGGTTAGTTTGTGTCTCGCTTTAGAGGCCATTGATGATGAGGAGAGCGCCTGATATTAGCTCCTCCAGGAGTATATCCAATTTGGACTTACCCTCTGTGGGGGCTAGGACTTTTTTGATTAAACCCAGGAACCAAGGTTTGATGGCGGATTTCCAGTCAAAGGGCGCTGAGGTAGTTTGTGGGGGAATTGGTACGTTGCTGGCTGGGTTGGGAGGCATTGGTTGATTGGGCGGAATAACTAGTGGTTGGCTAGAGTTGGAGGGGGTTTGATGATTTGGTAAGTTTGTTGTAGGCTGAGGCGGGTTGGTGGTTGGTTGAGGTTTAAGAGGAGTTGCGGGTGTTCGGTTACGGTTCCATGGGTTGCTTGGTAGGGGGAATTCAGTAAGGTCGTTAACCTGTGGTGGAGCTGGTGTAGGGTTGAGAAGGCGCTGCCTTTTTTCCTTCATTGAGCGTTGTACTTCCTTGTAGGCAGGGCACCCTTTGTAGTTGGCCGGGTGGTTACCAGAGCAGTTTACGCACTTTGCCGGCGTGCCGTTCGGTTTGGAACATTTGGAATAGTGATGGTCTCCGGCGCATTTGTGGCATCGGGGTTTAAGTCCACATGTCCTGAATGTATGTCCGAAATTTTGGCAGGATGTGCACTGCGGCGGGCCAAGCGATGGTCTGTATTTTTCAACTTTCACGCCCAGATCGAAGAGGCGATTTAGATTTAAAAATTCTTCTCCAACTCCAGGATTCCGTAGCTTCACTTGGTAGATGGGGAGTGGCGTAGGTTTGACCGCTGGCAGTTCAATCGGTGGATTTGCTTCTTTCGCTAGCTGACGGATTGACTTTTCTTCATCATTCAGCTTGATGGTGCGCAGTTGAGATATGTGATCTGTGCTAAAGCCAGCGTCTTCCAGGGCCTCGGCAACTTCAGCAATTGTCGTGTCGTAAGGAATACCACGTACAACATAGTGGGTGTGCTTGTCGGTTTTCAGTTGGTATGTATAGTGGGCCCATGCTTTTTCTTTCAACAAGCGTGTGACCGCTCGAAAATCGGCAGTTTTTTGGCATTTGATTCTGATGTCTTTCTTGACGAGTGTACAGATCGGAGGAAAGTCGCACACAGCTTTGATCTGGCGCTGTTTCTGTGGCCAATTCGCCGTTTCCGTAAGGAAGATGGGCGGGATGCGGGTGTCAGGTTCTTGTTCGTTGTCTTCGGTCTCTTCCGTTTGCATTTCTGCTGTCGTGCTGTCTTCAGTCTCCGTTGGGGAGATCGCAGTAAACCGGTTGCGAACTACTGTCGTTGCGGTTTGTGGAGGGCTTGGCGGGCGGACTGCACGACGTTTGGTCGGGACGTTAATCCATTTTTGTGCCGGTGCAGGTTTGTCTGCCTCGGGGCTGGTGAGGCTGTACTCAAGAACGAACGCCGTGAGTTCGTCGCCTCTCTCTCGCATTAGCTCCTGCAATCTAGGATCGCAGGCAATTGGTGTGTGACGTTTCTGTTGGCTGTAATGCGTATTAGAAGTGCCTGGGCTTGGTTCCGTGTTAGGGGCAATAGCGGTATTAGTAGCAGTCATTTCGGACGAAATGCTATGCTCTGTGCAAGTTTTGGATTGGTCACGGGCCTGAAGAGGGCCGGTGGGAGTAACTGGTATCGTGTCATTTTTGATAGGAGCAGTGTTCGCAGCGTGTGCTGCCATTCGGGCTGTGTAGAGCGTTTGTGGCCGCAGTTCTACGTGGGTCAGGTCCTGAAGAGGGCCGATTTGGCCTTGAGGTAAGCCGGTTGGTGGCGTATTATTATCCATTTTGTCGACTAAGGGGGGGACATGGAGGACAGGGGGAGGCCTAAATCCCTGACGAGGGGACCCGGCCGTGTCCCCCAGGCGTGCAATGAGTTTTACCTCAATGCCTGGGGTAGCGGCCGAGACAACCTGGGATTTTGTCGCTTGGGCAAAGGCGCCACCCGGAGGTGATAACCACAGTGTCCGGGTTCGATCGGTAGGTACGAGCCCAGACAGCTGCGGCCCCCCGGGTGCCCTCTTGGCGACGGGTGGTCCCTATCTGTAGTGACAGCTCCTTGACGCAGCAGATGAGCGGCTTAGGTGGGTTGCCGTACGTAGCAATGGGCGGAGAGGACGGCCGGGCAACGCCGGTAGAAGTTCTCGGCGGCAGGAAATTTTTGGCAAAAAGGTCCTCTTAAGGGCCTCGGAGGCCAATTTCCTTGAGGGCGCTCGCCTTCCCTCGGTGTCCTGATGACTTTGCGTTGGTTTTTGGACTAAGACCAAAAGTCACCAAAAATGGTCCTTTTTAGGCGGCCTTTGCAGGCTGGTTTGGTGGCAGGAGGAGTACTCGACTCGACTCGACTGCTTTGGGGCTGGCCGGACAACACCAGGTGGCGTCCTCGACGGCCGGTATGTTGTCGCCGAAGTGTTGATGCAGAAATTTATTCATCTTATATACACCCCGTTTGCCGCCTTTTTTCTCGAGGTGTGCCCTGATTGGTCAGGATCTTTGAAGACCCTTTTCCACGCGCTGGCGAGATTGTAGCCGTCTTCACGGTTGAAGTTCTTTGTCGTTTTGGCGATTTCAATTGCCTCCCTGATTATTCTCGGGTAGTAGCGGCCTTCTTTGTTCAGAAGAGAGGCGTTGTCAAAATCAATATTGTGTGTCGGTCCACTCCATTGGTGTTCCGCCACCGCTGACTGGGTGAAATGTCTATTTTTTACTGCCCTTCTGTGCTCTTGGACTCGGCATTTCAGTGCTCGTGATGTTTGGCCGATGTAGGACTCACCGCAGCTGCATTTAATTTGATATACTCCTCCACAGATGTCATTAGGGTGGTGGTCTTTCGTGTTGACGAGGATATTCGACATCTTGGTGACGCATTTGAATCTGGTCATGATGTTGTGTTTCTGGAGAGCTCTCGCAATCTTTTCCGTGGTACCGGCGACGTAAGGTAGGATAGCGTGTGCCCTCGCCTTTTCTGTAGTAGGGCTCTCTTCATTGGTCCTTTTTGGGGCCATCCGCGACTGCTTACGTTCCATTTTGTGGAAAATCTTCAAGATGTTTTCTCGCCGGAAGCCGTTCATCTGGAAAGTTTCCATTAAATGCCGTTTTTCTTTTTCGATGGAGGCAGCGTCTGAGATGGAGCATGCTCGGTGGAATAATGTTTTAATTACTCCGAATTTCTGTTGTGGGTGGTGATGGGAGTCTGCATGGAGATATCGGTCCGTGTGGGTATTTTTACGAAAAACGGAGTGTCCCAAAGTCCCATCTCCTTTCTTCTCGACCAGTACGTCTAGAAAAGGTAGGCGATTGTCCGTTTCCATCTCCATAGTAAATGTTATGGCAGCATTTTGTACGTTCAGGTGGTGCAAGAACTTCTGGAGTTCATCTTTTCCGTGGGGCCATATCACAAATGTGTCATCCACATACCTCACAAAGAGTTTTGGCTTTTTGTTGAAGGACTGCAGGGCTTTCCGTTCAAAATCTTCCATGAAAAGATTGGCGATTACCGGGGAGAGTGGGGACCCCATTGCAGCACCATTTGTTTGCCTGTAGAATTTTCCGTTCCACGTGAAGTAGGAGTTTCTCAGGCAAAATTCCACCATCTTTGGGATGTCTTCTGGGAGGCCGTCACTTGTGAATGTCTTGATAATCTCTACGGCTTCACCAATTGGGATGTTTGTGAAGAGAGACACTACATCGAAACTCACTAAAATATCATCCTTGCTTATTTTGGCCTTTTTTATAATCTCAATGAAGTGAGCGGAGTTCTTTACATGCGTAGACGTCTGACCGGAGAACGGTACGAGTTGCTGGGCCAAGTATTTTGCAAGTTTATGAGAGGGAGAGTCTATTGCACTCACTATTGGTCGTAGAGGGACACCTTGCTTATGGATCTTGGGTAGACCGTATAATCTAGGTGGTTTGGGCGCCGACTCGATGATCCACTTTCTTTCTTCTGGAGGGATCGAAGACTGGTTGATAATGTGTTTGATTCCTTTTTGAGTCCTGGAGGTGGGATCCAATTTTTCTTCGGAGTAAGTATCATCGTTCAGGAGACCGTTGATTTTACTAATGTAGTCTTCTTTATTCATCACTACAGTTGCGTTCCCTTTATCCACCGGTGTGATAATAATGTCGTCGTTCGTCCGAAGTTCTCTCAAGGCTTTTTTCTCCTCTCGGTTGACGTTGTTTACAGGGGTTTTGGAATTGAGCAGTATACGGCTCACTTCACCTCGAAGTTCATCAGCCTCTTCCTTAGGTAGCTTCCGTACGGCGTATTCCACTTCTGTCACTAGTTCTTCCTTGGGTAAGCGGGCAGGAGCAACGGCGAAGTTAAGTCCCTTGGAAAGTACGCTGATAGCTGCGTCACTTAGATGAATATCAGTCAGGTTCACTACTGAACGGTCCTTTTTAGGGCCATGGGTTTCTAGCTCCGGGTGTTGACGGCTGTGAAGATGTTCAAACTTTTTTACCTGCTTCTCTTTTGTTGAGATGAAGGTTATGGAGGCAGAATTCCACGTAATTCTGTCTAATGTTTCCCAATCCGTGATGTTCAAGGATGCACTAAGAGCTAAGTGCAAATCATACAGCTCCTCCGTGCATTTTTGGATGGCCCATCTCGTGTGCTGCACCCTTTCCCTTAGCAGGGCTGTGCTGGCTCTCCGGAGAATCCTTTGAGCTTTCTTCGACTGAATGTGGTGTTTGACCTCGACAAAGGCAGGGGTGGTTTTGGAGTCTCTGCATCGCTCAAGAAAAGCCAAAGAAGATAAGAGCTTCCCCTTCTTCTTACGAAGTTTCTCGAACCTCCTGCTGTCCCTGGAAATTTCTTCCCCGTAGAAATTCCTAAAGTTTCCAAGTAGGCTTCCGCGGAGATTATGATGAATTCTGCTGGTTTTTCCGGGTATTCTTCCGCGTTTATCCATTTGTAGGAGGGTTTCTCCTATAAAACGGGTTTCACCGTGAGCAACAGCCATAGCAATTAGTTTTCACATAAAAAAACCAACAATATAATGAGAAACTCCACAAAATAAATTCGTCGATTTAATAACCCCAGCACTAGAAAGTTAGCTTACGAAATAGAACGCTCAATAGCCACGTCATGGAATACAGCACAACTTAGAATATAATCAACGGGACGAGTCAGGGGTGGGATGGGCATTATCATGTGCCATTTACAACAATTGAAGTGAGTCAACCGTGCGGAAACAGTTGCCTACGCAATTTAAGTATGGTTTCTAAGTGACTTAAGTGGAGGTGCCCTTAAAGGGACACCCACTCTACCACCTTAAATAGAGAGACAACTTAAGTGGTCACATAAGGTACTAGTGTAGACCCGGCACTAGTCCGTCAATGCATTGAGTGCCATTAAGCAGCATTCATTTGAACTTCATGCCCTTTTCCATCATATTATATGTTCTATAACGCACACCCTGGATATATATAACTACCAGCCGCCACTGCAATAGAGTGTCAGTAAAAGCGTGAAAGGGAAATCAACTTCATGGACCAAATAGTCTAGATTTTAATTTCTGTTCACATCCCTAATGAAGTTCGGATCACCCTTCCTTTGAAAAGTCGTTTAAATGCGCGGCGAGTGGCAGCTGAATAGAGAACACTCTATTTTGTGATATGCGTGCATCTTACATTAGAATTTGCCGAAGATTCCCCGTTAAAAGTAAATGGGCCGAGGTGCTTCCCATGAAAAGGCGCTCAAAAACCCCCGGCGAGACCCCCCGTCTCTCACCTCACCACAAGGAAGAGCTACCACCAACGCAGAGAAAGCTGAACTCTTCGCCTCCATGTTGGAAAAGCGCTTCACCAACGTCCTGCAATCACCCCACGAAGAACTTTGCGAGGAAACCTGGCTGAGCTTATACCACTGTCCAATCTCCGAACCAGAACTCATCACCACAGAAGAAATAGAAGCCACCATTCGAACTCTTAAGCCAAAATCTGCCCCCGGTCCCGACAATATCCCAAACAGGCTCCTAAAAAATCTACCTCACCCAACAATCCTTCTCCTGCACCGCCTCTTCAACTTCCTCCTGTCAATTTCTTACTTCCCCACATCCTGCAAAATGGCAAAGATCATCATGATCCCCAAACCCGGAAAACCTCCCACCCTTCCCTCCTCATACCGGCCCATCAGCCTCCTCAACACCATCTCCAAACTCTACGAGAAACTCGTCCACCATCGACTCTGCCAGATTCTCCTCGCCGAAAATATCATCCGTCCTGAGCAAACCGGTTTCCGCCGCAAAACCTCAACCGTCCACCAAATAGTCCGTCTAACTGAAGCCATCACCACCGGATTTAACCATCGCCTGATTTCCCACGCGGTGTTCCTGGATCTTGAAGCAGCATTCGACCGGGTCTGGACCCTGGGCCTCCTCCACAAACTTACATTACTGCACATCCCTTCCTATCTCCTGAAAACCATCCAATCCTTCATTTCCGACCGCTCCTTCTTTGTTACCGTAAACTCTGAAACCTCTTCCCTTTATCCGATCTCCTCTGGCGTCCCGCAAGGCGCCATCCTCTCCCCAGTGCTCTTCAACCTTTTTGTGAACGACTCCCCATCCTTACCCAATACCCAACTTTACCTCTACGCCGATGACACCACCATCCTCGCCCAGGGCTCCGACCCGGAAAGGACAGCCGACATAGCGCAAGAACATCTCGACCTGTACGAAGACTGGGCCTCTGAATGGAAACTCACCGTAAACGCCACCAAATGCTCCCACGTTGTCTTTTCCCGTCGCCCAAAAGCAGGAGAAGGCCATCGCCTCTACTACGGCAACAAACTCATCCCTAAAGAACAGTCAACTAAATACCTCGGCGTCCACATGGACCGAAGATTATCCTGGAATGACCATATCCGCACCTCCATCACCAAGGCCAAAGGAATCCACGCAGCTCTCCGACCACTCCTCAAATCCACATCACCGCTAAGCCTCAAGACCAAACTCCTCCTCTACAACTCATGCATCAAACCACTCCTATCCTACGCTTCCCCCGCCTGGCTGCATGCTGCAGCGACCCACCTCAAGCGTCTTCAATCAACAGAAAACACCATCATCAGAAGAATTGTTGGAGCGCCCTGGTTCGTCTCGAACAAGAATATCAGAAAAGACTTACAGATTACCCCTCTCCTTACCATCCTCAAGTCACACCTACCAAAATTCCAGAAATCCTTTCATGAAACCAACAACGAGCTACTGCAATCCCTCTGGGATTACACCCCCTCCGGGACAGAAAAACATAAAGTCCCAAAAACTGCCCTACTCCCCTCCCACATCCCTTCCCCCAATTAGCAAGTCGCAGATACGCCATTGAAGAAGAGAATTGAACGCCTGAAACAACCCTAATCAAGATGAAACCCTCAGTAGACAGCTAGAACAGCTGGGAACTGAAGAACGAAGAAAAGCCAAGAAAATACAGCGTAGCGTAGCGTAGCGGCTTCCCATGAATGGTGCCCAGTGCACTTGGTACGTCAATGGCAATGGGCGACTATGCTTCGGCTTGCGATCGTTTTCCTATTGAGCGTATTCATGAATATTTCTATCACCTCGTGCTTCTAATTGTGAGTCGACTTAACCGCATGCCGCGGTGAGGGCTGGTCTATTATCCCTCGCTTCACACTATATCTGTCAATGCTCTCGAAGGGAATAATTACTTTTGATTCCGCACGAAGCATTCATGAATAATCGCTAGCATTTAACACGTGCGGTTAACACGGCGCATCGCTCCCTCTTGACTGCTGGTCGTATTTGCTTTACTTCTTTCGGACAAAAGAGTTGTGAACTGCGGTCATATACCAACCCAACATGGATGAGGTCGAGTCTTTATGCCTTCGTCATGACGCAGTTCAGTGTTGAGGGAGGATAAAGTTTGGCATCGGTGCGAAGCCACTCAGAATATAGTTCAGTTGTTGGATAACTGTGTGATGAGTGCGTTGGATTTTAACTCTGAGTCGTGTCCCTTTTCCGTCTTGTGAAGTGATTATTGTAAATTTCAAATAACACGAAGGAAGCGATTGGAACCAAAACACGTAAATTGTTCGTCGCGCATTGTGAAGAAGTGCACTGGTCTATGTGGAGTAAATGAATCCTAATTGGGAATTTGCTGCATCAGCGCATGGCATAGTGTTAAGTGTATTCGATGATATGTGTGTGGAAGCATATTGTGGTGATTGTGTTACAGTGTGTGGCTTGTTGTGTTATCACGAGAGTTACAGAAGAGGAATACCCTTACAAAGGATAATGGATCTTAGGATTTGGCTTCATTCTCGAGGCAAGAGGTAAATTTCTTCAAATCCAAGGAAACAGGCAAGTAACGATAATTTTCTTCTTCTATTTATTACCTTTTAATTATTACTTTCATCTCCAATACCAAATTAATATTACGTATCCATTATAATCTTTTATACCTAAATCCAATCTCCAATGCCCAAGTATTATTGTGTATTCATTGTAATCTGTTATGCTCATTTACACAGCAATTATCCACCATTCCGCTTATTGTAATCAACTTACGTGACGTAATACCACATTAGTATTGACGCTAGAGATATGTTGGACCAAAGTGGTGACATCATCTGCCCTCTACCACTCCTTACTCTAAGCTTTCCGTCGGTCATATCTTCCGCAGTCTTTCTTTTATAAAACACACATTATACGCGGTCATCTCAACATGCATCCACACCAACACAATGTCTACAAGGCATTCAAAAAATAAAAAAGACTTTTCCTAGAATTATTATTAAGGAAGGTTTTCTACCTTTAAAAATGAGTTCGCATGGAATATTTTGTTCGTCACTCCGGCGTGGTCTGCTTCCCTATTTATCTAGCCATGAAATAAACATTCTAAAAGAGCGTATTTCGGTTCCCGTTGGCATAAAATTCTGTAATTATACTTATCATAGTCATTACTTTTAAAATTTCTCTTGAATTTAGCTGGTGGGAAGTGAGATTGATACACCTATCTACCTAATAAAAATATATTACTGAAATAGTAAGTCCTCTATAATCAATTTCTGAATTAATGCGAGGTTATTTCAGTGATTGTTCAGAATCATAATTAGTCTCGCGATTCAATTATTTTTGGAAAAGGCTTTAGCATCAAAGTACAGTGGAGCGTGGATTAATGCGAATTAATAGAATCCGAATCCATGAGTACAATTTACGTGCACAATCATAAATTGAAGTCTGATTCAAACACTACATGATGAATTCATATAAATTCATTCATTTTGATGAATATTATGAGCGTGAATTATAAGCAGTTCGAGTAAGGAGCATCGGTAGCCGTAACCATCCAAATAAGATTTTGTACTGTTGATTTCTAACACTCACATTAACGTTTCGTTTGTGTCGCCACCTTGGAAGTCTGCAATACATACATACTGCGTAACCACTTCATATTAAATGGCTGCAATAACCTTCTGTAATTTCATAAAGATAGAACTTCAATATTATATATTTTTTATGGTGAAGGTATATCTAACGACCTCTTTCGGTTCTATTCGTATATCCATAATAGTATTTGATAATGTGGTCTCGTCGCAATTAGGATAAGTGACGCTATTCCGCGCTTCGAACGAACATAATCAGCTGTAAAGAAACAGGGGTTTGGGGATTTGTAGTAGGAGGCAAGGTCATTATTTCCAAGTTTAGGTCATCAGTTAAGGTACCTGTTTTCAAGAAACGAGATCGGAGGTGGGGGCTCAAACGGTTCCTTATAAATGTGCTGAGAACTGAAGGTCGTGGAAGTAAGAAATCGGTCCGAATTTCGGTTGTCTATGCCGCATCGGTGGAGGACATGTGTATCAACTAATACAATTGAAATATCCATCTTTTTCTTCCGTAACAAACAAGAGCCGCGCAATTACCATAACAATAGGCCAACATTGAAACCCCAACCTAAATATTATTGTGGCAAATGGCGAGAGTTAGCGAGGGAAATAGTCACGAAGAGAATTTATTTAAACACAAATGCCCAAAAAGGAATCCTACACACACATGTTATTATAAAGTTAACCTCTTATCACGCCATCCTCACGTCCACTAACCAATTAAGCCGCCACGATTAATTTCACGATAATCATCAAACAATGTGAAATATTGCCAAAAATATCACTTTCGATCGATGCAGTGTGAATACGTGAGACATAATTGGCCTAAATAAAAACAAATTAAAAGTCATGGGGGTGGAAAGTGAGTCGCCCCTGTTTTTGAAGGATTTCGTCGTCAAGTTTGTGAGAATGAGCCGTCGTAGAAGTAGTTGGCACCCCTTTATAAATTACAATTTCATTTGATAGAACATGAAAATTAATTTTTTCGCTCACGTCATCTCGATCAGTCCCGTGACCTTCTGCTCCGCCGGCGTGCTCCCACGAGGTTTCCTCAAATTTTCTTCTCACTCCGTGACAGCACCCCGGCGAACAACAGGAACATCAATGCCCAGAAAACCGCTCAGTCCAACATCACTGTAAAATAACACCAAAGAAAACGACGCGAGTAAGATTTTTGGAAATTAATTTACCTGTTAAGGGGGCGCCCTAGCGTTTGAATTTCCCAATTTAACGGCTCACGAAGGCCTCTAGCCGCAGCGCCGGGATATGGAGACCGAAGCCGAAGCGCCTCGAGGGAGAGAAAGGGGGGGGGGAAAGGCAACTTCCCTCCCAACTTCACCCGGGACGACTCCGAGGAGAAATTTGATACTCAGGATAAACTTGATACGGGTCGTTGGAACAGGGTTCGCAGTCGGAGTTGATATGTGACACCTAAGTGGCTGCGAGCCAATTAAAAATATTAGAAGCCAATTTCTGGTTCCTCTCTCATGCGCTGAAAAAATAGGCCTGTGAATGCGAAGGTCCTTTTGAGGTAACACCTTTTCCGAAATTGTTGGCGATGATATCATCATTACGTAAACAGGCATGTCGTCAACATAACACCGCCGACCTCGGTGTCGGCTGGGTAATGTCCTCGCCTGCCAAACAAGAAATCGCGGGTTCGAGTCCCGCCTGGGTAGGATTCCCCGATCCAGGGCTTGGTTGTGTAAATAATTGTTAAACTTTTTGAATACTCAATACAAAATGGCTCGATTTGAGCTGTATTCGGTGGTTTTGGAATAAAACAAAATTGAAAAAATAAAATTTCAGCATTGAATTGTGGTTTATGATATTATTTTAACGGAATGTAGAGTCATTTTACGTAATGAAGACATCATCGCTCGCAGTTTTCGAAACGGAAGGGAAAAACGGGTAGCAAACGAAAAATGGAGAGGTTTCTCATTTGATATATACTTTCGCGAAATATGTTCAACTAACATAATTAATTATTAATAAAATGTAACAATATATGTCTGCTATCTTGCTTGAAAATCACACTTGGATGCGAAAAGCAATGTTTACATAAGTTAGAGCTAGAAATATTTTTTTATTAACACCGATGAAAAGAAGCAATAAAACAGAACATGGTGAAAAAAACTCCGTGGGAGAGCCGAAACCTGCATTTCAAGACAAAAGTAGTACCTACTTAATTAATAGTTGAACTTTGTGTCATCATTTTTTCTGATATAGCACTCATCAGAAATCACCTCGCAAACATTTTATATTTTGAAAATGCAATGGAAAACATGAAATTGTATATGAACCATTATAAATTAACAAAAGTATTTAAATCATAAGAAAACATCGAGAATAAGTTCACCAGCTCCACAACTAGTTTTTATTTGCATTCAAGGGAAAAGTTGACCCCGTAATCAGCACTGAATTTCGGCATTGATGCGCGAGGCTGTGTGGTTCAGAAGCCCTTGAAGGTCCACTTTAAATATTTTTTTCTTCCACTGATGTCCCGTCAGGGTATGAAGATTTTTTTCGTCTAGCCCTTTCATAACTAGGATAAAGCTGATACCCACGGATCTTGGCAGTCTTACGAATAATTTTGGATAGAAATTTTGTTAAATTGCCATCAATAATCAGCGAAATAGGCTTCTTCTGGCGTCAGTTCATTTTGAATTGTAGGTATTTTCCTCCATTTCTGTAATATCCGTTTCCCTCGGGTGGGGGTGGTCGTGATGGTCATTTCCGTGATTATCTTCGCTTCCGCATCATTCCCTTGCGAGCGCAATGTCACAGATGTGGCTAGCGATAGCTCAGCTGCTGTTGCTTTCTCAAACCAGTCACTTTTCTGCTCTTATTGTTAGACCTATCACTAGACCTCTTCAAGTCTTTCTTAGGTCTTTCTTTGCTGCTTTACCCAGAAAAACCAGGAATTAGATAGCAATAGTGACAAAATCGCCTAGGAGGAAAGTAAAGCCAATACGAATACGTTAAACAATAAAAGGTTACAAACTGTGCAAGGAGTTTCAAGGAGATTATTATGCATGTCAGGTGGGTATATCTTTCTCTAACCAACATCGACGCTTTATTTCAAACCTGTCGCTGGGTTCTCTTGCATTCGTCCCATTTCTGGAAATACGTATTGAAAAAGTATTTGTTCATGACATTCTGCATTACTTCCTTCGTCTTCACTTCCTGCTCCCAGTTAAACTTATTGAGAAGATATTGAACGGCAAATTTACGTTTTGAGGACAACGCATTTTCCACTTCCATTAACAATAACGTCATGTATTTCTTTTAGTGTTACTTTCATTCGCTCAATTTTTCTTATCCGAAATATCAACAATCTGAATCATCAAAGATGAAAATCGAAATTAGAATATAATACCCTGCATAATACATCACACGAAATCGGTGAGATATTTATCTTGGAAAACATAGGAACCTTTTTATCGTTGCGAGATATCCTCCAGTAGTGGTAGTTCGTCCTCAATGCTGAAATCTCACGGGAAAATATACCTTGGTTCCTCGCTCCCGTAGCACAAGCACTGAGATCCTTGGACACTTACTAGTAAAAGTTGACTAATTTACTCGGTAAAATCGTGAAAGGAATGTTTTTCAATCAATTGGGAAGAAGCATTTGTGGAAAACTCCGTGCGAGCCACCTCGTAGAAATCACCTGTATCGAAGATAAGCGATCCTCAAAATGGCAAAAACCCTTCATATAACGGGGCAATAAAGCAGTTAGCGGCATTTCTACAAACGGACAGCTACGCTTTTAGTAGAAAACTTTTTAAACGCTAGATAAAAATCGTTAGACTGAGGTTGGGTTTACGGTCACATTAGGGGTTACCGCGGTGGGCCCGCCGCCACTCTTGAGCCCTTTCCAATGTTTGAGCTGATGGGAGCTATGAAAGACCTAGGAGAATGAGGTTAGCAAAAGACGGGTGCATTGCGGTAAGATATGGATTCTCCAAGAATAAGAAACAATTTCCTTGCAGCCGCGCCCTTTCCGAGACAAGCTTCTGACTTGCCAACGCAATCGTCGAGTCCGTAACATATATCTCATGATAAAATCGTAATTTGTACATTAAAACATCAAAAAATAACACATATGGAATTTATAATGTATGCAAGAGTAGAAAACTGTAATGTCGTCTCATCTTTAGAGAAATATCCTCAACTATAACTAATGCTGAACAAATTTCCGCATCTAATCACAGGTTCCTCGCTGGCATCGGGTGGTTGGACACTCAGGCACATAACTTGATGGGAGAGGTGGGGTGGCTGGTTGATGCAAGATTTCTCTTTTGAGAATAAAAGTTGATAATTTTTTTGTTATGCGGTATAAAATCTTATGCGTAGCAATGTGAAAAAAAACATGTTTTTCTCTAACCATGTTATCAAGACGTGAAAAATAAAACATTTTTATCGTTTCACAAAAAATAATAGAAACTAGCAATAGAAAAGAAATTTACACTTCTACGGAATCTAAATGTTGAGGTTCCGTAATGAAAGATCGACTTATCTCAACATGAATTTATTTGTTGCTTCTTCGCAGCGCAGAACAAGACTAGACTCATACAGGGAATAATCACGATAAAAACCCAGTCAGCCAAAAAAACAAAAGAGCAATGAAAAACGAAAAACAAGTCAAATCAGTAATGGGGAACTTGCATGAATTTTTTTTATTTCACAGGCGGACAGAAAATTATTTTCTGAATACAATAAAGAAAACCGCATGTATATCTGAGTTTTCCTTCGCGAGATATTTAATGACAAATATAACGAATTTTAAAGCGCGGGAAAAACTCCCTCACCCCCCAAGCCACTGCCGACGAAGCCTCGATGACGTCAAAGGTGCCTAAACATCACGCGAAGCTATTGTTGTGATTGTAATATAGTGATGGGCAAAGTCGATCATTTTAGTGATTCAATCATTTTGACTCGAGTCACATAAATGATTCAATCAATTGATTCAATCATTATGATCGAAAAGACTCAAATGAATCAAGATCGAAAAGACTCAAAGGAATCAAGATCGAAAAGACTCAAAGGAGTCATGATTGAAAAGACTCAAAAGGAATCATGATCGAAAAGACTCAAAAGGAATCAAGATCGAAAAGACTCAATCAATGGATGTAATAAATCACTTTGAATAATCGAATAAATACTGCCTCATCTGCGAAGAGCATTGGTAACGCTGATTGCTATCCATATTATCATTTCATATACTATTTTAATTGTGAATTCCTAGATGAGTAAATTAGATTGAAAAAATGAAGGAAGCAGTGTCATGAAAATATTTGGGAAGGCGAAACTGCCACAGTTTCTTAACACTAATAAAATAATTTCTAACTATAGTTGATCAAAATATAACACAAAATACACCACACAATGCATGAATCTGATCTGCAGGATAATTTTATGAACGGCACAATAAAATATAACCAGCTTTAACTTCTACTTCTTGACGTTCTCCTACAGGAATCATCTTAATATTTTCCTTTTACGTGTATTGGTGTTATTAATACTGATAACTGCTGGAAAACATTTAAGAAAAAGATTACACAAGTATTCAGTTCTTCATAACATAGTATTTAAGTTTATCACAACTATTTCTGCCCTGACGAAAAGAGATTAAGCATCAGTCCATGAACTTACGTATGTTCATGCATCGGTCGTTCCAAATTTTGAATCAAACCGGAAACCGAGATGATTGATATGAAACCGGAAGTCGGAGTGATTGATGATTGATGATCGACTTGTTTAACGAAATGAATCATGAGACATTTGATTCACCTAGTGATTCAATCTTTTTGATCGAATCGTTCATGATCGACCCATCACTATTGTAATAGTTGCCAGCAGTTGTGAGAGCTTCGTTTGTTAGACGTGTTGATTATTTTATATTTAAAGATAAATATCCGACGATAGAGGCTTGGAAGCCCTCATATTTTGCATTATTTATAATATTAATAACTGAGTAAGGGCATAAAATATAAAACTGGAGCAGTTAAACCAAAAATTTTATAATACCTAAATAACATCGTTGTAGGAGTCTTAGCCACGGCCATTGGAAGGGGGATACGTTAATTGTAAGTTGATGTTATCGACGGCATATCATTCATTTAAGTATGTAATTAGAACGATTTTGATGTTTACTAATGTCCGCTTAGCTTTTATATACAATAACTTCATCCGTTTATTAGTAGGTACCGGAGAATTCGTCGTTTAGTACTGTCTGTGCTTGTATTATGGGGTGAATTCCAGTCAATGCAACTTTTGATCGCTGATTGGAGACATCTAGGAACAATTTTGGGCCAAAATAGTGTTATTTTCAACGTGACATCTCCCGTTAAGCAACTGCTAATAATCACAGTGCCAGTGGTTGTAATGCACAAAGTTTGACAAGGTTGAAAAATATCGGCCAAGAGTTATCAGTGTTCCATCGTGATTGGATAGGGTAGTTTCCTTCATCAAAGAAAACGAAAGGCATTGATTGCGATTCGTTACCCACCATTAGTGTATTCATAATACACAAATTATATGGTTTTTGAAATACCGGTTTAGACGAATGGCAAGGGTAAAATTTTATCCTCATTTGAAAAAGGCCAGATTGGCGCCCATGCGATTCCCCTCCACGTGACGTCACAGGGACCTAGTTTCTATACGAGAAGATAGGAGTTATACATCGTCTGAGGTTACCAATGCATGCATGAGGCACAGAGCTCAGGGAAACATGTCTTAATAATCACCTACTAAAACTGGCTAAGGTCGGAAAGTTTTCTTCGTTTGATAAGGTATTAATAAACCTTTTTTAAGCCAAGCGCTACCATTCAGCAAGGCACTCAGCTACCCGCTGGCAGCCTGCGACGTATCAGCGCTAAGCCTCGCCTCAAGGTCACCTCACCGGGCGGGAGGGGGAACCAGAAATACGACGTACGGAGATATTTCCCGGCATTCATACTTGAGCGTCGCGTTTTCGCGCGCTTGAAAATTTTCACTTTTCATTTAATCGCGAAAAATAGATATTGTCATTTAAAAATCTAAAAGCGTGAAATACGTACTCCAGGAGTAATAATCTTTCGATTAAGGCAATAAAAAAATAATAGGAAACCACCCTATTGTAAAAAGTGCTATTTAGCTATCGATAAATGTCTAACAGTAGTGTAAAAATTGTCAATGGCGTGCTAATCTCCGTTGTTCACTGTAGATATGACATTTCACGATCACGCTATTGAAATAAAAACTGTGAGTGAAGTTTGATATTCCATTATTTCAACGAATAGTAGTGAGAAAAGTCACCTATGTGATTGTGTGGGGTAATTTAAGGGTTTAAATCAGTGAATAAATAGTTGTTTTCATCATAACGAGTTCTGTTATTGTAAGTTGTACGTGATGAATAAAAGAATGTGACAGTGACATCTAGTTTTTGATAAGAGTATTTGCCTATTTCCTACTATATTTTTATGGTATATGCTAGTGTATATTGTTTATGGCTTTACCTATATTATTGAAATAGGTTATAGGTAGCCTGTGTGTGTTGGCAGCGGAACCGATTCGCGATCTCACATGTGGATTGTGTGCAGACTGTTTTGCTGTGAATTCGTACCGTAGGACGGATAGGACTACCTTCTCCGTTAATTCGGCGTTGCCAAATTCAACAGCACAGCTTACCCTAATGTCAACAGCATAGCTTACGATCGTTATCCTCCAGTATTACAAGTTTCCTTTACAACTCGATTTGCCGCCGACGTATAGCAATAATTTGTCTTAACAAATTCCATGAGGGTCGTAGCATCAATTTTTGTTGTCCTAAAAAAAGGCCGGTGTCCTAACACCCCATGCCACACGCCTTTTAGGCGGCTTGCGGGGTATTATGGAGATGTAGATGAATTTCAGGTGTACTATTCGAACGAGTGGCAACGTTATCATCCATTTTTCTGATAACTAAAACACACAAAGTGAAACGCTTGTACTTCGTCATTCCGATGCCGCATTATTAATATCCCAAGTAATAATCTAGGCACAATAGCAATAGGAAAACTTGCCCAAGAATAGCAGAACAAAATAAAGTGACGATGAGCAGCTAAATACTCCCTCAAAACAAATTTTACACCATGCGCTCAGCGTATTTCCCAACTCCCTACGGTTGTTTAGGCACCTATGACGTCACGCCTGGCCTCGGCAACGCTCGGGTGTCTTCGCGCAGTGGTCGGCTCAGAGAAATTTTTCTCGGTTTTAAATGCAATTTTTTTATTTCTTTTGATGTTGAATGGAGAAACTGAAGGTATTTTTGCGATCTAATGTATCCATTTGACTTATTCAAAATAGTTTTTAGAGCAATCTACGACCCATGCAAGTTCCTCATTGAAAACTTTTACATTTTCTACAACACTCCCCCAAAAAGTTTACATTGCTGTAATAACAAACAAAAGAAATACATCAAATATCAATAACATCTCTTTTGCTCAAAATGACTCTTACTTCATCAGTAAATTAAAAGAAAACCCTTACATTCCAAATAAATAATTCACATTCAACTTCAAATTAAAGTTCACACATGCCCAATAAAGAACGCAAATTTTCAAATGGTACTCTTGGAACAGGCTTAGTAAAAACATCTGCAACTTGATTTTTACTTGGAACATACTCAATTGATAATTGTCCTTTTTGGAGTTGTTCACGAACAAAATGATAACGTACATCAATGTGCTTAGACCTCTTGTGAATTTCAGGGTTTTTAGCAAGCTTAATAGAACTAATGTTATCACAGAACAACACCGGGGGACACTTTAATGGGGAAATTTCGTCAAAGAGTCTCTTCAACCAGACAGCATCTTTTGCGGCTTCACTAGCAGCAATGTACTCAGCCTCTGTGGTTGACAGCGACACACACTGTTGCCGCCTGCTGGCCCAGGTGATGGCACCACCACTATGCATAAACACAATGCCACTGACTGACCGCCGCGTAGTGGGGTCGCTGGCATAATCAGCATCACTGTAACCAACTAGTTCCCCACCATTCTCAGATGAACTGTAGAGAATCCCCTGTGACATTAAACCCTGCAAATACTTCAAAATCCATTTAACTAAACCCCAATGCCTTACCTCTGGGTTATCAAGGAATTGGGATGCATAGTTCACCGAGAATGCTATATCTGGCCTAGTAGCAACAGCCAGATACAACAGGCAGCCCACAGCCTCTCGATAAGGTGCACTTGTTTTCTCAGCATCCTTCCTTTCCTCTTCTTTCAAATACTGTTCAATTGGTGTAGAAACTGGATTTGCTTCAGCCATATTGAACCTCTGCAGCACCTCTTCCACATAAGAACTTTGGTTTATGAAGATTGAACCATCTGTTTTTTGAGTTATGTGTAAGTTCAAGAAGTATCCCACTGGTTCACTAGTGATTTTAAACTCCATTTCTAAACGTTGCATAAATTCAGTAATTTTATGTTTATTTGATGCTACCACAAGTCCATCATCAACGTAAATGACCACTATCAGTTTGTCATGGCAATTTGTCCCATAAAATAAGCAAGGATCTGCTTCACTCTCACACAGTCCAAAGTCCTTAAGAACTTCCTTAAAGCACTTATTCCAACACCGGGGGGATTGCTTTAGCCCATATAAACTTTTGTGAAGCTTGCAGACTCTGCCAGTGCCATCAGGGGCGGATCCAGGATTTTTTTCTGGGAGGGGCACAAGCAAGGCCGTATCCAGGATTTTGTTCTGGGTGGGGCACAAGGATACCTCGTAATACAAAACGAATGCAATGATAATGGGAGCGTATTAAAAATCTTGCATATTTTATAGGGTCTGGGGGGGGCACGTGCCCCCGTGCCCCCCCCCTGGATCCGCCTATGAGTGCCATCATCATACCCCTCTAGCTGCTTCATGAATATTTCTTCGTCAAGAACCCCATTGAGAAAAGCAGTTTTAACATCAAATTGTGCCAAATGCATGTGTTCCTTGGCAGCAATACTTAATACAGCTCGTATAGTATCGAGCCGGGCAACAGGGCTAAATGTTTCACTATAATCTACTCCTTCTCGCTGGCTAAACCCTCGCACTACAAGCCGAGCCCTGTATCTATTAATGTGACCATCACCTGCACGTTTTACTTTGTAAACCCATCGATTAGAGATGGATTTGCGATTACCTGGTAGCGTAGTGAGGGTCCAGGTCAAGTTTTCCTTTAAGGCAGCCATCTCTTCCTCCATAGCCTTCTCCCAGAGTAATCGCTGATCAGATTTCATTGCCTCCGAGTAGCTGCTTGGCTCATCAACCTCAGCTAACATTGACTCAATGAGGCGTTCAGGTGGTTTGATTTTCAAACGATCCCGTAGGTTTCTCTCACATTTATCAGTGGGTTCAGTAACGCAGTCCTCTTCTGGATCATTTGAAGGCTCCAGCTCATCATGCACGTCAGTTGGAAATAACGTCAGCAGCCCCCCACAAGTCTCAGGTTCAAATACGACGTCACAACTCCGAACTATCTTGTTTCCAGGTTTTATCCACACTCGAAATCCATCTATATTCTGAGAATACCCCACAAAAACCCCACGCTGGCTCTTTGGGTCCCATTTCTTCCGACGGACTGTTGGTATGTGAATGTAACAGTTGATACCAAAAACCCGAAGTTTGTCTAAATGAAACTCTTTCCTTGTAAAGATCTCATACGGTGTTTTTCCATCCACACTGCTTGGGCCTGTTCGGTTGAGAACATAAACAGCCGTATTAACTGCTTCTGCCCACAATGTTTTAGGCAAATTCTTTGCTAATTGCATAGTGCGAGCGAGTTCAACCACAGTCCTGTTACTACGCTCTGCACAACCATTTTGCTCTGGCGTATATGGATTGCAGACACAGAAATCCACACCCATTGACTTTAACAGTTTTTCTACCTCATGATTGACAAACTCTCGACCACCATCGCATTGAAATACACGCACAGGTCGTCTGCATTGATTCCTCACCATCTGCAACACTTCTGTAATCTTCTGTGCAGTTTCTGACTTCTCCTTCAGAAAGTAGACCATGCGAAACCTCGAGTAATCGCATGTAAAGCATAGAAAGTAACGTGCTCCACCCAGAGACTCACACTCCATCGGCCCACAGATGTCAGCGTGTATCAACTCCCCAGGTTCTTTGGCTCGCTGACTTCTTGAATGAAAGCTACTCCTGTGCTGCTTACCTTGAACGCAAGCGGCACAAAAACTTTCACCTTCAGTAGCTTCGATTCCCCGTTGTTTGAGAAACTTCAGGACATGTCTTTTATTTTGATGACCAAGACGCTCATGCCAAATTTGTAGTGTGTCTTTCGATGCTACATTCATCTCTTTGACACCCGTTACATCTAACTTCAGCACACGGATGTGGAGTCTGAATAATTGTCCATACCGGACGCCGCAAGCTTTCACTACACCGTCTTTAAGAAATTCACACTTAGTTTTCGACGACTTAAAAGACAAGCCTTTATCAAGGGCGGAAACAACAGAGAACAAATTTCTCCGGGCAGTGGGTACATATCGTACATTCTCCATGCGACATGGTAGCAATTTACCGTTAACACAGGATTCAAACTTGATTGTCCCTTTACCTAGTGCATCCATTGTGGATTTGTCGCCAATATGTATTTTCAATGGCGTTGAAAATTGTTCAAAAGAAGAGAAACATTCTTTCTGGTTAGATATATGATCGGTGGCACCGGTGTCTACAACCCACATATCACCAACAGTCTCTGCATTCAAAAATTCACTAATGAAAGCCTGATCAGCCTCATCATTACGGTCTGGCGCACTATATTTATTTTGTACCCTCTTCTGTTTCCAACTAGGACAATCCTTTTTCATGTGCCCTTGTCCACCACAACCATAGCACTTGATTTTCCTTCTATCTTTTACTTTCTCTCGTGAAGATTCCCCTTTCTTTCTACTTGAACCTGCGGCATAAGTGGAAAAATTGCTATTTCCCTGAATTTTAGATTTTACAGTCATCAGTGCTACTGCCTCTTCCTTTCTTTCAGCTCGTTTCAAACGACGTATTTCATCAGAAGTCAGCACTGCCACCAAATTTGCGAAGGTCTGATGATCTTCAGGTCTCGCCCACCATGCCTGTTTCAGACTCTCGTACTCGTCGGGCAATGTGTCCAGTAACTTAACCATCAACGATGACTCATCCGGCTTCACGTTTAACTGCTGCATTCGTAAGACTAACCCTTCAAACTTCGCGATATGAGTGACCATATCGTCGGCGAGGCTCATATTGAAGCCAAAAAATTCCGCTTGAACAGTGTGAGCAGCTTGTTTAGTCTGTTGTTCGAATACAGCATGCAATTTGCACCACATGTCTCTCGCCGAGTCACACGCGACGAGAAGAGCAGCCACTTTAGATTCAATAGACCTTACCAAGACTTGGCATGCCGCTCGATCCGCCTTGTCCCAAACTCTATACGCTGCATCATAGGAAGTGCGCTCATTAGAGGATGAATTGCTTCCCACAACCTCTGGTTTTGAGACCTCTCCAGTGCAGACCTCGTATGCATTTTCAATACCTCGTAGTACATTTTTCACCGAGAATTTCCAAATTGTCCAGTTCTCACTACCGCGTAACTTCTCGATTCCATGGAGCTCCATGCTTTACACTTAACAGCAAACAGTTCGTTCACAAGTGCAACCAAGCAAATGTCCAAACGAGAACGTGGCGCGAAAACGTTATTTAACTCGCGAAAAAACACGATTGAATGCAACGAAGACAATTTAATTAACCAAGGAACGCAAGGAACCACGTTCTGCTACCATGTTGAGGTTCCGTAATGAAAGATCGACTTATCTCAACATGAATTTATTTGTTGCTTCTTCGCAGCGCAGAACAAGACTAGACTCATACAGGGAATAATCACGATAAAAAACCCAGTCAGCCAAAAAAACAAAAGAGCAATGAAAAACGAAAAACAAGTCAAATCAGCAATTGAAAACTTTTACATTTTCTACAACACTAAACATATTCATTCTTCCTATGGCATCCTTAAAAATTACTCATTTTAAAACAAAACGCAACTGTAGACATATACTTCTGACAATTTTATCAAAAGATAAGAAAACATTATTGAGATCATTTTATGTTAATTTGACAGAAGTCTCTGTTTGTTGCACGTCTTCCTTTTCCAAGACTTCTATTCTTTTCGACGGCGTCGTTTCCCTTGCGGCTTGCTAGACACTTCCATCGCACCACAAAAAGAAATACGCAAAACGAAAGAACGACGATGCGACCTCAAAATCAAGCAGCTACGAAAACTTACGAACGACCGTCTGCCGGTGTTGCTGTTGAGGGGAGGGCCTGCGCGCCTCGGAAGGGAGGGCCAGGAGGGGAGGCAAAGAAGTGAAGGATGACTCGCGGAAGGAGGAAAGGTGTTTAGGATGACTCGAAACGACTGCGCGTTATCGAAAAACTGGCTGCAAGGTCTCACAATTTCCCAAATTGTAGCTTTGATTTACGACGTGTGGCATACGTCCAGCCTTTGCTTGTAGTTGAGGGATTGTATTATGCTTTAGCTGGTTGGATTTTCTTTACGTGATTTTGCGCCGTGGTGATAGTCATTGAAAAAAATCGAAATTCGTGAAATTAAGCGTCAAGTATCTCCTGTAGGAAACCTGGTAAAAGACCCGTCTTTGTCTCAAGGCACAGATTTAAGCTTTAAAATATTCTGAGTCGAGAAACCGCTATGTACCTATAATGAGCGAAGTACAAACTGGTTAATAGAAAGGGTCTGCATCGTCTTCCGCAACCGTGCTAGGGCGCCCCCTTAATCATCGTATGAGTCCGATGGTTTGAGTAAACGATAATTTTTATCGTCATCTACATCACATCCTGGGAATAGATTAATATATAATGATTCAATAAACAAATGACACCAAAACGTCAAAAACTGACCAATTTCAATTCAATTCTCCAGCGTATGCCCTATGTCCAGCAAAGAGTCGCGTCTTGTCATACATGTATCAATTGGGACGTCACGCCGATGCTGATGAAGTTCAGGACGTTGTCCGTTGGTGTATAACTGTTGCGCTAACAGCGCGGGAGTAATTTGAAATGACGCATGAGAACGACACTCATAGTCAGGTGACGGATAACATGACCGTTAAGCTGGGGTGGGGGTGGAAATGACATGGTACCGTTGAAACTTGGTTGAATTGAGCATTGAAAGAGTCGAAAAGTCAAAAGGGCCCATTCACTGAAACTGCAATGGAATAAAGTTATTTTGGAAAACTAAATTATTATAAATAAAGTTATATAAAATATAACATTTTAAAATTAATATAAATGAAATCACAATTGTACGTTTAACGCTGACACTCTATTTTTATTGTTTTTGCGAAAATACTTCGTAATTATTTATCGTGACGTCATAGACGTCCTTCAATCACGAGACTGTTCGGTGTCAGAGCTTCGATCCTCGTCATTTTGTTGGAGACCGGCGTCGAGATAAGAGGTAAGTGAACAAGCCAGTCCCGAATAGGTTATCGTTTTCCCATTTCACACCTTCGCAATTACCTTATATTTGAGTGTTTAAGATACCCATAAGTAAATTTGCTACGAGTAATGCCGATATTTATTCAATAGTCCTATACTTCAATAGGTTTTATTCCGCGAAGAATTATGTGTTGCCCTTTGCAAAGTGCCCCATGGTTTGAAGGTTGTGTTCTTGCGATATCTTCACCAGTGATATGTCTTCTTTTATTGTTGCTGCCAAAGATACGACGATAGTGAGGATATTTTGTTTTAGATTTCCAATCCGTCCCCGAATGTCACCGCTTATTCGCTTTCACTGGTCCGATTGCTTGTGTGATACGAGATGCGTCTAAATTCTTCCTAATCGATTGCGATGTCCTTTGCTCTAGTTTCGGTAATGCTGCATGCGTATCGGATGATCGTAAATTGTCCCGTGCAGCGAAACATTGGTTATGTTGTCATCCTATAGTCATATCGACGGATTCCCATTAATTTTACTTGAATTGAGTGCAAGTAAGCATAATAATTTCTATCCCAACGTTGGCTGAAAGCGTTTCTGATCGAGTGTTCACGTCTTTGCTGCTCTTGCCGCAAGAAAATTCTGAAAAAGAACTTGGAGGCCTCATCACCATTGTAATGTACTTTTTGTAAGACTGTGTCATTTGACCGCTGGTTGCGTTGTCTTGATGTTATCAGCCGGATGGTGTACACCTCCGGGATGCTTTCTTAATATTTCGCTTTGAGAGTTGAAATAGACGCCTCTCAATTGTGTAAACGCCAAGTGCTTGTAACTAATTGGACTTATCCCGATTATTCGGTAATTTCGTCTGAATTCAAACAACCGAGGCCTTCCACTTTTCCTCCTTATTTTTTCTCATCTCGGCCTTTGATTTACATGGCCTTAGAAATGAATAAGGAAAGATGGTTGATTAAATTAGAGGATTATATATCATTTTTCAGTACTGTCATTTCCTGTCAAAACTTTTCGCTCGCCGTAGCAGCCGAATGTTGCCTTGGTTACATTTTATAATTCAGCTCTGATCAATTTTCTACTCTTGCCTTCGTGCATGATGACAGCATTATGTTAATACGTGTCTTTTCTAATTATTTCCAGCCTATCGAGTCCGGTTGAAATAGTTGTGTGCCATTTTACGAGTGATATCTCTTGGAATTCTTCTGCATCGGAACGTGATCGTGCGGAATGAATGGTAAGCAAATTATGTCTTTCATTATTATACACCATTTGATTAAGTCATGTGCCAAAAATTTGCCATTGGTATGTTAATCTTTAACATTTACAGCAAATAGGACGTTTTTTAGAGAAGGGTTACATACTTAAGCGTACAAAGAAACAGTTTTATTTCCTCTGTGAATTATTAAAAAATCGAATTCTAGAGAAATGACAGATCATGGAACTTATGCATCAGGTTTTCCTTGATATATGTCGCGAGATGGAGGAAACAGATGTTTTCATTTTTATACCCCTAAACAGTTCACTTATTTTAAAATTTATCATTAGACCTCGAAGTGGCATCTAAAACCTTACACTGCATTTAAATATTCGTTAGGAATATTTGTGTTTCCTGAATAAGCTTGACGAGTGATCTTCAGTGTAAATGGCTTTGGCGAAAGTTTGAACTTACTCCTTCCACTGCTGTTATTTTTGGGTCAATAAATTGATTCCTTTGCAACATTAACCCTATATATCCCTCATTATTGATTCTCGTGCTGCTATTCGAAAGTATTTTAACGTTATAAAGTAATCTTCATAGCCTTGTCTCGTACAACTTTACTGGAAATCTATTCACTTTAAATAATCTATCCAGCTGTTTTTTTTTATTTTACCTGTGAAGACACCTATAAAAGTCATTTTATTTTTTTCCAACGTTATTCAAACGAAAATATTTGCTCAGGCAATTTATCAGCAGGTATTGTTTTTTCCACTCCAAGTTTCAAATAACTTTCGCAAGCATCTCAAAAACTCATGTTCTATTGTCTGCGCGCAAGAGCATTTGTTTGTTCCTCCGATTTCCCGAAACTTCACTTTTGATTATTGTATGGGTCTTGAACCCATGCCTTCAATGAAGCCATAGAATTCCAGATTTTGGTCGAAGTTTTAGCGTAGGTGTTTACATCTACAACTACATAATACCCTACGAGCCACCTCTAGGTGTTTTGGCAGGGGGGAATAATATAGTAAAAATATATTTAATAATTTAATAATAAAAACCAGTGCCCGTTCACATTTTTTAAAAAGAAAATTGTCCGTTAATAATCATCAGCGATTCGCAGATTGGTTTGACCCAGTTCTCCTTTCCGCTTACCTGTCTGAAAGCCTATTCATGTTAACGCATCTTTTTTCCTCTCTTGCACTGTTAATCACCTGTCTTATGTAACTCAGTCGAGGCCTTCCTTTGCCTTTCCTCCCACCTACTTGACCTTCGACGATTCTCTTCCTCAGGCCATAATTCCTGAGGTGTGGCAAATTAAGTTGTTCCGTCTTCTTCCTATGGTTTTTGAAAGAGTTCTATTTGTTTCCACTCTTCCTAAAATTTCCTCATTGCTTGTCGGAGAGAACCAATTTATTTTTGTCATCACCAATTTCCGAATCATTTATCTTTTGACTTCTCTGTCGCTTTCGTCGTCCACGCTTACATCTGATAAAGAAACATACTCCATATGTAGTACCTACGTGATATGTGATTTCCTTGCGATTAAGCTTGCAAAACAACTGCTTAGATTCTTCTCCATGCAGAATGTATCATTTCCTTGAGTTATCCCACTGACTATTTCTTGCTAGCTTCGTCCATTGCTGGTTACTCGGCTTCCGTGGTAGCACATGTGTTTCGCCTCGTGAAGCTTCTGTTTCACAATTTTATTGTTTTTCCGATCCGCCTCTCTTTTGAACTTTATCTTATATTCATTTTTGTCGATTTTCGGCCACGCGTTTCCTTCGTCATTTTTATCAGGGTCATTTTCTCTTCTATGACTGCTTTGTCGTCAACAATTAACAATATGCTAATTCTTCCCCTATAGATGTCTTCTCCTGAAGCCTTCTCTTTGAATTCTTTGGTGATTTTTCTCGATTTAACATTAAAAATTTCGAAAAATAAGTGCACAAATCGCCTTGTCCTTTCTCTATTCATGTTTATGCGCAGTTTGGTTCACATTTTATCTCGGCTACCTGGATTTTAAATGAAATGTGGGAAATTCTTCTATCTTTGTAAGAAATAAACACATCTTCGATAATTCTGATTGTAAGATTCACATCCACGATGTTAAAATCCCTCTCAAAATCAGCAAATGTAATAAACTTCGGTTTTTCTTTACATTCCCTTGTAAATGATCAGTCTATTTACCATTTTTGATCCTCGTGTACCCTTAGCGTCTCTGAATCCAAATTGAACTTCTTTGAAGGAATTATTATGCTCTTTGTTCTATTCTCCAGCAAATGATTTTCTCGGTATCTTTCACGCATGTTTCATCCATGTCATTCTTACAGTACTCACAACACTCTGCTTCCTTCCTCCTTGGAATAGGAATGATGATGTTCTACTCGATATCACGTGATATATATCTCCTATTTCGAACATTTCGCAGATGTTTTGTAGATCTGGATAAAAGTCTTAACTTTTTAAATTAGCTCCCCATGCACGTGGTCCATTCCTGAATTCTCATTCTCACTCAGGTCTTACAGCGTTGCATCCAATTCCGATCATAAGGTGTTTTCTCTGATTTCATTCTTTTCAACTGCACTTCCCTCTTCCATCACTTTTTCTTCCGTTGTAACATTCTTCCAGGTATTCTTTACATCTCTAAGATTTGTCTTCGTATGCAATCATCGTGCCAGTTACAGACTTGCATTTTGCCTGACAACTCTATAGGCAGCTTCCGCTCTTCCATTGGAGTGGTTATTTTTCATATGATTGCATTTGTTCTTAATCCATGTTTCTCTACTTATCCTCGGTTTTTGATGTGTCTCGCTCATTCTCCTTATGGAGTAGTACTTCTTTCCTTTCGCATTCACACTCTTGAATTTTCTTCTGTCTTCCGTGAGGTCTGAAGACCGTTTTACACGGTGCACGTTATTGCGCAGGTTAGCTCTGAAAACATGTTGAAATTGCGAGAATGCGAGCTTGGAATTAGAGCAGGGGCTATTTTGCCATCTCACGTCCACGCATTCTCGCATGTGTTCTAGCAATGCTTCGCTTTACAAGACGCAATTTTGATTGCGCCTTCGTGCATGCGTGAGATTGCGTAATGATGTGCCCGGTGTAAAACGGCCTTAAGACTTCATCTGAGATCCATTATTTTTTCTCGACAACTTTTCTTCTCCTCAGAACTTCGATATCCCTCTTCCTGTTGTTCACTTTTAAAGCATTCAAAAAGACGGGTTTTCCTCCTAGTTACACCATGTTCATTGTCGACTTGTGCCCTGGGGTCGCTTTTGCAAACCTTCGTCTATTTTTTAAACCTCTGATTCGTTTAAATTCTGAAATGAATGATGCATTGATTAATGAAATGGATGAAATATTGTTTGTCAACTAAATCTTGTTTTGGCATTTCCAACGAAAGTATTCTTCGAATTATATTCTTAATCAGTGCGTTGGCGACCATTTGAGTTCTCTGCAGAGTTCTAGGAGCATTTCGTCTTTCTTTTTCGATTTATTGATCCATATATTTTCTCGTTACTCTTCCTTCTTGGCCTTCTCCGACAATTTCAATCCCATGAAATAATTGGTCCTTCTTCCCTTCGTTCCTGTTTTATTTCTTCCGCGATATCCTCGTTTTACGTTTTCCACCACCTCATTTTCATTGTCTAGAGTTACGAAACTTTGTATCGATACGATATTTGCAAGTTTGGTCTTTTCCTTACAATTACGAGGGCCGTATTTTCTTCAATGCTTCCCTCCTAGCCACATCTTCATTTCAGCGTGAAGATGGAAGGAGATCTTAAAGCCTTAAAGAATTGAAGTGGTTCATGGCATTTAGAGTTAAATATTAACAAATCTTTAGCGATGAATTTTAGGAAAAAGAAAGACATTGCCAAAGTAACGTATGCCATTAATCGAGCAAAGTAATTGAATGGAGAATCGGTTGAGTATTTAGGAGTGACTCTTACCCAGGACTCTTCCTGAAGAAAGCGCATTAAGGACTTTTTCGGGCAGGCATATCGTAAATTAGGATTTATTTAACTAACTACTGGAAAATTAGATGAAAGAGTAAAAGAACGACGTTATTATTCTCTCGCGCGAGATGCCGTTTGGAGTAAGACGCTCGTGCATGGGACTGTTATGAAAAATGAATGATTTTGGGTTTAGATAGAAATCAGAGGCGAGCAGCGGAGTGTGTCAAAATATTATTGCAAATGAATTCATTTGGACTTGAGAATGGGAAAGTCTAACCGATTGAGAGGTAAAATTAAGATTATAACTTTTGCGGAAATTTCAAGTCGAATGTTTTTTACTCGACGTTCAAGATATTTCGAGAGAGCCTAATTATTATGGTAGAAACGATATCAATGATAAGATTAAGAAAATAGACTGCAGAACCGATAGATCTATGACGTCCCTTTTTCCCGGAACATTCGGGGACCACAATGCCTGCGATAATAGGGTTGTTCACCATATTTTTTTTATTTAAGAAATCGAAAGATCGTGCTTCAGAAGGAGCAATGACAATAATATTATTCTATTTTCTTCATTGTACATGTTTAGAGAAGGCTTTAAACAGTGACAAATTTTACTTTACGCCAAAAAGCCCTACTTCCATCTTGAATTGATGTGTGACGTCACAAGCCTGTAGATGCCCTACTGCAGTGTTGTTTAAGTGGCTCAGCAGGGTTATTCCACTTTTTTTTAAAGATCTCCAGCGTCTGCCGCCAGATCAGTGTTTAAAGAAAATCCAAATTTATCCTTTAATAAGAGTAATAATAAGCAAAATTACCCTTACTTGTACATATTTATTGCTCATCATATCACAAATAGCACTACAAGGCACACATTTCTCCTGCAGTCTTTTTGATACTTATAGATCATTATATTCCGAATCAACTGATTCAATGAAAAATTTGGCTCACAATAAATATAAAACACTATTATGTAACACTAATAAAACATGGCAATCGGTTTTCCATTCACTCTGCACATACTAAAAGAATTTGCACCCCTTGAAGTTCGAAAGGATTCTCCACACCTCACTCCCAATTCATCACTAACGACTCAGAATCAGTTTACGTTATTTCACATAGACATTGCGAAGACAATGAAATGAATAGGCTGAAAAAAATTATTAAACTAAGTAAACCAGTTATTGTAACATCAAAAAACTACGAATTTCACTTTCACTCTTACCGTAACCAAAACATGACCAAAAAAACAAACAACAGCGCAACGAAATTCGTGAAATGTAAACACTGGCGAATTCTCAAAATGAATAGGTCTCTGGACAAAATTTTAATATCCCTTCAAACACTAACTAAAAATCGTAAAATATAGTAAAATTGTCATAAAGGCCACTTTAACGCACTCATTTCACATATTTTCTTAAGAATTTAGAAAACAAATGACCGAAACAGTTCCAAAAACACACCCACTTCAAAACGTAATTCCATTGGCCAGCCGGAAAGTGACGTCAGCTCATGCAATCGTGTGGGAAATCCAGTGGCGTTGCGCATTGTCACCAAAGTTCTCGGTTTATTTAACGACTTTAACGTGAGGTTTTATTTCTTATATATCTTTCGGAGGTTTTATCGTAAAAAACAAACGCCACGGAACCTGGTTTCACCAAGGCTGACACCGGAAACTTGCATTAAATTACAACGGCAGCTATGTTTACTTACATAAGCAACAGAAATTACTACATGCATGCTCAAAGCCGGGGAGTGAATATGCATAGCTATGGAAATATAATATCACCGGCTCTTGTAAAATACATGTATCAGGTATACCTATACGTCATATGTATATTAAATGTGTTTATGAAATTTAACAATGAAATTCCATTTATTAGGGTCGGACGAGAAGATTACGCTGACGACGCCATTGGCACAATCTAAACATATGTTCAGATTGCCAATGGTTGCGTGCAAATTATGCACAATGAAAACGAATGTATCGTTCGAGCTCGTGTGTGCCCCGAGCACAACTTATTATGTGGAGGCACGAGTTTTTGAGGAGGACGGTGAGGTGGAAGTTTACAGCCTTTCTTGCAATGATTGCATAGCTATTTCTGAGATCAGTTCAAGTATTGTGTAAGTAGGGCTGGGAAAAATTGAAATGCACAATACCTTTGACTTGGGAGTTTGAAATCTAAAACAGTATTTGAAATACTTTTTGAAATTAAAAAAAAAAAAACATTTGTAAGCCGGCCGGTCGACGGCCGACAGAGGGCTTCGGTAATATTTTTACAACACCTTCCATAGGTATTTCGCTGGAATCCTCATTCCATGGATAGGTGAAACTTATTTCAGTTCCAAAAAATGTCCTCAAAAAGCAAACCACGGCATCACCTTAGTCATTAATCTCCAGAATTTTCCCTACATAGTGAGCAACTGACTTTTTGCTGCTGAATCTAGCCAGAATCCAATCTCCACTTTGAATGTTAGTCACCGAATTTGTTAAGCTTTTTCGACCCATGCTATCTTGTTTCAGGCATTAATACCATGTCGTCTACATCCTCCTCGTCAGAAGACATTATATCCAATGCCCTATCATAAGCAATCAACAAACTGAAGTAAGCTTTCTTTATCAGATAAACCTTCAAAATAAGACTTAATGAGAGGACTCTAATTCAAAGACCTAGTTTTTATAAACTTCGGTGTTTTGCAACATTTATTTAAGAAAGTTTAACGCAAGAACTGCCAGGCAGAAACTAAAAGTTGGGTAAGTGCGGCAGGGGGTCGAACTTACCCCAGGCAACGGGGTCGCACTTGCCCCGGAAGGTAGGAATGAATGATTACGACGGGGAAAGTGCGACCCCCCATCTAAACTAAATATAATGACCCGAGTTCCTAATTTAAAGTAAAGCAAGGAAAACCAATCCATGAAGAAGAGAAAACAAGATATAGTTCTTACCTAACACCTCCGATGCGTTGATTCAGAGGGAACTGCGGTATAGCCTCTCCTCACAACCAACTAAGACTACGAGATGAACGGACGGGTATATTTCCTAAGCATGTGGAACGAGAAATTAAGGGATAAGTATTACAAAGTCGTTGGCTCTGGTTTCATAACAATGTGTGGAATATGTTGCACGACCGCCACCTGCTTCGAGAACGGAAATACGATTTACCTGAAGGGGGGTCGCACTTACCCCGCAGTCGCACTTACCCCACCTCACCTTGTGGAAACTAAGAGATCTTAAAAAATATTTAACCTGTTTTTGCTCGTAAGGATAGTTACAAATAGTACACGAGAAAGGTATGTTTTAAAAATATATATTTTATTTTTTAAAGTAAAACTTCTCAAATGTTGCTCTATATGGTTGCATTAGTCTCCTTGAGGAATACAAATTTTTCAAAAAGTGTCGCACAGACATCCCCTCGAAGTGGATAAAGCCAGCAAGTGAATAAACTTTCCACTGGTGAAGATGAGGTTTAGGATTGTGTCAAATCTGATAAACAATGCGTTAATATTATAATTCATTTTTTTCATTCATTCACATTCGTCGGCACTTTCTCATTCGAACCAATCTTCGTTCTAAGTCTTGGGTGACCGTATGAAAATATTTATTTGGAGCATTTCTAGTCGTATTTCTGCACTTAGCCACAATGCAGTACTTGAAGCTATACGCTGCGACATATCGAGGAATAACTACGACACGAAAAATACGGCGCAATAACCACAATATCTCCACTGTAAACTTCAATAATGTGCACGGTCAAGGTGGTTAAGAACAACACTATTGCATGAGCTGACGTCATTCAAGATGGCGGCGGTGCGAATTACGTTTTTCCTTGATGGCTTGTGAGACGTATTTTAAATGCTCATAATAAAAAAATAGATGACTTTACAGCCATATTGTTATAACTTTTAGCTTAATAATTACACCTACTTTTCAGAAACGTCTTTACCTACATAGGTGTTCAGAGACCTATTGGCAATAGGTAATAAAATTAAATAGAACTTAGAAGCGAACAAACGAATGAAAATTAATATGCGTTCGATGTATCCCTAATGTACATCTAGCTCAAATATGAAACATATCACCTTCGCAATAGTTAGATACCTTAGATCGAAATGTATAGGGTTGTTTGAAACAGCATGGAAGAAATAAATAATTTCGTCGAAGATGTTACATTCACAACTCACTTCACTTGTAGCTTCACTCTTTCCTTCATCGTTTATATGCAATCATTCACTTAGGGGTATATTAAGGGCACAAATTATGTTCACTTGCACTAGAGGCACAATGAAAGTTCACTGCACGTAGTTTCCTAGCAAATACAGCTACACACAACTTTCAATTCCTGTCAACGCTACATACGTTGCCTGCCTAACTTGAAGATTGGATTTTATGTCGCCTTGATCCATCCGGAAGTTTCATGCACAACATAGGCCATTTCAAAATAAGGAATAACCTTGGTCAATGTCCAGTCGGCATGCAGAGTGCTCAGCTTGACACCGAGCGATCGAGGGTACAGGCCAGCCGTACAGGCTTGTTACGTCATCCCCTCTATTTCAAGATGGCGGACCGTTTTTGGCGGCGTTTAAAATTGTTCGAATTTTGATTGCTAATAATTCCATCATTACTTTTTCAACGCATCTGTCATTCATCCCAATCAAAATGAAATTACATCAGAAGTGATATCCATTCGTTTTTTGAGACCGTTCTGATATGCTTGAACAACCCTATTAAGCTCCTGGATAGCTTGACTCGGAACAGGTGAAAAAGGCATTGTTTACAACTCATTACAGCTGTAAATACTATCCGCACGAGTTATTTGGCATGTTATAACTTATTCATGAACTATTTACTGCGTAAACTTTTTTTTCATCTATTAATAGCTAGTAGATTATTTTCATGGTTGCATGTTAGCGTCCTTAGCACTCTAACATTGTAGTATCTGTTCTGGCCGTGTGTCGTTGTCTCGAGTGTTTGGATTGTGCCTGGCAACGAGCGCGTTTCTGATATAAGGATAGGATGAGTGCTGCATGGCTGGCGTGAAATCTGAAATACTTACTACTGTCTGTAAGAAATCTGTAATACAGAAGGTGTGGCATTGGTTTTAACATGCTGAATTTCGAAAACATTCAATGAGGGCAATTTTTCCGAAATTTGTTCAACTTTGAGGCCAAGTAATTTGTTTAAAAAATGTACCCATGAAAAACGGTTTGCGTAAAATAATTCACTAATGTATTGACAAATACTGCGCAAAGTTTCAAATCGATTTCGAGGTTTTGTCCAGCTTTGTTCGATTTCAGCCCACTGTGTGGCGTTGTAATTTGAGTGGATCGCCGTATCGCGCACACTTTCTTATGCGATGATTTCATACCCTACCATTCTTTCTTTTCTCAAACGCCGAGAGAACACGCAAATATTGCAAGGATTGTGCGGACATGATGGTTTATCCCGGTATCTGAGTTCACAAGTGGTGCCATCTTTTTGGCCATTCGAGTACTGCATACGTCCGTAATTTTCGTTTCTTTCTTTGTTGCGTTTAGTTTCTTTCTTGCACTAACAAAAAAAGGGTTGTTTCTTCTGTGTAGTGGATGAGAATGTCGACTTTGCGAAGGACGAGGACATTTTACCTCAGGGAAAATACTGATGCTAGATTTTCTTCTGTAAACACAGGTATTCATTGATAAGGGTGTATTCCACATGGCCTGATAATTTGAGAATGATACCTTAAGTCGGAAACAAATAATACGCCTAAAATTCGATAAAGAGAGTAGGCCGAGCGGGAGTGGTACATACGTAAAGTTTGTTTAATTGCATTTATTTACATTAGACAGCAAGATTTTTGCTACGAGGGGTGTTAAGGCCCCTTCAAATAAACTTTAACCTGAAGGAGAGATTCAAGGGCATGTTGCGAGTGTTTTGATGGTGGTCCATTTTTTTCCAGAAACTACTTAATTGCTCGCGAGAAATCGAATTCCTCTACCTATCCCAAGGGGACCGCATAGAGGAGGCCCAATGCCATCCAATAGAACAGAATGCTGATTTCTGCTTACGCCACTTCGGTCGCATTTCGATCGGCTTTCGAAAATGTCCGCGGCGCAGTGATAATTGCAATGCGGTCCACTTGTTTCCAATATTTTGCGACGTTATCTTTGAAATTGCAAGGAATTGCATTAAAGAGTAACGCATTTGACATATTCCATAATCATAAATACAAATTTTAGTGAACACCCCTAATAATACCTTATTTCCCCGTGAAACTCAGATCAATTTGTTCGTCAGCGATGCGAGTGGCGACTTTTGTAAACCCATTTAAATGCGCGGTGTGTGACGTCACATTTAAGAGGTCGACTGGAGGATCCTCTATTGTAATAAGTAAGTTTACGTGACCTATCCGTTCGGCGGAGTACCTCTCTTATTCCTTTCTACCCGACTTGACAATATAGAGCGGT
This sequence comes from Ischnura elegans, assembly GCF_921293095.1. NCBI lineage: Eukaryota > Metazoa > Arthropoda > Insecta > Odonata > Coenagrionidae > Ischnura > Ischnura elegans. The sequence goes on along the minus strand of NC_060248.1, from coordinate 2,261,369 downwards.
TCTTGCATCATGTCCTCTATTTCACTCTTGATAGACTCCCATCCTCACGTTTTCAAGCTAGCTAAGGCTAGAACGTGGCCGCTGAATCAAAAGTGGCTTCCAACTAAATTCGTTCCAAAGCGAAGTTGCGCTGTTTGTTCCCGCGTGGTATTTCTTATCGGGTACCGCCCCTTTTCCTTTCAAATGCTTTGTTTCGTTTTATTTCGCACGATGCACTTACTTGCCCAGGGATATCCGTCCGACCGATTCCCTTCCTTCCACCACTTTCAGGCCTCGACATAATTATCAGCATTATCCCACGTGGCCTTCACCTGCTTACTATTTCCTAAAACAAAAGAAACCGATAATCTCACCTCCGAATGAATGGACTCTCAATTCGCTTGAGCACCTCGTTAGGACAACAACTTAACCTGAATATTTGTATTTAGCGGAACTGCGTTGTTGAGATCTTCAGAGGAGCATCTACAGGTTCATAATAACTTATAGCGGTGAATGTCGATTTTGAATATAAGCGATACATTCGGGTTTAATTTAGAGAAATTTTTCGATCATGATGGTAGAAAGACACTCAAAATTTGTGATTTTCTGCGCTTTGATAAAACTTACACGGTACAAAGGGCGAAGGTTATTTACGGGGGCTCCATCTAAAGTGACCACCTTTACAACTTCTTCCACCGTTGCTTCGTGTTAACCTTCTTTAAAGGAATGTCCCATGAGTGACACACCATTTGTTTGCCCTCTGCCTAATATCCACATTCGTGACCTTGTTGGCCTTCTATCATGCTTTGGTGATTGTACATATGTGAACTCATAGGCGGATCTAGGGGGGGGGGGCACGGGTTTACGTTCCCCTCCCCATCCCGCAGAGACCCTTGAAAAACATGCAAGATTTTTAATACGGTCCCATTATCATTGCGTTCGCTTTGTATTACGAGGTATCCCCCCCAGAGCAAAATCCCGGCCTTGCTTGTGCCCCCCCCCCTTAGAAAGAAACCCTGGATCCGATTGGAGTTCAAAATATGTTAAAGTGACGTAATTGAATTTGGAATGGCCATTACTTGAAAAAATCATAGATTTCTCCTATTAGTAGTCATATAGAAAGACAGGCGAAAATGCCTATCGAAAGTCCAGTAAATACATCCATGATTGGTACACGTTCTGGACTGCGATTGACAGAATATATCGCTTATCTTAATATGATCTTAAATCAAGTTAAGCCAAGGCTACTTGTTGCGAAAGGGACCTTATAAAATTTCCCACGCACCCGACCAGTTGCTTTTGTGATGAATTATTTCCCGGATACAATTCCACCCTTTCCTCCTCTTCATATGTCCCAAGTATTTCTGTCCCATCATGTGGCCCCAGATTTAGCAGTCATTCTCGACCTTATCCATTTGAAAGCTCTGTTTGTTATTTGTAGTATTTAGATCTCTTCCACCCCTTACATCTTGCTGTCTCATTTGTGTTCGTCCGACATACTTTTCGGGGACCTGAGTTTTACACATCTCCACAACGTCATATCCATCCCTCACCTCCTTCTCCTTCCTACGCTTTTAAATGTCTTTCATCAATTTTTTCCACTCACGCATCGCATCGCATCGCATATTTGGTGACTGTGTGAGCAGTCAATGTCACGATCTTCAGCTGAAGCTGGTAATCGGTGTTCGGCATGTTTTTTGTGTTCGGCGGTTATGTGTTTATGTGGTCATTTAGTGTTTATGTGGTCATTTAGTGTTTATTGTTTGGGTTGTGTAAGGGCTCTTCTAGGTCGATGGTACTTGAAGTGTGGGTTGTCTTGGTATGTCCAGATTGGTGTGAGTAGTTCATTTTGTGTTTGATGTAGGGAGTCTTCGAAGGCTGTGGCAATGTCGTGTAGGAAGTCAGGTATTGTTTTGATTTGTAAGTTGTTGTGAATGTAAGTGTTGCGGACGTACCATGGTGCGCCTGTGATTGTTCTCAGAGCCCGGTTCTGAAGGACTTCAAGCCTGTTTAGGTGGGTCTTGGCGATGGAGCCCCAGGCGGGGTATCCGTAGGTAATGATCGGCCTGATCATGGCTGTGTAGAGGATTTTCTTCGTTTCCAGAGCTATGTGGGGACTTTTGAGCAAAGGATATATGGCCGCAACCGCGCCTTTAGCCTTTGCAGTGGAGGCCGTGGTATTTGCTTGCCACGTCAGTTTTTCGTCCAGGGTTACCCCGAGGAATTTAACTGTGGAACTACGGTTGATTCGTGTTCTCCCGTAGTAAATTGGGGAAGAAAGCGATTTTTTCCTCTTCCTGGCGAACTGGATTACCTGGCTCTTCTTCGGGTTCAGTTGGAGCTTCCAAGATGTCATCCAGTCCTCGATGACGTCGAGGTGATCCTGGATGTGTTCTGCGGCCGTGTCTGGATCGAAGCACATCGAGAGGATTGCAAGGTCGTCGGCATAGAGGTATGTTTCGGTGTTGGGATGGGATGGCAGGTCATTTATATAGATGTTGAAGAGGGTGTGGGACAGTATGGATCCTTGCGGCACGCCGGAAGAGATAGGGTGCAGTACTGATTGGGAGTGGTTAACTATGGAGAAGAAGGTTCGGTCAGAGAGGTATGATTGAATTAATTTGGTCAGATAGGTAGAGATAGGTGAGGAGGAAAGTTTATGGATTAGTCCTTCGTGCCAGACACGGTCGAATGCCTTGGATTGATCGAGGTAGACGCCAACCACATACTTCTTTATGTTGAAGCTGTATAGAATGCTTTCCACCATTCTGGTGATCTGATGGGTTGTGGAGTGCGCCTTCTTGAAGCCCGTCTGTTCGTCCCGGATAACTTTGTTGTCCGTTAGCTCAGGAAGTAGCCGATTCAGGATAGTTTTTTCTAGTATTTTGCCAAAGGTTGATAGCAGACTGATCGGGCGGTAATTATCAGGATCATTCGGGGATTTTCCTGATTTCGGCAGATGAATGACTTTGGCTGATTTCCACGGCTGTGGGAAATATGATAATTTGTAGCAGGTGTTCAGCAAATGACGGAGGAACAGGCGAAAGTTGGGAGGAAGTTGCTTTGCCAGTTGGTTAGAGAACTTGTCGGGTCCGGGCGCTTTCTTCTTCGGTAACTTATGTATTATGAAGTCCAGTTCGGAGGGAGAGACCGGCGGGAATGGAGGAGTGGGGCAGAGTCTGAGAGAAGCTGATGAGGTATTGCATTCTTCCGCTGCATCGGAGTTGGTGGTGTCCTGGAAGGTTTCCGCCAGTTGTTGGGCAAACTGTTCGGCCTTCTGGGCGTCCGTGACTGCGAGCACGTTGCCAAATTGCACCGGTGGTGATGGTGTTTTCCGATTTTTCAGGGACCGTGCTAGCTGCCATACGGAGTTGTCTTTTACACTGAGATCTTTAATTCTGTCATCCCAGGTTTTCTGGCGGTGCGTCCGGATTGCAGAAGTCACACGATTTCTAAGTGCCTGGTAGAGATTTCGAGTGACTGGGTTATTTGTTCTGCGCCAACAGAGTAGAGCGTTATTTCTCCGTTTCATCAAATGGAGGATGGCAGGGGGGAGTGACAGATCAGCTGATGGTTTCGGCCTCGGGGTGAATGAGGCTTCATCTATACAAGCGTTGAGGCTTGAGGTCAGCAGCGATACGTGGTCTTCGATGTCGCTCGTACTCGTGCTGGATCGCGGATCGGGTAGGATGATTTTGGAAGCAGATACTACGAATTTATCCCAGTTTACCACGGGAGGAGTTATGATTGAGGGATGAGAGAGGGGTAGGGTGAGCAATATTGGGAGGTGATCTGAGGACATTTGAGGAAGAGTTGTGGGTAGTAGGAACGGAGATAAGTTGTGAGTAAGAAACAGATCGAGAATATCGGATGGGTGACTGGGGTTTGCGGTGATGTGGGTGGGGTTCGGTGGTGGTAGAACAGTAAAAGGGAAAGTGAGCTCCGCGTGGTGAAGGTCTCGGCCTCTGGGAGTTGTGGTTTTGCAACCCCATGCTACATGCTTGCAGTTGAAGTCACCTGCCACGACAGAGGTGGTTGAGAGTGAATGTTTTAAGGCGTCCAAGTCCTTCTTCTTAATCCTGTGGTCTTTTGGAGGCAGGTACGCACTCCAGACATGCAGTTCTCCAGTAGAAGTGGAGAATTTGGATCCAATTAGCTCCAGAGTTTCGGTAGCTGGGGTGTTGAGCGGGGTTTCTATGAGAGAGTTTTTGAATGCTATCAGTACTCCTCCGCCGTTTCCTTCCTTCCGTTCCTTGCGTCGTAAGGAGTAGTGTGGTATACTGAACGGGTCACTTGGTTTGAGCCAGGTTTCCTGTATTAGGATGATGTCCGGTTGGTTGGCCTGAATTAGGTGCAACAATTCGCCCTTTTTGGGCTTCAGGCTGCAGATATTCCATGATAGGATTTTGATATGGTTAAGGGCTCTAGTTTTATAGGCCATTAAGTAGAACCATGGCGCCGGCTATGACTTCCTCGATGAGGATGTCCATTCTGCTCTTCCCCTCTTGGGGATTGATTATTTTGCGGATTAGGCCGGAGAGCCAGGACTTTAGCTGACTTTTCCATGACTCGTTCGAGGTGGTCGGTGCCGGAGTTGGCTGGCTTTGTCGTGGTGGTTGCGTTGGGCCAGGTCGTGGCGGTCGTTGGTTACGGTGTGCATTACTTGCCGTCGGAGCGGGGTTCGGTGGAACTGATGGAGCTGGAGTGGGGGCCGGGGCTGCTGTAGGAGATGTGGCTGGATTGGAAGATGAAGTAGATGATTGAGCTGGCATAGACTGGGGTTCCGGAGACTGTTCTGCGGTGGCATTGGGGCGGGTGGTGGTGGAGCGTCTGGTCCAGGCGTTGGTCATGGGGGGCGGAGGAAAGTGAGTATCATCCAGTGGTGGAGCTTCGGTGGTTTCGCCTGGCGGTGAATTTTTGAGCCTTAACATAAGCGCAAGTTCTTTGTGCGTGGGGCAACCCCGGTACGTTGCAATGTGCGCTCCGGAGCAGTTAGCACATTTACCCGGCTCGTCCCTCGGTTTTGTACATTCAGTGCCGCGGTGGTTGCCGGCGCATTTGAAACACCGAACTTCGAGGTTGCAGGCTTTGTGGGAGTGGCCGAAAGCTTGGCAGCGTCGGCATTGGATTGGCCCCTGAGCTGGTCGATAGGGAATGACTTTGGCGCTTAGCCCTAACATATGGCTGATGTCGTTAAGTGCCTTTTTCTGATCAGGTCTGTCTAAGCGGATCTGGAACATAGGCAGCGGCCTGAGAGGAATTTGTGGGAGCTTGGCTAGCGGATCATTCTGTCGCATCTGGCTTCTTATTCTATTCTCGTCCGGAGATAGACGTGAAGAGTGCAGTTGGTGGATGTGATCCGTGTTCACTCCCTTTGACTGTAGCTCGTGTTTTATTAGCTCCGGTGGCGAGTCTACGGGAAGCCCTTTGATGATGAAATGCTGCTTCTTGTCCTCTTTCAGCTGATAGCTGTAGTGTGGTATATTATTCGCGGCTAGCGCCTTAGTCGTTGTGCGAAAATCGTCAATTTTTTGGCATTTTAACATTATATCTTTGCTACGGAGTGTAGCAACCGGCGGGAATTTGCATACGGCTTTGATCAAGCGCCATTTCGGGGGCCACTTTGTTGTGTCCGTTATGAAAATGGGCGGTATTTTCGACCGGCTCTCTGCGGCATCTTCTTCCTCGGGCAGCTCCTCCTCCATGTCGTCCGGCTCGTTGGTTGGCGCAATGGGAGCGAAGGGGTTGACGACAGTGGTAGTCAACGGTAATGGACATTGGTGGTTCGGAGGTGTCCTGGGACGATCGATCGGTGAGTTAGTCTTTCTCTTTTTATTTTGCACCGGAGTAAAGGCTCCAGGTATTGGGGGCAAGGCATTGGCGGCTGCCGCTTGTTTAAGGAAAAAGTCCCTAAGCTCTTCGGATCTTTCGCTGAGAAGGGCCAGAAAACGGGGGTCCTTATCAATGGGCTCGATTGGTCCTGATGCGTTTTCAGGTGACAAAGGAGAATCAGTGTCGAATGGCTCGAGAGAACTGTGGTCGTCGTCGTCCATGGTAGTCATGAATTAGTTGTCGTGTTAGCGTAAGTGTTGTGTGATCATGGAACCCTAGCGTGGGGACCCGGCGGGTCCCCCAAGACGTGCACTGAGGTTGCCCTCTGTCTTGGGGTTGCCGACCGAGAACGACCGGGTGTGTCACGGTCAGAGCGCCACCTGGGGATTGCACCCGCCTCCCCCCAGATGCCTCTGCCGAGTGAGTGTACCTAAGGTGTGTGTATATGTGAGTAAAAAGACCCCTGAGGGGGGTCAATGTTGTTTTCGAGCAAGTGGTGAAATTACGTGTAAATGTGGTGAAGGCCCTAAAGAGGGCCAATGAGGTTAAAGATTCTGTCTTTATACGGTACCTAAGCCACGGAGGGCTTGCTCCTTGAGGGCGCTGGACTTCCCTCGATGTCCGGCAGCCTTGCCGATGGTTTTTGCGAAGTCCAAGAAAACTTCGGAAAAGGTCCTCTTAGCGGCCTCTGAGGACTTAGTCCTTGAGGGCGCTCGACTTGTCTTGATGCCCGGATGCCCTGGCGTTGTTTTTGTAATTTCCAAAATTCTCTTGAAAAAGGTCCTTTTCAGGTCCTGTGAGGCCTTTGCAGGCCGATGGCTTCGCTCCTGTTGACGGCTGATGCCACGGGGGTTGGCCGGAGTACGCTGGCGTGCGTCCTCGACGGCCGATGGGTTGGCGCCGGGTGGCGTCGGAATCGCTCGCAGGCGACTACGTTGGTGACGCAGGGCGTCGAAGGCGTGACCGCTGGCTCAAGTGAACACCTGGTAGCTTCCCCAAGCTCTTAGAGTGGATAGCTGTGGAGTCATTCCAGAGCGAATCTTCCACTCACGGTTTATATTTTCACTAGATTGCGCGCCGAAGGCGCGTTTAAAGCCGTTCCGGTAAAGCGATGTTTACCCCTACCAGCCAGTTTACAATACAATAATTTTGGGCGCAGTTGTATATGTTGTCGGGGTAGTGTGTTGTTTGTGTTAGCAGAAACTTACATATTAAACATCAAAATACACTAAGCTACATACATCTTGCAATTTCTTTTACAGAAGAATGATGAGTACAAGGTAATTAAAACGGAGTTGGAAAGAACGTCCACATTTGTAATGGGCTCTTTTGATTTTTTTTTATTTTATTTTTTTTTTCCTCCTCTGTTGAATACGTTTTATTTTTACATTGTTTTTAATAGTTTTTATATATATATTTTTTTTATTGGCCCCTTTTTTTTTCTTTTTAGTTAATTTTTTTTTTTTTTCATATTGGTTTTGTTGCTTTGTTATTATTATTATTTATTTTATTTTTTTTTCTTTTTGTTCTTTTTTTATATATATATTTTTTTCTTTCTTTTTTACTGTGGACACACAAAACAATGCTAACCTAGCAATACTAATATCTAGAAGAAGGAAAGATATAGGATAGACTCATAGAAGAGTAGCTTGTTGAGGCAGTCTGTATGTTGTTGGGATTGTAGGATCGTAATTCCAGATGTCTGTAAGGAGAGTGTTGTTTGTTTCCCTGAGCCTGGACTTAAAGTTTTTTACTAGTTTGTTGATAAATTCTCCAATGGACGGAACACCGTGAGCGCAGCGAATATCTTTGGTCCTTGTGAGTCGGGAGAGGTTAAGTAGAAGGCGGAGGGATTTATTTTGGAAGGATTCCAGTTTATCTCTGATGGATTTATTGTTAGCGAAAATCTCGCAGCCGTAGAGTAATGAAGGACGGACTATTGCAGTATAAAGCCGGATTCTAGAAGAATGCGGTAGCGGGGAGGATGAGGAGCAAAGGGAATAAACCGCTTGCCGTGCCTTGATGGCTTTAGCAGTACTGTATTTTAAGTGGGGTAGGAAGGTGAGTTTGCTGTCCAGATAGACGCCGAGGAATTTGTGTGATCGGGCTCTTGGTATACGGATTTTGTTGATGTGTGGTTGTGTTTGTGGGCCGAATTTTTTTCTGCGTGAAAAGTGTATGTGTGTGCTTTTGGAGGCGTTGATGCGAATCTTCCAGAGATTCGTCCATTTATGGATTAGTCTAAGGTGAGTGTTGAGTTTGCCTATGTTTGTATCTCCCTTCCATGATGTAGCGGCAATTGCTGTATCATCGGCGTACATGTGGAGCGATGTTTTGCGTGTGGAGGGCATGTCGTTTACATAAATTGTAAAAAGGAACGGGCTGAGGATGGAGCCTTGAGGTACTCCAGCTTCCATGGGTCGCAGAGATGATAACGTTTTGGCTTCGGCGACTCGGAATTGACGGTTGTGCAGATAGGAATTGATGAAAAGAATATCTGAGGGAGGGAATTTCAGGAGGTGAAGTTTGTACAGGAGGCCTTTATGCCAAACTCTGTCAAGCGCTCTTGCAACGTCGAGGAAGACCGCGTCAGTTGTGTAGCGGCGGTTGAAACCGTGGCTGATTTTTTCCACTAGTCTGAGGATTTGGTGGGGCGCAGACATTTTGCGCCGAAAACCAAGCTGATCAGGTCGGATGAGGCTGTTTGCGGAAGAGAAAGATTCGAGGCGGGACAGAATAAGAATTTCGAGAATTTTTGAAAGATTAGAGAGTAAGGAAATGGGACGAGAGTTTCCGGGGATTTTTGGATCTTTGCCTGGCTTTGGGATGAGGATGACTTTGGCTTGTTTCCAAGCAGCGGGAATATATGGGGCAGAGTAACAGTGGTTAAAAAGATCAGTGATTGCAGAGAGAAAATTTGGGGAACGGCTGGCATATTTCAACTGGGAGTTGGAAATGTTATCCAGCCCGGGAGCTTTCTTGACAGGAAGAGTGTTAAGAATATTGCGGACTTGAGAGGGATTGGCGATGGTAGTGAAAGTGGAGGAGGGGGGAAGGTTATTGTAGAATGAGTTTATTTGGGGTTCTATTGGAGAAAGTGAGGAATCAAGGGATGTTGTTTGTTGAAGATGATCAGCTTGGATTTCGACCTTCTGGGCGGGATCGAATATCAAGGTTGAGTTGGAGGAGATTGGATGGAATAACTGTTTGTCCGTGCGTTTGAGAGCGCGGATGGTATTCCAGATTGGTTTCTTTTGGGGATCAGTCGGATTTTCTAGGGTAAGTGTTGAGATGTGGTTCTCCCAGAGTCTTATGCTATATTTTTTAATTTCTTTTTTCACAGAGTTTGCGAGGTTATTATAGATGGTTTTGTCGGAAGGGATCCTGAACTGCTGCCATACACGACGAGCGGTGTTACGGCGTTTGATGAGGTTGACTAAGTACTGTGGAAATCTGTCTGGCCTTTTGGCGCGGGGAACAAATGTACGGGAGGCGGAAGTTTTGGCCGAATGAAGTGCAGTGGTGATGGCTTCTGTTTGTTTTTCTATCAATTCCGGCGTGGGATTGGATATTGGGGGGAGAGTAGAGAGAGAGTTATTTAGAAACGTGACAAATTTGTCCCAGTCTGTGACAGTAAATTCGGAGGGCAGTAGCGTAGTATTCGTTAAGGGAATGGAAAATGAAAGAGGTAGATGATCGGAAGTGAAAGAATAGATTAGAGAGGGAGTGAATTGGATGGGAAGATTGGAGGAGAAGCCGAAATCGATTACATCGCTGGAACGGGGAGCATAGTGTGTGGGTTGGAGTGGAGAGAGAGGAAGGAGGTTTCTGTTTTTGACGTAAGAGTACAGGATTTTCCATTTTTGTCGATTCTATTGCTGTTCCAGTACGGATGTTTGGCATTCCAATCGCCGAAGTATATTCCGTTTGAAGCGGAGAACAGGTTATCAAGGTGGTCTTTGGTGATAAGTTTATTTGGCATGTGATATACTGTGTAAATGTTTAAGGGACCGGCTTGAGTGTGTACCGATACACCAAGAGCTTCGAACACTTCTGGAGTGGGGGAGTTCAGGAGGGAATGGGGAATGTTACTTCTGATTAGGATTGCAACTCCTCCGCCTCGGCGTGTGTTGCGGTCCAGTCTGTATATGTTAAAGTGTGGAGAGAAGAAAGAACGAGTCGGGTTTAGGTGTGTTTCCTGCAAGAGTATGATATCTATGTTGTTGTCTACGGCGTATTGAAGGAGTTCGTGTTTTCTAGTCAGTACGCCGTTGCAGTTCCAAGAGATGACCTGTAAAGAGTGTTTGGTGGTATGGTGTTGGTTCATGGCGAGGGCTGGAGGAGAAGCATTTGGGAGAGAATGTAGGTTTTTCTCTCCTCAATAGTTTGGAGAGAAGACAGGTGGGAATTGATGCTGTTGAACCATGAGAATAGGTCATTGGTTTCGGGTTGGTCGGTGGATGATAGTGAAGGGAATTCATTTGGATTGGTGACAGCAGCGAACGAGCGGGTTAGTGGAGCGGGTTGCGGAGCAGTTTCTAAGTTTTTGCGGCGGGCAGCCATGGCTGCTTTTGCCGCACGAAATTTTTCACAGCCGCGGTAGCTGGCGGTGTGATCACTGCCACAGAGAGCACAAGTAGCCGGAGTTTGTGTGTCTGTCTTTGGACATTCGTAGGAGAAGTGTCCTTGGGCGCATCGTACGCATTTGGGCGGCTGATTGCAGAAGTTTTTTGTATGGCCGAGGGCCTGGCATCGATGGCATTGCACAGGTTCAATTGCCTTTTTAAAATTATCAATGCTGATTTTCAGTCCGGCTACATATCTGGTTTGAATGAATTTGGCAGCGTCGATGGAGGAGTCTGTGATTACGTGGACTACTTGTGTAGGGTATTTCGGGACTGACGGCACTCCCCTGCCGCGCTGTGTGGCAGAGGGCCGGGTTGAATAGATGCGTTTGCAGGATATTATGGGGAAGCCTAGGTTCAAAAGATCTGATTTGATTTGCTCGTCCGCCACGGAGGTGAGGGTACCGCGCAGAGCGAATTCTCGGCGTCTGTTCTCTGGCAGGCAGTAGGTATTGTATGGAATGTTCATTTCTTTTAGAATCCTCTTGGCTTCATTAAAATCAGGGACAGAGCTGCATTTAATGACGGCAGCAGATTTTGAGGTAGCATGAGATATTGGTGGAGATTTACAGAATTTAAGCAATTTTGCGTGAAGGGCGGACCAATTAGTGGTATCAGAGATAATGATTGGAGGAATTTTGGCTTTGGTAGGAGGAGAGGGGATGTTTACAGATGGAGTAGAGGTTGACGGGATGGCAGCGGGAATGGAATTGGTTGAAGGTGCAGATGGAATAACAGTATTTTCATTAGGTTCGGTACTATTGAGTGCAGGCTGGATTATCTGATCAGTTTCCGTTTCGCAAGTCGTTGCCAGAATGGAATACTTATTGCTGACAGCAATGATAGGAGTAACTGAAGTGACTTTACGTCTGGTAGAGATATTTTCGTCCAGGCTCTTACATTGGGAGTGCGCATGACTGAACTGGCTGGCAGGAGTAGCACGGCTTTCTGTTTGCTCGAGAGCAGGAGACTGCTTGACGGCTTTTGATGGGCCTGAGGGGCCGGGTTGTGAGGCAGCAGGCTGAAGAGTAGATTTTACTTTTGTTTTATGCCGTGTAGTTCTGGGGCTAAACTTATTGGAGTTTTTCTCTGTTATAACCGGGCATGGCGCTGGCGTCTTGGAAGAGACGCGCTGTGGAGCGGCTTCTGGTCCCGCGGAGGATACTGCCAGGCGGAGTTCAGGAATGGTCCTCTTTAGGACCGCGGCCGCTTTCGATGACTTTTGCCCTAGTCTGGCTGTTAGGCGCGTGATTTCGGCGAGGATTGCCGCTGTATCATCGTCTTCCGGCGCCGCCGATTCCGTGGGGGAGTCGGCGACGTCGGTTTTGGCCGCCATTGCGGCCTCTTTGGCGGGGGAGGGCAGGGGAGGGGCCTAATTCCCTAACGAGGGGACCCGGCCGTTTCCCCCGGACTGTGCAATGAGCGATGCTAACGGCTCAGAAGGGTGTCCGGGGTAGCGGCCGAGAGCGACCGGGGATGGTTGCCGTGCAGAGGGGGCGACACCCGAGGGTGAGAACCGCAGTGGCCGAGCTCGAAATTAGGTACAAACTCGGCCAGCCGCGGCCCCCCGGTTGATCCCTTATGGCAACGGGAAGGGACTGAAGAGTTCTCCGATGATTTTGATTGAAGTGCGAAAATGGCCCTCTTTAGGTCCTACGGCCTTTCCTCTTGCCGCCTCCTACGGTGATGACGGACGCCGGCGATGGGAAGACGACGCGCAGATGGTGTCGGCCGATGACTGGAAGCCGCCGGGCGCGGTCTCGGCGGCCCGAGCGACTCGGCGCCGGTTGACGCGGCTCCCTCGACGTTGTCCCTCGCTGATGCTCCCTCGTTGGCGGCGTGCCGCGTCCAAGAGCCCAAGCCGTGACCAAGCAGAGGAGAATAATCAGTAAATAAGCAATGGAGCTACCCCAACAAGCTTTGAATAATCATTCAATGTCCACTCACGGTTTGTGTACTACCTTCATTTATCCCAAACCTTGGGGTAGCGAGCGAGTTCTTTCGATTGTAACATAACATTTTACTGTCATTCATTGTATTCTGACGAATATTTCTCGGGTTCCCAGCCAGGTTAATGCTTTTATATAAGTCGACGTTTCGGGAGACGACTTGTTTCCCATCCTCAAGGCTGCGTTACTTTATGGAAGTCCAATTTCACACTGAACTGGATCGACCGTTTACCGAGGACAACAATGCGGCTCAGGTGTCGTCCGATTGGCTGTAGGTCTTTTGAAATTCATCACGTTCAACCCTTGTGTTTGTCATACAGCTGATTACAGGTCTCCATGCATTGATAAGATGAAAGCCGGTGTCTCGATTGAAATTTTTGGGATTGAGGCGAATCTCTATTGCCGACTCTATTATTATTTGTAATTTTGAATGGTACACTGTAATACACTGTCCTTCCCTACCCAAAGCCAGATCCTGTAGTTGCCTGGTGTTCTTCACCCTCTTGTATTTCTGATATGCCGCTAGTATTTCTCACGTGGCCTTACTTGAATGACTTTTCTTTCATTTTCCCCCAATACATATCCAGTCTAAAAAAATAAGAGATATCTTCCTTTCTGTTCATTTCTGAAATGTATTAGAATGTTGTAAGTCTCCAGATCAACAGGGTCCGTCGAGGGGTCACCAGGGAACCAATTAATACGCCCACACAAGGTTCACAACTCTCGCTTTTATTCACCATCCAAGTACACTCTCCGCACCAGACTACTCCACCCGCTTCGAGCGCGCTACACCGCCGCTCGTCGTCACCACGTGACTCCTCCTGGCCATCCCCTATTCGTTCCTTCCCAGTCACCTCATGCATAGGCGACCAGGAGACAATGTTGCGTTCCACTGCTACTCTGTATGCGTTCGCAACTCCTCGGCGGCTAGGTAGAAAGGGGTGGAGCCGATACAGCGGCATGGACAATCAAGGAAAGGGGCAGGTGGTATGTGGGGTGGGAGGAAAGGTGCCGAGTCATTGGGCGTACTTACAATGTTATCATCACGATTCAACTATCCGAAGATAGTTTGACATTGCTCTTAATTCCGCTATCCTATCTGCTAACATGTCTGCGCATTTATTCTCTTATGCGTCCTTAATTAATTGTCCCTTGTAAACTCATTCGGGGCCGTCCTTTGCTTTTATCCTGTCCAATCGACCCTTAAAAATCTTCTCCATCAGGTCGTTATGATCTGCCATCTATAATTTGCCCCGTCTTCTGAGTGTTTTTGGCAGACTTTTCTCTTCTTCAAGTCTTCATAACACTTCATATTTACTCAACAGTTCAATATATTGTATCTTCGTCATTCTAACGGTGGACAACATTTCGAATGCTTCCACTTTTGACTTGAAATATGATTTATTCTACGTAAAATATGACAAGAGCCGTGCATCAAGAAAACATTAACCGGATGATTCTCCCGACATTAAGTTTTTTCCATTTACCAACATTTATTCTAGAAGGAGTATCGTAATGACAGCCAGTGGGCGATATTTTCGCGCTTTTTAAATTTTAATTTATTCTATTCTTTATCAAATTTCCCGAATTCTTTAGCCATGAACTTACTGCGTTAGATCTTCAGCAAGGAGGAACAAGGAATCATGATTGAACATCAAATCTGTCATTTTGTCATAATCTTACTCAACTTACTATTCATATTCAACATGTGATATCATTCTTGTGATACTATGTATCAGCGTTTTGTTTGAAAACTGTTAGTACAGTTTTCCCGTTCTCTAATTAATTATATTTTGCAATGGAATTATATATAATACGTGACATATGATAAATTACTTACGGTAGTACATTTCTTAAAAACCATAGAAATAACCTTATTTTCCCTGAAAAATAATTTACAAGTATTGTGAAAAACTTAAACTGTTCATGTTTTAGTACCACGCGTCAAAGGCTTAGAATATTGAAAAAGAGCGAGCCAAGAGATGAAAAAATATTGTATGGGAGGTTGAACACGGCCTTCATTTTCCTGACTTTTTCCATTATCTGATAAATTACAGAAATCGATTTTTTTAATAACAGTTAAGAAAACAAGTAAAAATTATTGATAACAAATTTATATTGAAGTTACTAGCAGGAAATGGCATTAAATTATTAAATTAAAATTTGGCATATGACTTTAATGTAGTGTTTAATTTTAATAGTCATTGAATTTTGAAATTAATGAATAAACTTTAAACTTGCAATATAATTTATATTTTTATATTTTTCAGGGTGAACGAAGAAAACTGTTTCTTGGGAGTGATAAGGTTGTGCAGTCGTATGAAACATCAGGAATTCTGAAACAATTAAAGAGATACAAGATATATCTAGCACTGAGGAAGGCCTTTTTGAGGCAGATGGATTTACTATCAAACAGGAGTTTGCAGTGATTTGCAGGGCGTTTCCCATCGAAGAAGGTTTTTTTTTTAAATTTAATCTAGTGTTTTTTGTAATTCAGCTAATATCTTGTGTTTTCCACCACAGATTTTATCCAAATAAAAGCTCTAGAGCATGGTATATACCGGTATGATGGTAACATAAGGTATCTCATTGATAAGTGTGTTGCGAGAGAGTTGACCTGGTAACATGACACTAGAGTTATGGTGATAATCGAAGTGGTATATACTCATGAATAATTGAGTATTGTCATGAGAGCTCTCGTGAACTAGTTCACAAAAAGACATTGGTAAATAGGGAATGAAAGCACATTCCTAAACAAACACATGGTAACAATACGGGAACAAAATATCCCAAAATACACAAAATATAATGCCGGCATAGGGAACACGAACATGCTGTAACGAAGGTATAATATTGAGGAAATTTTGATAAGGTGAAGGTATAATATTGAGGTGATTATGAACATTTGATTTTGCGATGCATTTTTTGGGGAACTTGATGAATTGTATTTATCGTCCATGTGCACTAACCAATTCCATTACAGGATGACATAAAGACAACGATGAGATCTCGAAGAAAGAAGCGATATGCGAATGCGAACCGTGCGTTTCATCCGATGCGAAGCATAACAGAGCGGAAATTGTCTTTTGATCGGACGAACGACAAAACGGTGCGTGTGATTCCTGTGTGCTCCAATTTTTGGAGGAGAAGAGAGAAAACTCCAGGACAAGAGGAAAAATGGAAGAAGAATGCGTGCGATTTAGCTTAGCTTTGGGCCCTTAGGGCCGTGATTATTTCGACGAGTAAGGCTAGGATTATTAGGGTTTCGTTAATTTTAGTTTTATTTTGTGTCGAACCGAGGTTTAGCATGCGCTATAAACCATTGCAGTGTACGGGGATGAAGCTGTGTCACTTGGATGGAAAAAAGGTAATTTCCTCCTTGTGTCACGGTGACTTCCCGTGCATTGCTTTGGGGCGTACGCGATTCCTCGGGGGAAGGGTGATTTATTTTCCTTGTATGTATTCTCTCCCTCTCTCCCCAGGATCTAGGTCATCAGAACTTCACGTGAAGAGGACCCCAGCTTCAAAACTAGGTTAGCTTTTGGGCCTTTAGGGCCGTGATCATTGCGTCGAGTAAGGCTAGGTTTTTTAGCTTGCGTTAATTTTAGTATAATTTTGTGTCGGACCGAGGTTTAGCATTCGCTGTAAACCATTTCAGTGTACGGGGATGAAACTGTGTCACTTGGATGGAAAAGTGGTTATTTCCTCCTTGTGTCACGGTGCATTGTGGTGGGGCGTACGCGATTCCTCGGGGGAAGGGTGATTTATTTTCCTTGTATGTATTAACCCGTTCTCTCACTAGACGCAAGTCATTCCCGTGGCCGAAGAAATGAAGGCGACTCACGGGAGAGAATTTCAACACCCGAAGAAGGAAATATCTACCCAGAAACTCTTTCCACTTAAAACGGTAAAATCGAAGTTTTAAAATTTATATCTTAAGTTATCCTTTTTGTTTTTAAATCCATCGATAATGCATCAATTTAATCGCATTGTTAGAGTGATTTAACTGTTTATCAATAAGTTACTTTAAATTTCCTCAACGTACTAACCTCACCCTTTGTATCCTAGCCAATCTAAATTAAATCTTTCTCTGTCTTCTTAACATAATTCCACTAAACTTATTCACCATCAAAATCACTGTTTATATTATGATTGTACATATATATTCTCATATCACGGCAACAAATTTAGATTTTATACTATGAGTTCAATGAGTTCGTTAATTTTTAATTCAATTTTTACTATGCATACGGTAGTGAGTTTAATTTCATATTCTGGCAATTAATATTTATTACTTATATTGTACGTCATTTTCACCACTTTAAGACATACTTATATTCTTTCATTCCGTTTTTACAAATCAGGTCATTTTCGTTTATTTAATCTTAAGATACCATTGCCTTATCTTACTCGTAGACGTCATAGTCACTGCATATAATCAGTAACTTTTCATTTCTTCATGTTTATGAATTTTTAAGCATGCTTTATTTTGTCGTGTCCATAAATTATATTTGTGATTTTTGAAAATATTTTCATAAAATAAATTCTTTCGCTGACATGTTCTTAAAGTCCTATTACAGAATAGAACTTCTTTTATTAGTACATTTTATGCATTTAGTTTAGTTTCAAGTTATTGCTGTAATTTAATTATTACTTCCGCACGGCAGAAGTACATTTTGTCTATCAGTTTTCTTAATATTTCTTGATAAACTGTGAGTTGAATAACATTTATTTTGAAGTATCAGTTCTTAGGAAAACATTATTGTATTGGTAAAATAGAGTTTTTGCAATAACATTTCAAGGGTACAGGTTTCCTCTATTGTTTTCAATTTAATTGATATGAAGACTACTTTGTCTATTGCGATCACACTAACTCTCTTGCCCCCAAAGCGATTCAAATGAGTATTCGTAAATCGGCGAGGAAAATCCCAATCCTGTACCACTTATTTCTCTTCTTTTAGTCGCAAGTCATCTCTGAGGATGTCGGCAGGAAGCTGATGGAGAAATGGCGCTAATCAAGACTTTTTCGGTGCACTGACCACGCCAAACGGTAAGAATATCATTTCATTACGTATTTTCTTGTTGGGTCGTTAATTATTTTAAATGTGTGTGCTAATTTTTAATAATGGAAGGATACTATTGTAATTACGAGAAATCCAGTTCTTATTTATTATTCGTTCTGTTAAATTGCGATTGTGCTGCCACCATGTGAACGAGAAGGGTTTTGGCAGTAGTGGATTATTATTTGGAGACCCTTGTCGCCATCGCTTGTTTATTCGGTTTCTAAGGATGCACGGCAGCGCTTGAGAATCGATGACATAAAAGTATTCGAAAAAAATACAAATTATTCTTTTAATCGCTACAAATCTTCTATAGTATCCGTTTAAACTTATCGTATTCTTTACTATTTTTAATTCAGTCGGTGTCGTTATTCAAAATACAGTTTGCCATAAGGTTCGTGGTAATATTCTCAGCTGAATATTTTTCCGGAAATCACGAGCTGTGAGATATAGTTAGATGAATATTACAAAATTCACTACATCGCCAAATCACTGCTCAATTTTTTCCTAAGTTTAAGGATCTCTAGCCATTAATATTGCTTGTCAATGTCGATCACTTTTTCCTGGATTTTTCAGTTCGTTGGCTCCGAAACTTTTGAAATATTTTCACATAAGCAGTGTCGCACGTGATTTTGTGGCTATTCTTACTTCGTATCGATTGAAAAATACATTGGATTTTATTCTAGAGAGAAGTACTTTTTCAGCTTTACGAAAGCGAATGGAATATAGCAGTTTAAGCTACTGAATCATTTGAATGTCATTTTATTTACTTTATTGACGTGAGATCCGTCTGTCGAAAATCACACTTTTTCTGATTGTTTCATCACAAATATCATTGTACCACATCAATCCGAAGATATGTTTGAGGCAGCTATACACTTCGCTCTCTCGTCTGTTAAACTTTTCTATTTGAAGTATAACATCTCCTTCCCGTCCACCTGTCCCTCATAATCATCAGTGCGCCTTGATGTGCCCATTATATACATCCGTCTTCTCCTTAAGGTTTTCAAAGGACTTCTCTCTTTTTTCCAACTTCTCTTGGTACTTCCTCATCATACTCGGTCAATCAATTTCATCTGCAATAGCACCACGTTTCGAATGCTTCCACTCTCGAATTATCAGTTGTCGCGTCGTGTATGCCGTGCTACTTTAAAGAAACTCCATATTATGTAGAACCTAATGAGGTGTTTCCTTACTCCTGTGTTTGTGTTCCCGGCTGCTTTCCTGCTTCTGCTCCTGCCCACGTCCATGCCTCGCTCCCATTGGCAAAATTGATCCAAAATCCGTTATCTTAAGCCGTAGCCTTCCGTTTTCACACTTGAATTTTCTTTAGTCGTACGTAATGTCTAAGATTTCATCCGAGATCGATAGCGCCTTCTTGTAAAATTCTCTTCTCCTCATATCATCGATCATGGCCTTTCCTTAATCCACTTTTATTAGTTGTACAGCTCTCCTCTATGGGATGGATTTTTAACGCTATCATCCATGTATCTGACTTTTAAATCTATACTTCCCTAAAATTTTCAAAAGTCGAAATCTAGTTTGTGAAATATCCACGCATATCTTCGCATGTTATCTTTAAAGAGTGCGTTGGTAACCCTTTTCTTGAGTTCTGTGCAGAATTTTTGGAGCATTTATTCTCTCTGATTTCGATTTATAGATCCATATTATCCCGTTACTCTTCCTTCAGTATCCGACAGTTCCAACCGCAAAAAGGAATAAGACTTAACCTTCGCACCAGTTTTATTTCTTCCCCGATATCCTCGTTTACAAATTCGACAACTTCAATTTCATAGTCGACGTTGGAATGCAAATCTGTACCGCTATGATATTTACCAGTTTAGTTCTTATTCTCACCTCTAGATATCCTCTCATAGTACTTCGGGAAGCTTTGCTCACGTATTCCGACACTCTTTTTCAGCATCATATGTAAGGTCAGCCATCGCCTCTGCGTGAAAAATGCTTTGCTTTGCATAGCAATAGTCTACTCCTTTAGGCTACCTTATCCTAGTCTTTCCTTTTTGTGTTATAATCGAAGTGGAACCAATAAATGAATAGTTTACAGCTTGTAACAAAACGAACGTAGTCAATTAACATGAATCAAAGTCCTTACATCGTCGAGGATGTATTCTGGCTGATAATTTGAAAGAGATCGCTAGTTTGGCGTGTACATACAATGAAAAAAGAAATACAATATTACAATAAATAATAAATAACACCATTCACTATCTTTTCCAATTCGCAATCGTCTTTGCGGCCTTTCGCGTTAAATTCCTAGAACTTCGGGGTTTTTTACGTTCTTGTTCACCTCTCGGTTTTCCCGTGAAAATGTAATATATTCCAGGTTTTTTACGACCATCGCCATTTTCCCGCCTAGAGCTCCATTGTTGCATTGCTATCTGTTTCTCTGTCTCTTTCAGTTCACTATTAGCCATCCAATTTTCAGTTTTGCTGGAGTTCTCCGTCCCGATGTCTTAGGTGCATATGATGTATCCATGTTATTCACATGGCAGGACCACATCAGTGGCTATCCTTCTACCTAACCCTTTCCGGCCTTTCTCGTATTATTGAATCAAAGTTGCGCTACTTTTCCTAACTCACCGGCGAATTTATTAGCATTACGGTTGCTTAGAATCGTAAGTTTACTATATAGTATATATGTATTCATATTCATGCATACTACTTTACAGAGGTATAGCGATTAGTTGGGTGGTATTTCCATCGTTAAGATGATTTTAAGCGTTTCATCCGTCCACGGTAACTTCTAACATCTTTCACCGATGAGGAAGTGCTTCATAGCACGATTTGCTGGCGATGAACTCAAGTTTTTCCATCGGCAAGACGCGTTATAGATTCGTAGTCAAATTAATCAAATGGAAATTATATATTTCCTCGAGTTCTTATAATTATGTGAATCGACATTTGCGCACGTCAATATTTTCAACTTTAATTAATAGACGCATTCCTTTTGGCATTTTAAATGTTATCTCAGAATGCACCATGCTTTGGTATTGGCAGAGGGCTTTGGTTCTAAAGCTCAGTCTCATGGTAAAATGCTCATTTAACGCTGAGTGTGTGTATTTCACCTCATTTGACCCTTATCATGCAAGTCCCATTACATAAAATTCGATATTTTGAAAGTAATTTCATCAATATATCTTGCCCTTTCGTTTGCTTTTTTTTCCTTCAGCAGAAGTAAAAGTAATTGTTTTTTTTTAATAAAAATACTTAAATAGGCCATACGTTTAGCAAGTTACGAAGCTAAGTAAGTTTTCTTCAATTTTGTATTCGTGCCCAATATCGTTCTCAATAGAATGTTACCATGTAAACAGGATCCCTATTTTTTATTATTATCAATTAATTTCCACTTGGTTATTTCGATAATTAGGCATTTTTACGTATAATACATAGACCTATGTATCTTATTGTTGAGTACATTGGATTTCGTTCTTACGATAGGGGGAGTACGGCAGCTTGCAATCATGGACCTTGAAGCAGCGGATGTAGGAAAAAAACGAACGTTGACAGCCTCTACATCGACTTAGTGCAGTGACAAAGAAGCTCAACAAAGTGAAAAAAGGAACTGAATGTTTAGCGTGAGTACTGAAGAGCTGAAGCTTGAAGAGTTGAAGACACAAGAGGAACTATTTGAAGACTCAAGAGATGAAGAATGGCGATCAACATTCTGAAGAGCTTGATTTTTTTGTGTTTGTAATTTTGTGTTTATTCCATTGTATGCACGCCATTTTGTATTAATTCCATGACTATGATTTTGTGTGAATGACAAAATGTGTTTGGTGTGAATGAGAGGGTGTAGTTTAGCGTGAATGAGTGGTATTATGCGAGTGAGTGTGAATGAGGTTATGATTAATTGTATGAATGAGGGTATTACTTTAGTATGAATGAGATGACGTCATTTAGTGCGAATGGGAGTATTGTATTTAGTGTGAATGAGGTTCTGATAATTTGTGTGAATGAGGGTATTACTTTAGTATGAATGACTGAATGTCATCTGGAGTGAATGGTGATATTTATTAGTTATTAATGATGATGGTTATGTTATAAAGTATGAATGAGAGTAATTATCTAGTGTGAATGAGGTTATGATATTTTGTGTGAATGAGATAATGTCATTTAGTGCGAATGTGGGCATTGTATTTAGTGTTAATGAGGTTATGATAAATTGTGTGAATGAGGGTAACTATTTATTGTGAATGAGGTTATGATAATTTGTATGAGTAAGGGTAATTATATACTTAGTGTGAATAAGGTCATGATATTTTGTGTGAATGAGGTTATTACTTTAGTGTGAATGAGATGACGTCATTTAGTGCGAATGTGAGTATTGTATTCAGTGTGAATGAGGTTCTGATAATTTGTGTGAATGAGGGTATTACTTTAGTATGAATGACTGAATGTCATCTAGAGTGAATGGTGATATTTATTTAGTGTTAATGAGGATGGTTATGTTATTCATTATGAATGAGGGTAATTATTTAATGAGAATGAGATTATGATATTTAGTGAGAATGTGAGTGTTTTATGTGTTGTTGTTGTGTGAATGTGGGCAATTATGAAGTGTGAGTGAGGTTATGATAAATTCTGTGATGAGCGTATTTTATCTTATGTTAGTGTTAGTGTGAATGATAGTGATTACGTTACAGTAAAATGGGGCACAATATTTGGTGTGAATGATATACTATGTTGTGTGAATGAGGGTACATTAACTTAGTATGAATGGGAGGATGTCAATTAGTGTGAATGATGTTAGCATATTTTATCTGAATGAGGGTTTTGTATTAAGTGTGAATGATGTTATGATATTTTTTGTGAATGAGAGAATGTTGTTTAGTGTGATTTGGATTATGACATTTTGTGTGATTGAGAGTATAGAATATAGTGTGAATGAGTAATTAATATTGTGTGAATGGGAGTTTGTATGCTTGTTTTTTATGGTATTTAGTGTAAAATATGAAATGTTACTTAACGTGAATGAGTGGACATAACATAAGGTAGATAATGGTGTATTATTTATTGAGAATGTGAATATTAATTCATTATGAATGAGAGTGATCACGTTACTTAGTATGAATGAAAATGTCATTTACTTCGACTGAAAGTATTTTGTCTGAATGAGGGTACGTTAAGTTTTATGAATGAGTGTGCTATTTTTGAGCGATTATTATTTGTTATTTAGCGTGAGTGAGGGCATGAAAAAATGTGGAATTTAGTGTGAATGAAAACTTTCGTACTCTGGTAGTGTAGTGTTGCGTAGATAGTAGTGTAGTGCATGTCCCCCTCAAATCCAACTGCGTCCTCAACGTGGAGAGTAACAGCGCACAGTCATGTGTCCACAAATTTTTGAAGGAAACTTATACCAAACTATTGACATTTTGTTCGGCTGTTTTCTTGCCTATTTTTTTGCACGGCATTAGCAAAGTTATTTGAGTTAATGCAAACCTCGTATAAATAACTTTTTCAAATACATAACTAGTTTCCATGCATGACTTTCCGCTGGCTAATGCAGTTGGTGACTTATGTGTGTGTACTATGTGTCATAATGTCAGCGAATTTGTTCGCATTTGTAATATTTGAATTGCCTCAGTTTGTTCAATCTCACAAAGGTTCCAATTTTAATCACGGAATTTGTAATTCTGGATGTAAAATCCGCATATGATAACTATTATAAAGATATCTGCAATAAATAGTACTTTTATTTCAGTATACACATTGTTTTTTCAATAAATTTGCATGATGAATCAATATTTAACTTAATGCTAACATGAGAAATTAAAGTTTAAAATTAGGTACCTAATTTCATTATGCACCCCGTGAGAAACATTGCATATTCATTTTTCTATTAAGTGTACAACTTGTCATTTTCAATAAAATTTAACCCTAGGCCTATAATTAACTGGAATAATTATGTGCTTCAGGTGCTACTGTGAGAAATGCATATATGCATATAAGTTAAAATTGTCACTGTATAAAATATGTATTATTATGTATCTACCGCTGCCAAAAGCTATGTACTACGTATTGTTTTCAAAATTCAGAGTTTGCCCTATATTAATCAGTAACAATGTAATGATATCCCCATTTTTATTTCAAATATCTTCTTTGTGCATATTTAGTGTGGTAGAAAAAAGTTTTAAATAACTTAAAGGTTTGTATTTTCGCTTTGTGAATGAATTTAATTTCACTATTAATAAATATTACGTAATTATTATATTTATTAATATACATCATTATACTATTGTAGTTATCTATTTCCAATTCAATTACTGATGCACCCCTATACAATTTTGATTAGCTGCTTGGACCATTTGCTACTGAGGGAAATAAAAATTAAAAATTACTTATTTTCGTAATAATACATCTTCTGGAAACAATGTCTTTTTCATTTTTTGAAGTGTAGATCGCGTTACATTCAATTTATTTCACTTTTACTGCATACTTAGTTTACATGCAACTATGGGAAATAGAAACGTGAAAATTTTTATTTTTCTGCTGCTGCAATAACCAATATTGATTCCATTTCAATTAAACACTGGTATTTTTTATTACCTTGGTATTTTCACTGAATAAAAGTATACATCCTTGCATAACTTCACAAAACCTACGTAAATAATATATTGCTCTAAAAATATTAATTTTTGACAGCCAATTGTTTTTTCATTTTTGCCTTTTGGACAAATTTCTTTTAACATAAGAATAGGTTTTTCAAATCCAGTAAAATTATATGGTACGCCCGTTTACAACTTTTATTAACTGCTACGTTCATGTACTACTGAGAGAAATGCGAATTGAAAATTATATGCTTAATTTTCTTATTTACACCATCTGGAAATATTTTCTTTTTATTTGTTGAAGAGTAGATCTTTTTATAGTAAATGTATTTAACTATTATTGTCTACATACTTTACAAGTAAATGAGAGAAATTAACTCTTGAACTTGCTTAATTTTATTTTTCAGCGTTTTCTGAAATCAATGTTGGTTTCGCTTCAATGTAACTTTGCCTTTGTATTTTCTATAGAATAAAATTATACCTCCATGTTTATTTTAAAACATCTATTGCACTTTAATCGTGAATTGCTGTGGAACATAAATTTTAATACGCCTATTTTTATTATGTGTACTAAGCAATGCATTGGCATTTTCTACTTGTATTTTAATATTTTGATTGGTAACATTTATTTTTTTATTAACATTGAATGGCATACCCTTGTTAAACTCTTAGTACTATCAGAGATGGAACTTGGTAAACTTACTCAAAATGAAAAGTAAGCCTTAATCATCCTGTCGATATACCCAATACTCATGCTCCGAAAACATTGTCTTCGGTCGGCATCACTCCCCAAACGAGTGCAAAGAAAATTTAAGTGCCGTTCAAATCATTAAATATAGTTTAATTATTTCAAATTAAAAAGAATATCCAATTTTGCGGAAAAACGACATTTTTATTCATTCCATATCCCGAATGTTATTTCCGAATTACCCACTTAAGAGAATTGAAGTTTGTGAATTTACGTTCTCTCAAAGTGCATTTCAATTATTTATGCTATCTCGTGGGTTCCTATGCTTCCAAAGTTTTATATAAAATATTAAAATTCCCAGGTGGATGCCAATGGCAAGATGGAAGCCGTGCGCTCATATCATTCATGGAAATCATTCAAGCGAATTAGAACATGCTTGAAATTTCATTCGAATGCAGGGAAATTCCGTTTTACACGGTTAATGATGGTCATTCGCAACATCATTCGAATGAAAATACATCTTGGAAAACGGAAAGGATAGTGCAAATGTAGGGTGTTTTATTATATTTACCATTTTCCAAACACAATAAGTGGTTAATCCAGTTAATCCTCTAAAAAAATTGGAATGTTCTAGCGAACTTAGGCACAGGACTTTGTAATACTTCTTTATGTAAAGCATGTGAATGTGAATTAGCAATTCAACTCCTGTTTAAGATTTAATGATACTCTTCCATTATGCGATACTATCTATTTTCGAGGAAATGACTCCAAATATTGCCATGATGTTTTCTTCTGAATTTGGACCATGTGTGGGTAAATTCTTATTTATCATTCCAAAATTGAAAAAAGTTATATCCTGCCTTTATCTCTCAACATGTAAATAAGTAATGAGATGAATTAACTATTTTTAGCATTTATTATCTGAGCATCAATTTAGCACATACATTTAGCACTTAATTTCCCTGCCAACTTATGAGCAATGAAGAAGAATGACTTGAGAGGAAGATTTAATTGGCAAAGGAATTTTTCAGTTTTAGACCTCATAAATAAAAGTTATTCAGGGTCATTATTACAGTAGAGGATCATTTAAGCCTTTTTCCGCAAGTAAGTGTCATTACATAAATAGTAGGTGTGGAATTAGCTTTTTCTGCACATGATAAGATGAGTCGTTCGTGACATGACCCAGATCATAGGCG
Source organism: Ischnura elegans (assembly GCF_921293095.1). Taxonomy (NCBI): domain Eukaryota; kingdom Metazoa; phylum Arthropoda; class Insecta; order Odonata; family Coenagrionidae; genus Ischnura; species Ischnura elegans. The sequence goes on along the minus strand of NC_060248.1, from coordinate 2,235,471 downwards.
GATCTAGGGGGGGGCACGGGCCACCTCCCCCCCCCCAGAACCTTACAAAATATGTAAGATTTTAATTAATTCCCACTATCATTGCGTTCGTTATATATTACGAGGTATCCTTGTAATAAGAAACCCAGAACAAAATCCTGGACACGGCCTTGCTTGTCCCCCCCCCCAGAAAGAAATCCTGGATCCGCCCCTGAGCCAGATGGTATGTCCCTACAAGTATGCAGCAAGTGCGACACTACAATTATGCAGACGGTAAGACACAAGAAGTTTGCAGTAGCTTTGACTCGACAACTTTGCAGCAAACTAGAAAAACCGTTACTAGGTTTCACTGAAGCTTGCGGGCTTGTCATGACAAACTTGCTGCAAACTTGCAACTTTGCCCTGACAAACGTGTGGTAAGTTTAGCATGCTATCTGGGTAAGTGATTAAAAATCCATTTCCCGAGAAATCATGAAGTTCAAAAACGCCTATTTACACCTCTCATTTCAGCATGAGAGCAATGGTTTAGTGACCAAAGCTGGTCCATTGCTTCGGATATCTACATGAAAGAAATTATTGTGGCTAAAATCGTCCGTATCCAAAATTAATTCGGACTCGTATTTCTTTTCAATTGCTGTATATTAAGTTATTTCAACGCAATCCTCGGGAACATATTACCTATTATACATAGAATATTGAGAATAGCATTGAAATACTAAATTGAAAAGAGACAGCTGATTTCTCGGAGGTTTTAAGGTGGCTAAAAAAACTTTATTTCAGCTTTGAGGAACTGTAAGAAGTTTTCCCTTGAACGGGGAAGAAGTGTGAGCCGTGACACATCGCACATGCAGCTTAAGTTGGGGGTCTTTAAGCGCGGCTGAACGACGCGAATAAGGTATAGAGCGTTCCACATTTAGTTGACAGAATGGGCTCTTATGGAGAATCGTTTCCCATGTTAATCTCCATAAGGCCGGGAGCGCGGTGTTGTCAATAACAGCACGAATATTAATGTTGCGCTATGCACTGATTAAAAATTGCATTCTTGTGTAGAAAGAGATGCTGCATTCATTGGTGCCAACAGTTTTTGGATAAAAATTATAACAAAAGCTATAAAAAATATTTTCTTAAATTTCCTTTAGAAACGTGTATTTATTTACTTAATCTTCTTCTCGCAATTGTTGCCTGACCGTTGTCTGTACTGAATTGAATCTTCTGCATAAAATTCTTCATACTCTTTTCTCTTTGATGGTCTTCACCTATTTTACAATAATTGAGTTAAAATGTTGTTATGCCGACGTAACACCCTTTAGGACAAAAAAACTTGATTTTTGCAAGGTAAAAAGTAGTCGCTTACTAACTTACGGAGCGTTTCTTCGTATCTGTCATACTAGGGTTCAAACATTCAAATTGAGGTAAATGGACCGTTCAAAGTCCTGATATGGTGTAAATATTCCAAATTTTAATAATCCGTATCTATTTCTCCCCATACTCCAACCATTTTTTACGAAAACGCCGCGGAATTGAGCTCTCGTATCATATGAGCAAATGATTCCGTTTACAGAGCCATTCTATTACTGAAGATTTCGCAACTAAGATAAGATTTTTCTCTGAAAATTTCCAGTTAACCATTCTCCCCAATCATGACTGTGTCTTACCAATCCATTTCATCAATACTTGAAAGTCACATGTTCACGCAGAGGAATGTAACGCAACAGTGCGTCGTTTTGGTGTCAGTCAGTGACGATTGACATACATTTTTTTCCGCTGACCAAAGTCGAGGGATGCGGGAGATAAATCGTTTCGTATCCAAATCAAGTCCATCCCAAGGATGAAAGTTCAGAATAAAAAAATTCCCCAGCTTTCACCGTTTTAGTTCCTGAGCGCCGTCACTGACTGACATTTTAACCTTTGGTATTGCTCAAGTTTCAAATTTTGGTGCGTGCGCTCGCTCCATTGGCCCCGACTGGTACACTAAATTCGTGGCATAATATGTTCTTCGAGTAATAATGTTATACACATTTTATTTTTCTCAGTAAATTATTTGTTTATACAGCGGAGTATTTTAATTTTTTGCCAATTGTTGACTTCGGCATGCCGCGTATCACCTTCATTGTCGTCGCATCACTTCGGTACGTTTGTTGTGAAAGCGGGACATAGGAGCAGAATGATTGTTGAGATCTGAAATCCTTAATTGTAACATGTGTCAGGATTTATTAAGCTGGCAAAGACGGGAGCAGAGAGACAGCGCGAGCATCGTGAGAGGAAAAAGCAAAGAGGTGAATGCGAGGAATTAAACAGGAAGAATAGAGAGCGGCAATGAAGTCGTGACAGATCATGGCAAGGGTGGTGTTGATATAGTTGGGGGCAAAGGCAGGAACATGACCTGGGAAGCTTTTAAGTCGGGTTCTCCTGTAATAAATGCAGTGTGAGTGTGTAATTAAAACAGCATGAAAATAAAATTTGCAGAGATCCCTGTACACGGAATTTCTGCCTCCAATGAAATGCTGGGCTAACAGTGGCACGGCATTTCACCCATACGGAACAAACTCTTTGTTCACCATGTGGAGTTAGTTGCAATAAATATACAATTGCCGTCAATTCCGGAGCAGTGACAATTTCCGTTAGTCAGTGACGCTCCTTTTTATGGCCAAAGAGAGGAAACCATTACTTACACAAAGTCACGATTTTGCATACGTTTGGGAAACACGTAGAACTATTTTACGTATTTCGTGGATTTTCTTTATCTTGCATAATTTCAGAGCAATGCGAAGAAATGTGACAACGTCACAAAACGATATAGGATATTAAAAGAATATATGAGGAAATTCAGGCATTATTTTTATAAAATTGTCACAACTAATTAGACAAAATAAACTTGCATTGGCTCTCGGAATTTTAAAGGATTTTTGAGTACTTAATCGTTAATTTTTATTACATTCACTAACAAAAAGGGTAAAATAGTGTTTTATCGAAATACAATTCCTCTGATTCTTTCGCTGGAAAAGTTAATGACGATGCACTTGAAATCAAAGCAAAGAATTCCTTTAAAACAATTCCCAAGTTGATGATTGAAAAATACAAATACATTTCAAAGTACCTATTTCCCGCATCACTTTCAATGCTTTTGGGAATCGTAAGAGCTATTTAGCACAATATATTAAACTAACTGACCCGGCGAACTTCGTACTACCTAACAATCAATGAACTTACAGTTCAGTTACACCATTTATAAACCAAGAGCGGCTAAGCTATTTTAATCATATTTGATTTATTACAATAAAAGAAGAATACAATTTCAACAAAACTACCTAAATGAGTATCAAAATTGCTTGTCAAAAAGACATTTTCTTTATTGAATCTACATAGGGTGAATCTGAGCACGTTTACGCGGATTATTTTCAATGAATTTCTAATGTTTTAATTGAAGAAATTTTGGGAATTGTGGTTTTATAAAGCAGTTAATGAAATAAAAATTACACGCATTTAGTTGTTAGCTATTTGTGTTATTAACCGTAAAAAATGTTTTTAGGCCTAAGTATGTTGCGTAAACTTGGCCCGTTCCCGAGGCAGGTTAACTCAACGATAGACCGACGCTTAACTTATGCACAAAATCGTGTAAGAAAAGCCCCTAGGAAGCAGCATTCGTATCAAATGACTATGTGCACCAGTTATTGTATCTCAGTTTGGAAAAAATGCACTGCGTAAACACACTGCATGCGTAAACGCACCATGGTGTGCCCTACACATTCGGGTTTAATATCTTGCGTCAAGCGCCTTCTGATAAACAACAGTTTTTGTTTTGTTATCAGGCGTAAGATAAAACGGATAAAGCTAAAGAAATATAGCGAAGAAAAGCTGTGACGCAGCGAGGTGGGTTTTTGGGGATAAAACTTCCCGAAGAGCTCAGAGAATTTTTTATAAAAAATTTTGTTACCAATATTAGGGGGACGATGAGTCACAAACAAAACAAATTTAACTATTCACACGGGCTCAAAACGCACAATTTGATCCATTTATCCTAAAAAATGCCTGAGGGAGGGCCCTCACACTTCTCTCTTACCTCGGCGGGTTTTCTGTACCCTACAGCCTAAAACTTAATTCCTAACTGCGCCCTTGAGGCGAAGGAAGAAATACAGCGGATGGTTTACCGACTCGTAAACATACCACATATACTTGACCAGGAAAAAATCATGGGTTTTCATTAACACATGAGTACAAACGTCATAAAAACTGAAAGACTGGCCTTGCGATTTGTAAATCGTTATCACGAATGCAACACGAATTGGAAATTGAATGCGCTTAAGCTCAAAAGGGCATATAATTGATGAGTTTTCCTTTGAGAAAAGTCGCGTGAATCATATTCATTTTCAATTTTTCTAATCACCAAACGCGTTCCACTGGATAGTTTTTGTTGGTTTAGGTTTCGAAAGATCATGAACAAAGAACCTACATTTAGCTGTAAACCGTGCCTTGTTAAGCCAGGTACATCCAAGGCCTTTAAATAATTATGAGCTCTCCTTCCGATGAGACGAATTTGAAAAAATTACGAGGAAGTTATATGAAACTGCTTGATTCCACGTCAGGAACACGGACATTACCGATTGTCAACAATTGCTCGGATATTTGTTTACAAACACTTGCGAAGTTCAGCTATTAAAATGGTAGAAACAAAACAAATAATTTAATTTGTACTTTTGACCGACTTATCAATTATTGCTGTGTTACTATCTCCTAAAAGCATATCCCTAAGAAAAAGATGAAATTCTTTAGCAAACGTTTCCTATTTTTAATGTTCTATATGTTATCCGGGACTGAGACGAGACCAAAGAACCTAATAGCATTAAAATCGGAGCAGCCGTTTTCGAGTTATAAGTGTTTTAACTAACACGATTTTTGACTTTCTATTGCATATATAGAGATACTGAATGTAACGTTATAAGTAGTAGTGGTGTAATTAAAACTTAGATTTAAAAAATCATTTTGTAATGTCCACTCGGAAATGAGATTTGCTCAGAAATAAGCCTAGTAATAGGGAAGTGCACTAGTGTTTCAAATGCACCAAACACATTTTTTAAATTAGAGTTCAGAATAACATAATGTCGTAAAACCACAGTTTAAATCCTAATAGTGAATACTTGATTCGAGATGACCGTCTGAAATATGGAAAATTTCAAAGGCCACTAAAACGGGTGTCCATGTTGAATATTGGCCGTGACGTCACAAGGCAGTAGCAGAAGGCAGCTTCTACACCGTTTAGTTCTACCACTATTAATGCATAGAAAAATTACAGAATTTGAGGGTATCCGTTTTTTGCTGTCATAAAATATCTTCAGAATATATATGTGGCTGCTTCTCTTTTGAGTAAACGACTTCATCATTGCGTAATATATTAATATTCATTTACGTGTCAACTTCAAGTTTGGAAAGAGTAGTACTAATAGCACATTGAATCTTTAATAAATGCGTGATGGCATTTATTTTTCGCTGGGTATATTTTGGCACAATGCCGTTTATCATGCCAAAACTTTTTTGTAAGAACCGAGTCAAACTAATAAACCTATTTCAGACGTTTGCTGCAAGACTTATTCGTTGCGTATGTATTCTCGCCGGCCGGAACGTTCGCCCTTCGCAACTAGAATCATGGGATGTTAGCCTTATTTCCGAGCTGGCTGGTTGTTGCAATGGTTCGCTGTCCAGGATGGGTTCAAGAAAAGATAATCTTGGTTGGGAGAAGGAAAATTCCAACGATTTATAAATGGTATACCAAACTTTGATGTATTTATGGTTACTGAATTTTTGAATAAGGAGGACAGCTTCAACGCTCCATAGAAATGCGAGACGTTAAGGCTAACAAGGGGAGACCGCGTACCTTGCTGCATCTTTTTCAATTAGGGCGTTAGTTAGGCTGTAATTAATTAATTTTCATGCGTTACTTTTTACAAGTTATATATATAAATCCTAAATATCCACAATTTCTATTTGGCTGGTTAGGGTAGTGGTAGCGTGCACGATTCGTAGGAAAGATCACACCCGAAGGACCGTGGTTCAAGACTACATCATGGCATTATTTTTTGTTGCCTTCATTGTGATCATACGGCATCAAGTTTATCAATAATTATAATTACAGCAATCATTGACATGAGACAATTTTTTTATCATCATTATGGCGTTTAGGTATTTTAGCATTGTCATTACAAACGCAGAGATACGATGACTACAAGGGTTGGTGTGCGCTAAAATGTTAATTTTTTCTTTGCTTATACTGACCAACTTCCACATTAAAAATGAAAACCACTCTTGCAAGAGCACATACCATTAAAGGCTCGCGGCAAGCAACAATATGCGTACAGGCATAATTAATAATAACACAAAGCGAATATAAAATGCCATATATCTCGAACACTTGTAATTCACATTACTCCAAAGGGAGTTTACTTACTCAGTACATACCTCAGTACCTTGTACTCAGTACCTACCAGTTTACCTCAGTAGCAGTGCTAAAAGAACCATTCTGAAATATAATTTCAACTAACAAATAGGATGAAATAAAAGTTGATAACCCTGGACCGGGCGCGCTGGCGTATAAAATACGTCAATCTTTGAAAACCAAGGATTTCGACATTGTACGTACATTCTGGGCTATAATGGTCTCGTGTATTCTTACAATGTACTTTGACTGCCTATATTGCGAGTTTTCAAAGTTCGAGGTATTGTAGCTAATTTTTTAGATCAGCAAGATGAACCCGTCACCAGTGGAGTACAAATTACGCCGCGCGACCTGCCGTGTACCTTTATATCTGTATCACCTATAAATGTACTAATTTCAACAAATAAAGATTAACTTTAACAAAAATCGTTTGTTATCATATATGCACATATCATGGGCAAAGTACGCATTTTTCCCGGTCATGTAAAAAAACAGTCGCGCCATAATTCTTTAACCAAACTACTTTCAGTTTATAAATTACGTAGGTCTACGCGGAAGATGCTATATTTTGACTCAACACACTTTCTGATGTGACTGAGGTACCTATTAAGTAAATTATTATAATATAAATATCAATTTGATCTTACAATACCTTCAAATGATCTTCAAAACAGAATATCATCGATAGGTAAGAGTCAGGAGCAGCCTTGAACCATTTATTCCGTATAGCTTGTGCTTAAGGCACGGGAATGAATATCTTCTCCAGGCTTTTGTTTCGACGTCGAGATGAAATTTGGCACAAAAAATCATTTATAATTATATTTTGAATTCATGTTTTCGGTACTAGACGACATTTTTAGGAAGCAAACTCCACCGATTCCCGGTAACTCTCGCCGCGCTAAAGAAGGCGACGGAATACAGCGATACTCCACTGGTGACTACTGCCTTGTGACGTCACATCTCAATCAAGATGGAGGCACTGTGTTTCAGCGCAACATGAAATTTTCCGACTTTCAAAACGTTTTAAAGTGCATACCCCAGATGCAGAAAATAAAAGTGACTATACTAATGTTTCTTTTTTAGGCTAAACTTTCAAATTCAGCAATAAAAAAAAATTAGTGCACTTCCCTATTATATTAATTACGGCAATTGAAGGTAAATAGAGCAATACCGTCACAAAAATGATACACATTAGGAATAACTTGTTGATGAGTCCATCCGTAGCCTTTCAGTGGAAAATATCATTCATAATTACGTTCGGGGAAACTAGGAATAAATAATACATACCTTATTACTTTTTGGTAGGTGTGAAATCCTTTCTTCTTATTGCATGCAGCCACTTTCTGTGTAGCTCAGGGTCTTTCGGAAAGCTGAACACTTGCACTTTTGGTCCACTCCGATAATTGCCCTTGCATCCAGGCACGACACAAGTATTAGGCATTTTATCGTAGAATATTGGTTTATAAGATGAATAAAATAATCCACAAACCAATATCGTCACTATAATTATGCAAAAACTCCACCAACACAACCAAACACACACGTTTTCTGCCTGTGGGCGTCTCAACAAACCAAACAAACTCGCAATGGCGTGGTAGCAACGATAGCACTTCCGTACGTGACGTCATCACAATTTGAGAGGCTAGTGAACAGGCCTTGTATTCTAGGTGGCTATGGCCCTACTCACTAGTTTTCAGCCACTTGGCCCAATCAGTTATGTGGGACTCTAAGGTGTCTACATACTTTTGAAAACGATAGTAAATACAGTCCCCATAATATCCACGCCTTGGCCATTTTGCATGCAGTACTATATCTGAGCAAGGCCATACATTTCTTACGCAGGTCGTCTGTCTCTACATCTACATAATACACTGCGAGCCACCACAGGAGTGGCAGGGGGTGATCGATCACCAGCATCCTATAGGATCCCCACATAAAACACCGTCATAAGAACATCATGCAATTTTAATAGCAATATATCTGTCCACATACATGCAAAGGAAAAACTAGCCTTTGCATGAATATGGACGTATGTTGTTTACTTTCCTTGTCGGTAAATCCTGTAGTAAATCCATGAGAGGTTAGAACAATGGAAAAATAAAAACATGCCAAGAGTCGACTTGGCGAGTGACGCCATTTAATTTATGCATCGGGAGACCGTTTATTATTACATTTATTATAGTGCAAGAAAAGATTTAAAGAATTACATTTTACATTTGTTTCGTTTCTACGTCTATTTCCTTAATTTTCTTCTTGAAATTACGTCCACCTCAGTACTACTGCAAAAAAAATATTTCTCACATTTTCCGAGTAAAAATTTTTCTCGTATACAATTTATTAAATTTAGCGTACATTTTTCTCTTCGCTCCATTACATATTGCCATCCTAACTAGCCCAACATGTTGGGAACGCTACACTTTTCATCGTTACAACTCATCACGAATCCGACCGCTATGCACTACATTGATATTTCCAATCACTCCAACTTCATAACGGTCCCAGCACAAGCGGCATTCCCCAACTGAGGCCTTGTATACTACCTAGTCAGGTAGTTTGTCTCTTTCGCCTTTCTATTACACTTATCGAGAATTCTCATTACAAATCCCAGTTTATAGTTGGCATTCCCGCATTCCTTGCGTACGAGTTAAGATCCCCACGAAAGATCCCAGTGAATGGTGTCCCTTATCTAACTAAAACATCCCCAAGGTGATGCTGTGGAGGGCATCAACACACAGGAGAAAGATGAAGTGAAATACCTGGGAGTAGCGTTAGCTTCGAATCTAAATACGGGGTAGCGCATTTAAGAAAGTTGAAGGAGCCAGGATTCGTCAAAAGAACTGTGGGAAGGAAGGTTTTCGGAATGAAAAGAGAGAGTCGGTATTTCGCACTCGCCCGGCCACTCCTTCGATTCAATGTAGCCGCGCTTGCGAGGACGTGGGATCCGACGCAGAAAAAGACAATCCGTGATTCACTTACTGTTATGCATTGCCTCCCGGCGATAATGCTTCTGATATGCGTGTACGAGAGTCATTTGTCTATTCAACAATTGTTTCTGAACATAAGTTGTTAATCTGGTGAAATACAAAACTTACATTGAAGCAAGGGCGTACCCAGGATAAAAACTGGGGGGGGGGCAAGCAGAGGCCATTCAAGTCGTAACACACAAAAGGTTATAAAAACCAAAATTACAAGAAAATCATAACAGCGATTTATTTGCTCGGAAAAAATATTTTTATTTTGATTATATCTATGTATAATACTAGTATCACTTTTCTTGGATTTCAAGAAAATTTGTCCAAAAATTTCGTTTTAAAATAATTTTGCTTTTGTTTCTAGGGGGATTTCAGGGGGGTTTCAGCTTCCCCCTGCAGCCCCCCGCTGGGAACGCCCATGCATTCAAGGGCCGGAATTTCAGGGAATGTAAGGAACACCATCAACTTATTTCTTAGGTGTAGCATCCTCGTCATCATATTTCAGGAATATTCCGACATCTTTCGCTCTGCCTCTTCCTTTTATCTCAATCCTGTCGCTATGGTACGCTTTTAAATGAACAATGAAACGTAATTTTTACATAAAATGTTTATCCCTACATTGGTTCCTGCCATCTTAGACTCCATTCAATACGTTTGTAGTCGATAGTAAGATTTACAATGGATTTACAAATCTTTTGCTGTTTGACGGAATAAATTTCGGGTCGTCTTGTGCGACCGTCGAAGAATATTCCTACCGTCGTCGCTGCTTCGTTTGGTGTACACGTTAACCAGGTGGAATTCTCTCCGCCACAGGACTGAAATATTGTCCGAATCACATTCCCATCCTGCAGCCAATTCGTTCAAGAACATCACGCCAAAGAGAAAGTATTTCACATGAACATGAGCAGAGATTCCATGTGCTCACAATTCCCTGATGAGAAAACGTAGTTCTCAGGTATATATTTGAAATGAAAAAAAAAACATTCTCCATCATTACATAGGGTATTCGACCACCGATACAAACTGTTTATAAATAATGCGTCGAAAACAAACGGAGCGAATGAAATGCTATAATTTGCGAAGTGACACCAAAATCGGATGTTTCATTTACACTCATTATCACTATGTGCTTACGCCGTGATTATCTGTCTGCCTAAATCGGTTCACGTGTGGTAAATGGAGCAACTAGGAATCAACAACGGACTGCTCTCTGTTTTGAGAGAACACCAAAAAGGGCTCAATGTAGTCGGCTCCTGAGCGGGCGACCCGGGATCGAAACTCTCTCATGACACTCTTTTTTCCACAATTTCTATCTTCCACAGATGCAATCGATACCTACACCATTCTCTTTACGATTTCCCAAAAAACATTTCAATTTTCAGCGTCATGACTTCTAATTGAAATAACAAATACTGGATAAATACAGAAGTATATGTACTGTACAGAAAAATGCTGGATGAGTACCAATGTGCGCGGAAGGAAAGCTGCCGAGTGGGCAGTAGTAATCAATCCTGAGTCGCAGTGGCAATAGTAGTACTCTTGAAATGCGAGTGATATACGGAATGGAGTTTCCGTTGACCTCGGGCAGTCTTGGCGGATTATAGGAATGAGGCATAGAGTTTACATTACTAAGGAGGCCCCACTAGGTGGCGGTAGCAGTCATAATTTGAACACGGGTCCCGCGCATTAATTCAAACTCCAACTTTTGCCACTTGTGGCGCGACCGACACTACCATCCCCTTCATTTGGCTTGTTGTCAGTGGCGGCTTATGAGTGATCGGCTGTTATCATCCTCTGTGAGCCGAGAATTTCACCGATTTTGGTGATTTTTTTTAGTATTTCTCCACCAGTAAGATATTTACGAAATATCATGGGTAAATCTCGGTGTTTTGTGCCCGGATGCAGCTCCGGCTACGATTGGGAGCTGAGGGAAAATAAGCGGTTGGGGATACAGGACCATAGCAAGAATTTTTATCATACAGACTGTCCCAAGGGTCGTGTGTCATTTTTGACCTGTAATTTTAGTAGCTTTGCATGGAGCAATATTCATGAAAATTGTCACACTTATGAGGAAAGGTCCTAAGTTTTGTTGAGTGTAAGCAAAATTTTACAATTTTGACCTTTTGACTTCACAAAGTGGGTCCAAACAAAAAATTTGAATTTGCCTTATGGGGTTTCAATGTTAAAAAAATCGATATATACTAAAGTGTGAATTTCATTGACCAATATGTCAATTCTTAGGTTTTCGGACACGAGAAACCCGAATATAACACTTTTATTTACGAATATTCAACCGTTGACCCAGTAAGGTCACCGTCAAGGTCATAAGGGTGGCAAAAGGAATAGCATACCAACAAAGGTGTCGATCCATGGGTTTTGTAGGTTGCCCAAGTCATTGGTATTGTCCAAATACCCGTATTATTCACTAATTGACCTCCGAGGGTCACCACGGGGGTCAAAGGTCATAGAGTTAAAAGTCGGGCAATCATAAAAACCAAGGGGTCAAACCATAGGTTTTGAAGGGTGTCAAAGTCGGTTAGGCTGTTCGTAGATCCATATTGTTGATTTTTTGACCTCCGAAGGTCACAATTGGGGTCAAAGGTCATAGAGTCAAACGTCGAGCCATCATGACAACTAAGGTGTCAAACCATAGGTTTTGAAGGGTGCCAAAGTCGGTTAGGCTGTTCGTACATCCGTATTGTTGATATTTTGACCTTCGAAGGTCATAATGGGGGTCAAGGGTCATAGAGTTAAATCGGCCCACCATGACAGCAAAAGAGTGTAACAATGTGTTTTAAAGGGTGCCCAAGTCAGTTTTGCTGTTTTTAAATCCATATTGTCGACTTTTTATTACCAGCGAGGGTCACAATGGGGTCAGAGGTCATAGAGGTATGTTTCGAAATAATAGGAAACAAACAACAAAACAACCTTCCGTTGGGGACATTAGTTTTCCATTATGACCTTCGGAGGTCAAAATATCAACGATACGGATCTACGAACAGCCTAACCGACTTTGGCACCCTTCAAAACCTATGGTTTGACCCCTTGGTTTTTATGATTGCCCGAATTTTAACTCTATGACCTTTGGCCCCCGTGGTGACCCTCGGAGGTCAATTAGTGAATAATACGGGTATTTGGACAATACCAATGACTTGGGCAACCTACAAAACCCATGGATCGACACCTTTGTTGGTATGCTATTCCTTTTGCCACCCTTATGACCTTGACAGTGACCTAACTGGGTCAACGGTTGAATATTCGTAAATAAAAGTGTTATATTCGGGTTTCTCGTGTCCGAAAACCTAAGAATTGACATATTGGTCAATGAAATTCACACTTTAGTATATCTCGATTTTTTTAACATTGAAACCCCATAAGGCAAATTCAAATTTTTTGTTTGGACCCACTTTGTGAAGTCAAAAGGTCAAAATTGTAAAATTTTGCTTACACTCAACAAAACTTAGGACCTTTCCTCATAAGTGTGACAATTTTCATGAATATTGCTCCATGCAAAGCTACTAAAATTACAGGTCAAAAATGACACACGACCCTTGGGACAGTCTGTATGATAAAAATTCTTGCTATGGTCCTAATACCGGATCTGACCCGTCCCCAAGTGTGCTTAGGTGGTCTGGTAATGATGTCAACGAGTGCTCTTCTTTATGAGCTGCGCAGGAATCATTCTTAATTCTCTAAAACATAGGTGCCGGAAGTTTAAAGACATGGTTGATATCTATGGGCCCTCAAACTTAAGTTCAGGCTAGGGAAAGTTAACAGCGTTTCCTTACCCACTTATTCTTCCCTTCTCTCAACGTGAATTAGCGTACCGATTTTGTGATTACGTACATTTTCACCACCAGGAAACTACATAAACTCACGGTGATAGTTATATTTTCGTGGGCAGTTGACACGAACTTTATTTTTTAGCAATGAACGATTGAGACATGGATTCAAATTCGCCGCAAAGCGTGCCTCTCGCGGCCATATTAGGGTGCCTTCACAGCTCCGCGTTGCGTCGACGCCACGAGAGCTCCCGCTCCGCCAGCAAATTTTGCCCTTCACAGCTCTGCGTTGCGAAACGTGGATTCAAATTTGCCGCGTAGAGTGCCTCTTGTGGGCGTGTATTGCTTGGGAACAACCGGGGCTCGCTACATCAGCGCCGCTATTTGATGCGATCGGTGGGAATCACAGGAACCAAGGGAGTGGAGAATCCTGTGTAGAGTATTTATGGAATGAGGCATAACAAGGTGATCTCCATCCCCAAATAAATGACAGTCGAAATTACACTCGAACAAATGAAGACGCACTGCTTCAAACGAGAGTAATTGAGGGGAGCTGTGGCACAATAATGACGACCGGCGAACGGAGGGAGAGGAGTCCAGATTGGAGCATTTGACCTTCAGGGGAGAGCGGCATTTGACCCTATCAATCCGAATCGCTCATTCAGAGTGAACGCGGCGGGGGCGGGGGGTGCAGGCGAGACAAGAAGATTTCGGGGGGGGGGGGGGGGTGCACGCACGGATTTATAATTCATGCCATGGAACACCACCTCCTTTCATTCCGATGATACTTGTGTGCACGGTGTGCGGAAAATTTAACACTTCTGTCCATTATATACATTAATGATCTCTGCTCCCCCATTAGCAATAAAATACGTTTATTTGATAACGACGGTGTCATCTATCTCGAAATTAGTGACCACTCTGACTATGAAATTCTATCATCGGACTTCAACAACGTACATTTGTGGAGCCAAGAGTGGGGACTCGAACTTAATCTGAGGAAATGCATGGCGTTACATTTCTTGCGGAATTCGTCCAACTCTAACCATGTTTATGCAGTGGATAGTATTAACATAAAGGCAACAGACGAAGTGAAGTACCTGGGAGTTACGATAACCTAGAACCTCTCGTGGGGAACACACATAGGAGGAATATTTGCGGCATGGCCCTGAAGAAATTAGGATTCGCCAAGCGTATTGTGGGAAGATTTTCGCGGGAAGAAGCGAATGAGAAAGTAAAAGAAAGTTGCTATTTCGCCCTCGTCCGACCGCACCTTGAATATGCAGCGAGCGTATGGGATCCGACGCAGAAAGACTTAATCCGCGAACCGAATAAAATACAAAGGAAGGCTGTGCATTTCGTCAAAAACCGCTACGGGCGTACAGACAGCGTTACCCAGATTAGGTTAAGCGAATTTGGCTGGGAGACTCGGAGGCTGCGCGCTAGTCTTAGATTGAGAATGGATATCTTCAAGAGCGACACGGAGAACATAATATTAGATCCGCACTACATTTCCAGGTCCGACAGAAGCGATAAATTACGAGAGATTTTTGCAGAACGGATAGATGATAGTCGTAATTTCCTTGGAGCACTTCCTTTTTATTTGTAAACGTCTGGTGTTCTAACACCTCCTGCTACACGCCTCTTAGGCGGCTGGTTTCATGAAGGTGGTTCTTTTCTACTGACACGAAAGACACGTGGTCAAATGGAGGCCTGGCTAAGTCTATTCTTTTAAAGGCATGAATGAAATAGCGTCAAAGGCAAAGAGGATGATTTTCTGGGTTTCAGGAGGTTTTCGCGGGCGGATGTACTTTCAAAATTTTTAGGACAAAGTTTGTGTCGCCACTTGTGCTTTTAGAGTAACTTTAGCTTCCCTCTACTTTAGCTGACATTGGCTACGCACCGCAAATATTTCGCTAGTGCGCGAAAATACATGCACTCAGAGGGAGAAATTACTCATTGCAATTGCTCACCGTCAATCCGCCGTCTCTCCACGTTGAACTTCGCTTTGTTTTATCTCCCTCATTTCACAGGTGAGTTTGAAATATATCCCCAAGCAAGACTACGCGATAGCTTCGAACATCGATGGCGACTGCCTGGCCCCGAAGCCTTCACATGTTGCTGTGGCATACTTATCCACCATCATTAATGTGCGATGCGTTACGTTTCGCCACGCAGTATTTGTGAAAAAATTGGCACATGATGGCACACAATAAATGATAACATGTCCACAAAAGACGTTAATCACTTTGTTTTCGGGAAAAGAGCCTTTGACCTCCGTATTAACCTTGGAGGTCAATTAGTGAGTAATACGGGTATTTGGACAATACAAATGACTTGGGAACCCTATAATACACATGGATCGACAAATTTGTTGGTATGCTATTCTTTTTGCCACCCTTATGACCTTGACGGTGACCTTATTGGGTCAACGGTTGAATTTTCGGAAATAAAAGTGTTATTTTATGGCATGAATTATAAATCCGTGCGTGCACCCCCCCCCCCCCCCCGAAATCTTCTTGTCTCGCCTGAAATCCCCCCCCCCCCGAAATCTTCTTGTCTCGCCTGAAATCCCCCCGCCCCCCGAAATCTTCGCCTCACTCTGAATGAGCGATTCGGATTGATAGGGTCAAATGCCGCTCTCCCCTGAAGGAACCCCCGGGCGGCCAGAAAAACATTTCGCACAACATATGTTAGATCACTTACAAAAAAAATTCAAACTTTAGAACTACTACTACTACCCATAAAGCTTCAATAACCTCACCGCGTCGCGGCTAATCCAACTCCCGACGCGCGGAGACGAACCCAGCCGCGCGATCGAAATATCGATGTAATTTCCGTCGACGCAAACTTGTTTCAAAGACAACTGCATAAGCACCTCAAGAAATCTTCAAAGAATGCTCTCATATAAGTTAGTTCGCGTGACTTTGCCGAAAACCCATTTGAAACTCTACCTAAATGTAAAACTTTGTCGAAAAACAGTGTCCGCCATTTTGTAACTGCACGGTAAGAATTTATCGATGGTATTATTTAAGATTACGGAAAATTAAAGAAAAAACCCTATGCCAACAAATTATGGGGTTTTTTATTCCGCAAGAATCCACCCATAACTTCACCATCTACTCACTTTGGAAGATTTTCAGAGAAAATTGAAGACGGGATATTTTATGGAAATTTGTTCACGTTTGAGTCTCTGTATCTCAGTGACGGGTGGGATCTATGTCAAATAAAGTACATATCCATAAATTTCAATCATGTTTGAGAATAAGTTCAACAGATTCAGGCTTCAATTGGTGGAAGTTAGACATATTTAAGTAAATGAAAGTCGTAGCACTTTTCCACAAGAATTTTTAATGCGTACAACGCGTTTCGGCTCACTGAGCCATCATCTGGTCCAGATGATGGCTCAGTGAGCCGAAACGCGTTGTACGCATTAAAAATTCTTGTGGAAAAGTGCTACGACTTTCATTTACTTAAACATGTTTGAGAATAACCGCAAAGCTTCATGCTTAGAACTTAAAAAAAGTCATTTTGTAATTTTGTCCGGCTTTTTCCGATTTCCGCCCACTGTGCGTCGGGGCACTTTATATGGTATTATGGGATACACGATTTATATGGTTTTCACACGTTTTTCTATTGAAGGTCCATGCTGCAATATACTTACTGCATTAAGCAAATGATGTAGGTGTGCAACGTAGATCACAATCTGCAATCAACTTATTTTAATTTAATCTTTCCAAAGCCCCCCAAACAATCGCCTTTATTTATTTCAACAACGCCTTGGCAACCCAATATATTCATAATCCGAAGTTTGACGTTAAAGCAGCAATTATATTCGCCAAATTTGTGTTTGAGTCCCTACATAGACAGTTTTTCTATCCACTTCCTCAGTCTGTCATCAGTGGATTCCAGGCCGTGATGTAACGCGCGCACGCTCCGTCACGTGTTTTCAAAAAGTCGATGAAGATTATTTTAATGACTCATATCTCAGATATAAAACATTAATCATCCGTGAAATGTTCGGCAAGTACATTTGAGGTAAGGATCTTATTATTCTAGTACTTTTAAAAAAGTTTGCATGTTCCCCATTGGTGTATATTAGAAGTTGAAATAATTTCTTGCGCATTTAAAAATGTACGAAAAATGTCCGAAAAAATGTACCGTGTAACCACCTACTCGTGGATCTTGTCCATGAGAATGTACAAGAATCTGTTCAGAAAACTATTCAGAAAAATGTACGGATTCTTGTACATTCTAATGTACCGTGTAACCAGGCCTTAACAAAAGTTTATTTTCAAGTGCACGTGCGTCGTCGACAATCTGAGCGGAAGCCGAAAAAATACATCAATACTAAAGGGGATGTACTAAAAAAACATATATAAGGATATAATCCTTACCATAGTGGTCACATTTGGCAATGATGTACATTCCGCTTGACCCATTATCCTGCAAGAAAAATTGAAACGAAAATCCTATAATTCAATATTTCCCTTATATATTTTTATTAAATTAGGTGAGGGACAGAAATCTTACTGGTAGATAAAGATAAGGCACAAAACAAGATAATACTTACAGAAAACCAATACCGTTGTTACAGTTGAAGTTATGATCGATAATATTGTGCATTTTATAGATCCCTTTTGCAGACCTGTTTCTATAGTTCCTGGAATAAGATTTTTAACGGTATGGTAAAAGGCAACGTACTATTCATACATATACAAATGTATAATATACAGCCTTGGATAGAAGAACAGGTTTTAGAATTGCTAATTTTAAGGATGTTAGAGAACATAAACTTTACAGGTCCGGTCCGGTACATGACGTCATCAATTTTAAAAGAAGGAATGCGTAAAGTGTGTAAACTAGTCGTTTCCCTTCTATTGGTATTCAATTTCTTATAGCCAATTGAAATGTAATAAATACAGTATAAACGTATATTTTCATGGACCAGCAAAGTGGCTGCAGTAAAATGTGTTTGTAACGAAATCCTAAATGGACCGCCAAAACACGTTCGTTAAACTGAAATTTCGTTATACGGGAAATACTTTATACGGGAAATTTCGTTAAACGGAACGGAAAATAATTTTGTTATACTGAATATGTATTTAAACTGTCGTTAGTTATATAGCAATTTCACTGTATAAGGAAATAAAAATGGGATGGCAATGGGAATCTGATAATTACAGTACAAAGCAATAGTTACAATCATGTACCCAATGGTAAAGTAGCTATCAGGACACATAATCCAACACGTACCGATTTTTTATTGGACGACGCAACGAGCTGGAGACATGACGTTACCAAATCTAAAAGACGGAATCTGATTGGCTCGCGGCCAGCGGCGTCAATGCATGGCCTAAGTGCGAAGGCCCCCCTACTAGAAAAAAAATATTGGCTATTCCACAAGGGTCAAGGCTTACTATGTGGTGAAATATTTTTCTGTTACTCGTTAAAACATTTAATATTACTATGAAATGCACAATGTAGACCTCTTCTTTCTTACTTCATTGGTAGACTTATACACTAATAAGGGTATTTTATCTCATTAGAACAATCGGTAATCTAATAATTAAACACAAATGAATAGTTTATATAATATGCCCACAAGTAAAGTGGCTATTTGGACACACAGGGGACCAAATCCAACACGCACATATTTTTCTCCCTAACTGGCAAAGACATGGGCAATCCCATAAGTGTCAAGGCTTACTAGGATTTGGTTAATTTCTTTTGCTAGAACTCGTTAAACACATTAAAATAAACTATAGAACGCGCAATGTAAGCCTTTTTCTTACTTCGCCAGTAGACTTCGCGAAGTTGTTTGAAACAAATTTTCCCAGCGAAAAATTATCTTCAATTACCACGCTTGCGTTCTTCGGCAAACTCGGCAGGAAATAAAATTTTACTAGTGTAAACTAGACGTTTCCCTGAATTTTTATTAGTAAAAAATTTTTAATAGCCAACGGAAATCTAATCAACACAATATGAAAATATAATTTCAAGGATATCCCCACCGGCAAAGGTAATAAAGTGAAATGTCTTTTTAACGAAATCCCACAGACCGCCGAAATACGTTCATGTAACTTATATTTCGTTGTACGAGAAATTTCGTTTTATGGTAAATTTCGTTATACGGAACGAGTAATAATTTCGTTATACAGAATATGTGCTATTTATTATAGCCAATGGAAATCTATTAAATAATGTACAAAAGTATATTTTCAAGGATTCCCCAAGATCAAAGTTACTAACAGGAAAAATAGTTTGTAGATTAAATGAGTTAAATAAAATTTTCATGAGAAGTGGAAATACGGGGTTATTATAATACAACCGTCCTTCCTTCACCTTACGAAGATCACGTATTACTTTACCAAGGACTAATCTTACGCTGTATAAACGTTGCTTCTTGTTTTTAGGCCCAAAAGTGTACAATTTATTATCTGATTCATGTTTGAAAGCAAAAAATAATAACGCAATTATGAAAACAATATAGTCTTGGTTGTTTAGAATGCAAAGTGTGGTGGATATTCTTCTATGATATAATACCATGTAATACATGTACGTACTTGCTTCAATTCAAATGTTGTGCTTAAAATGTTTATATGTCAGCATGACCTTATGTAAATGACGGTAGCAAAAAAACAGGTTGTCCTTAATGGCTACCTAAAGTTACTCCGTTTTCTGTAATTAATTCTATTCTGTACTTTGTATTTTCTGGAGTAATAAACAAGTTATTACTATTATTATTATATTAATATTATATTTAAAATAAGTCTCGCGAATGATCGGTCAACTCCGATGATAAATGGTAGTGGTTGCGGTAGAATTTTTCTCTCAACTTCGCACATTTGCAGAGCAAAAATGAGCCACTTCAAAATGTAATTCAGGAGAGAGGAGTTAACATGAGTCAAGAGAGTTGCTAACGTGAAATTGCGGCACTCTGACCTAACTAAAAGCTCTGAAACAGCGCCTCTCGATACTGCAAACATCCTTGGGGTTACGTGATGAGCCGGCTTTGTTTGCACCTAACTTGGTCGCCAGGAAGTTCGCCTCTGTCGCTAAGCGGTCAACAATGAGGAAGGGCAGGGAGATAGACGCGACAAGTCGGCCATTGACAGAAGCCACAGGGCCTAGAGCATATATCTTCAAATTCTTGGATATCTTATGTATATACTAGAAGTGAAGAAAATATCTTCAATGCCTTGGATATTTTAAAAGTCTACGGGATTTCTAGCATATTTCGTGTTAATGTTTATATGTCGAACTTGGTTATGACGTCATCAAAGGGACCAGAAGATTTTTAACGTTATATCCGAGTGACGTTAAAAAAAGCAGCCTTAAGTCTGAGTGAAAGGACAAAGTAAAAACGCAAATGTTCTGCTATATACAACACTGTTTATTGAAATCTACTCGTACATTGGAATACGTCCAGACACCAATTAAACAAAAGAGTTGCTTCCCGTCACCAGCTCAACGTCCAGCTTGTGACCTGTTTTTGCTTTTGATGTTTCTACACATGGTTTACACATGCGTACAACTTTGGCACATAATACAACCACACTACCACTTTTGCAACCTAAGAATCACAAAATTTTTGACGCTAAGTATACCCGAGCGTCGCAATATTTGTTGACGTTATAAACGGGTTTTCGTACAGCATAAAATGTTCAATTTTGGCTGGTCTGTATAAAATGTGACGTTAAACCCGAGTTGACATTACAGCCGATGCCGTTATAACAAAGTTCCACACAATCATCTGCGTTTCGTTTCGTCCCAGAGTTTTAGATAAGTTTCGACCCGAAGAATTTTTGACTATGATTTCGTTTCGAACCTAAGTTTAGCTCCCAACTTAGGTTTAAATACATTTCGCTCCGTTTCTACATTTAGCACCCTGGGACGAAACAAAAGAAATTCAAATGACTTCACTTTCATTTAGTTTCATTCGCCATCCCTGGTTTTAGTACGGGAACCTTTGTGTGGTTGATGGGATACCACCAGCCTCCTATGACACCCTATTCATGACTTAAGTGTTCATTTTTTGAAACCAGTTCCTACGTTCTCCGCTTACGTTTAGGAGTACAAGAGCCCAAGCTTAAAAGCCCTGAACCTATGATTCAGCCTTAATTTATATTGAGAGCATGTGCGTTGAAAACTTTCTTTGAAGATTAAGCGAGCTACTGAGGTTATTTGCAGCTGCGGTATCGTTCTTATGGTCTACTGAACTCAGAAATGGTTTTAATGTAGTAAAGATTGTTTATCTCCTTGGGAGGGATGCCGTGGTCGAGCTTTGTGCCGAATTAATCCGCATGCTATGGTTCGAAGGCGGAATGTTCTTTATTCCAACTGCCGTCGAACCCAGAGATACGGAATTATGGCAAAAACCAGTTCCTCCGATGAAATTACAAATGCGCAGAAGACAGATGGGCTTTTCGATGAAAATCTGTCCAATTAAAATGTAGGCTAGAAATATTTTGTCTTGATTAATCAACAGATTAAAGAATGTTTTACGAAATCAGTATTTAAAATATTATTCAGAGCCTTGTTAAAAGCATTCAAATTATACTTAAGATTCACAAGGTTTTGGATGTGAATTCTTTACACGTAGGATGTTGACCTGGCCATAATTCCGTCTCATTTATAATTTTGGAATAATATTCACAAAGTATTTCGACACTTAATTTTGTTTCGTCATATGTCCATCGCAATTTCATCACTTTTGGTGATCATGAACAGTTTGAAGGGTCGCATTTTTTTATTTTACAATTTATCGAATTACCCTATTTCATATTTTTCTACTTAATTATGTCACGAATGGATTTTCCCAGAGAATTGGCAGTCACACCCAAAACTAAATTTTTAAAAATTTCCTTTCTTTAACCATTACGGAAGTAAAAACGAAAATATATGGCAGAGCATATGGCATAGCACGGGAGACAAAAGCCGTAAATTGTCGTCAAAAATTTTTAAACGCGGGAGAATGACTTACTCTCCACCTTTTTTGACGGTCGCGGGTTCACCAAGTCTTACTTTTGGGACGCAAAAAGGCACTTACCCTTTGTATACCCTCGAAATCCGTGAGCAGGACCCTCGTCTTTTATTAGCCGTCGTTTGCGGTAGGGGACCGCGGTCATTTCATAGTTCATTCAGTCAGTTTTCGAAATTTATCTTTGTTCGTTTCTCAAAAAAATAAATTATGAAGTTATTTATTTGTCTTTTGATCAGCGTTTACAGTTGTTGAATGAATTTCTACGATCAATATTAACTTATTTCTTGATTTCGGTGTAAACATCAAAATGGACGTTGTTGCTGCATAAAATGCGTTAAAATGACGGTAGAGCTTCTTTAAAATTTGATTATTCTGACCGTAAAACGAAGAATTCAATTCAGAATCTGCAATTTACGTCCCAGCGACAATTATCCATAAGGCTAATTTATGTAAACAAAGCATGATTGACCTAGAATCAATGCCGTTGGTAAGGTTATAAACCCGGAAAGGAGGGAGACTAACTACCCTCGGAGTCGGAGATAATGCGGAGTCGCATTGCACCAATCAGACGACGCTCGGAAGGGTCGAAAAAAGCTGGTGCCGAGAGCGCGTGATTACCAGATTACCAGAGGACGGAAGAGTCTAATGAGGCTCATTACAGCAATCATGGAGTAAGGAGATAACGCCACCGCCTTGAAAGGTATAAATAACTTTGTGCGTGATAGTTCATTATCCGTTTTATGTGGATCTGTACACATGATTTGTGTTGAATTACAACATTTTCTGTACTTTTCATCATGACAATAACATTTTGGCTTCCAAAATTTGAGATTAACGTAATTTTATCAGCCAAAAACAAGCAGGCAATATATCACGGTCATAACGTCGTTTAAAGGGCCGCGAAATTATTGACGCCTGATCAGAATTGCAGTTTAAAGGGGTTATATATGTGATCTCTCCATTCTATTATGGTTTTCACTGCGTCCATTGTGTTTCAGTGACAACAGTTTCGCTGACATTGCAGTCAGCGTCTTAAGGTCGAAGGTGAAACTAGGAAATTTTTTTCCTCCTTTTATAGGCATAAAATTTTCCGCCTCATATAGGCGACGGCGACTGCTGCTCCGCTGCTGCTCTCTCATTGGTCGGTTGTCCATCTCTCATTGTTGGTGGTCGGTGAATCCTCTTCCATGCGATTTGGACTGTAGCTTTGATCCCTGTTGAAATTCTTACTGGCTATCAGAGTTGCAGTTTAAAAGGGTTATATATGTATTTAACTAATTGATCAAAGCAATTGAGTAGTGAATAGTTAAAATTTTTGGTGAAATGAATTTTTTTATGAGACTACTGGTATAAATAAAACTAAATTCAAGGGAAATAGTTTTTTTTGGGTAGCAGTCCCTTGTTGCTTGGAGCCGGCTTTTGTAGAAGTTATTTGTAATATAATAGTATTATTAATACTTAACAATAATAATAATATATCTAAATATAAATAATTCTTTAATTTACTTCAGTTTTCACTGAGTTGTTTTAGTGTTAAGAGCGCGGGTTCTCACCGAGGTAGCTCTTTACAGTTGAATTGCGTTGATGGAGTTGAATCGTGATATGACAGGTTGAAGTTATTACAGCCTTTTGCAAGTTTGTATTTAAATGAAGGTTGAGTATTTCGAAACTGTTTTGTATATGTTTTGGGATAATACCGGTTGCTGAGATGACAATTGGAGATGTATCCATATTCCATATTCTTTTTATTTCTATTGCCAATTCTTGTTATTTATTTATTTTTACGGCTATTGTCTCTTTGATGTTATGCGACAGTGGCATAGAAATATCAACTACGTTCTATATTTCTTGTCCATCAACATTATAACTAGTGATGGGTCGATTCCAGAATTTTATCGATTCCGATCCCGATTCCGATTCTGACATTTCGATTCCGATTCTACCGATACCGATTCCATCGATTCTGATGCCATAGGCTCCAAGAAAAATATCACTTAATTCCAGGCAGCAAGAAAACCACGTAAAAAAATATTACTCTGTGAAAGATTCAGTTGACAAAAGCATCTTTCATATCATCACTATGTAATTAAAATATAATAGCTAAATTTCAAAACGGAACATGCCTGAAAAGTGTTGTTACATGATAGGAATTGCTTCAGAATATTAGCATTCATGTTTAAATTTAGAGTAAAAGTATCTCCTTTAATATCTTTCTTTTATTGATAATATCTTATCATTATCAATAATGCCTCACAAATTTAGTCTCCTTTTACAGACTAAATTTTTGCTCAGAAAGCAAAGCATCTTCCCTCTGTCAGCATAAAGCCTGTTGCATTTTACTTCACATATTTTTCCTGCAGAACTAAATGTCTTTCACTGAACACAGGGGATGGCGGTATGGCAAGAAACCTCTTCGCTAATACTTTCAGCTTTGGATAGGAGATACAAGTCTTCCAGTATTTCCCAGGGAAGGAATTTGGTGGTGCATTCATCTCCGATAAATAAGCTTCCACTTCAGCTTCAACAGTGTTTGCTATGGTGACTTAGGGTACTTTTCCTAATGCATCACTGTATCTTGACCATATACCTGCCACACGTCAAAGGCTCCTTTTTATCTTGCTTTTTTTAAGTTCAAGAAAGAAACTAAACGCAACAAATGAATATCACATCGGACGGACGCAGTAATAAAAAAGGCTAAAAGAACCTTGTGGTGTCAAAACTCCCCCTTCCGCGCGACTCACCTCGGCGAAGGTGGAAAGGGAAAAAGGACGGTCGGTGCCTTTCACGAAAGGGAAAAAAGATCGGTCGTTGCCTTTCACGAAAACAGTTCATTTTTCTCTCTCTTAAGGCCTGGTAACACGGTGCATTAACCCGTACGGGTTAATGTCTAAATGTATGAACGCGAGAATGAACGGAAAAATTCACCCTGTAACCACCCCAAAATGTACAAATGCATGAACGCGTGAACGGAAAATAGAACCTGTTCTAATTCCGTTCATGCATTCGCACAAGTTGATAACAGAGCCACCTGGTGGGAAACGACACATTTAGTTGTCATCTGCAGGGCTATTCCACGGCCGTCTTGGCTATTCAGTAACTCTTTACGCGTATTTGTTCATTTGTACTGTATCGTAAGTGCTTGAATCCTACCACAAACACACCATTAGCATCTACACTAATATTCGCATAGATTATCCCTGTATGTATGCCGGACATACCAAGTTTATGTCTATGGTATCTAATTGGTCGTATTATGCCAGAACAAAACAATCGATGAGGTTGTCACAGAGTTTTCAATACGACATTTGTGAAATACAACGGCTATCATACGACTTATAGAACACATTTAAACATAATTAATATCATACGAATTAACGATAATTCTACCTTTTATACGTCCGAGGTGGGAATGCGCTGGCCCACCACAAAAATACGACTCACATTACGCAAGTTCATAAATCGACAAGACCTCTGAACCAACATCTTTTCCATCAACAGCAAATATCTTCTTAACTTTATAACCGTCCCGGACAAAGGTAGAACAAAGTATTAAAAATATCTACTCTCATATATCATCTACACTCAGTGAAACAGATGACAAAAAAATGTCTAGTAAACACGGCTTAAAAACAAGATGCGTCTACAAATTTTCAGCCTAAGTATTAAATTTTATAACGGTTTGAAGTAAATAGAGTACTATTGAGATATAACATTAAGCGAGCGTTAACGATAAATATTAAATATTAATAAATATTACTGGCACGAAATGAAACAACTTCGGCAACTACAATGAAAACCACTGTTTACACGGCAGCGCAAATATATTACCAGTATGTGAAATTTCCTGGTCCTACAGGAAACAACGAAAAGGGAATTATTTTCTGGTAGGTATCGTCTGCTTCCTACCTAATGAGACTGTTTTCACATTTAAATTTTGCGCACTGTAAAGGGAATAAACAGAAACTAAACGCCTCGCGTTACGAGAAAATGTGTGAAAACTTGTGCGAACGCATGTACCGTGTAACCGCTCATTCATGCTCCTCGTTCACGCAAACGTCCATGAATTCAGACATGCAAACAGACACGCATTCATACATTAACCCGTACGGGTTAATGCACCGTGTAACCAGGCCTTTAAGCATGCTGACTTAATCTCTTCACTTTACTTCAATACCCGAGCCATATTTCTTATGCGTGGGATGGTACCGAAAAATATCCAATCCTCAATATTTTCACTCTAGTAATGCGCTAAATGGTCCAGTCGATCTATACATAATCCTTTTTAACATTCTCAGTTTAGTGTTTCAAGTCAATGAAGACGATTATTCATGCTTTAAATGACGATTTTCAAGGCTAATGTTTTAAAAAACTTGAAAAATCGGCCTCAGTTACCGAGCCTCAGAGTTCCGCGGCGTGTAGCTCAGCCTTGACGCGCGATTGAAAAATCGCTCTCATTTCCTTCGTCGCAAACTTTTTTTCCAAGATTTCTAATTAGTACTCTTTACAAATCTCTACTTTATATTGTGATTCAAATTTTCCGAGTTATATTTTTCGTAAACGAAGGATAATGTCTACTTTATGTCAAATTTCACATGAAAAACGGGTCGGCCATTTTGTGTTGTAAAAGCAGACAGATGAGAGCCAAAATCCTCAAAAGTCATTGAAAGTATAGGCAAAGCACCAGGTCAAAGAAATATTGCGTTTTTTTATTCCATAAAACTCATATCAACGCAAAACCACCTGGATAAATTCAAAGATTTTTTTAGGAAAAACAATATCTCGCGTGGCATTGAAAAATTGGTCATGTTTGGGCCACTGTATCTCACTAAAGGGTCGTATTTATGTAAAATGGCATATAAATCTATATCTGGTAATGATTTATGAGTATTTACGCTAATTTTCATGTCTCTATTCTCAAAAAGGTCATTTTGGACTTTATTCCAGCTTTTTCCGATTTCGGACCAGTGTGCGCCGGGTAGGAAGACGATCGGCCGCCGCGGCTGGCGTAAAGGTATTCGGCACCCACATCGACAAATATAGTGTATTCGGCAAGCTGAAACTACCAGGCCAAGGCATTAGAATGACTTATCGGCTTTAATAACTGCATTATTACATGAGTTTCATGATAGCGCTTCCTGTCGGCAGATTGCTGGACCTACTAGCCTCGACAGCTCTGTAACCGTAACTACTCGACTCGACATTCGTAATGCTACTCGAAACGCTCGAGTCGAGTACCAACTACTCGAAACGCTCGAGTACCAACTACTCGACTCGATTCGGATTTTCGAGTACTCGCACATCCCAAGATATGTGTTTTGTTATTACGATTACGTGGCGCGAAAATTCGAATGACTGTTCGAAACGCGGTCGTATATAAATTTGTGGTTTGAAGTACTACTGGAATCGGAATCGATTTTTCACTTTGGCAAGTACTCGTTTTCGTTTCCGGTTCTTGGTCAAGAATCGAGGAATCGAAGAATCGAGGAATCGAACCGACCCATCACTAATTATAACCCTTAACCAGTGACGTGCAATTCTTGACTACACGTGCACTTGACGTGCGGTCTGGGAGACCGCCACAAAACAAAAATCCATAAAATGTTGCAAAGGCATTTTCATTGATAATTTTACTGTTTCTTTGACTTCTCAACTATTATTTAACTTATATATTAACCTCCTCAACTATTATTTTTATGCATTTCCAATACAAACCAACTTTTTCAGTAAAAATTGTTATTTTTAACAGGATCAGAAATTGATATAAAAAACACTTGAGTTGTTATTAATATCGTAATTTTTTAATTAATTACAAATTATCCACTTAATGAAGCTAAAAATTTTTCCTTAAAAACTAGTAATAGGGAACTTGCATATATTTCAGATATAATCAATAGCCGCAAAATTATATAAAAATATATGCTTGCATACCTCGGTGAAAGTTTTTTAAAATTATTTTATGACGTCGTTTGCGATATTTAATGCATCAAAGTTCACGAGAATTTTCAAATGCAAGTGAAAATCGAAAACGCCCGATGATTGGCTGGTAGAAAAATGACGTCATAGTTCAGTACGAAGAGGCACGGCCATAGTAGAGGTTGCATACTTGAATACATGCGACGGCGTGGTTATGATTCATTTATTGAAGTGCAGACGTATCGGAGTTGTTCATTGTGACTTCAGGGCTATTAATTGATCTATTTCTCCTCCATTGAAAGCGATAGATTGCGTAAAGATGAAGGAATATGATTATTCATAGGCTGATCCTAGCAAGCTTCCTGTCACTGATTCCATCATGATAACAGGGTATTTTAGTGAAACTGTAGACTTCGTCGGCGCCGAAAGTCGATGCCGAGAAATGGAAAGGTAGCTGATGTGCATCTGAAATGTTTTTTTAGTTCATAACAAAGTGAGACTTGCGTATAATATTGGCGAAAGCGTATACTCATGTGAAACGTGTATTCTTTTGGCAGTCCGGTAGAGAGTCTTATGGTGAACTTATTTCCACCTCGAAGCTGTCGATGATACTTTCAACTTAAAAATACCTTGCTTGGAGGGCGACAGGAAGCTCTGGGTAAGCCAGACTATCAATGTTTCAATTTAGTAGCGATAATATAAACGAACTTCCAACACAATCTTCCATCTTGTGACTCAAAAACCTCGAAGCCACTTCCTATTCTGCAGAAAGACGTCAATCGCACTTCGATCAGTATAATAAAGACAACGTCTTCAGGTGTTAATAAGTTACTTTTGTAATGAAAGCCTTCCTAAAGTAGCATTAAAATGTGAATATTTTCCAAACAGAGTCTTTAATACATTTTGGGAGCTTTGCTCACGATATATCTGAAACTAAGGCTAGCTCATCGTCATTGCGATCGGTTGTCACTTAAAAATTCCGTATCGGAAATCCTAGAGGGATGACCGACGATGACCGTGATCACCTGCACTCTCACTATCACTGGAACCAGTGGTGAAAATATCATCCCAATCCAATTTCTATTTGGCTTTAACTGGGGAAAGAGCAACATAGAACTGCACATTCTTTGGGCAACTTTGGGTTTGACTTTCCCTCAAACACCCCATTTCCCCTGTGGTGCACATCAGTCCTATCTTTATACGATGGCCTGACAACCTTTAAATGGATCCTTGTTTTATCCTGACAACCAACTAAATGGAAATTGCTGATCCACACGTCTTCCTCTATCTCCACAGTTTCCAAATCAAGGGCCGCGGAACATTCCTCTTGTGACTCAACTTTTTCTGGAAAGCAAGCAACGGCGTAGAATAAAATCAAAGAATGCTGCGATTCATTTTTTGTGTCCATTCTTTTTCCATCTTGGTAAACTATGGGAAAAGATAATGTTTAAATATTTTAATTAATTTATATCAAAATATAAGTTCTAGAAATACCCGAAAGCCATTTTATTAATCCGCACTAATGATTGTAAATTAATGTGGAAGATGAATGCTGTAGACGTAGTAGTTTTCCTTAGGTTGAGTTGCAAAGTTCATGAAGTTGACAAAACGGCTAATTTTTCGATGCGCGCGGAGTCATTTACTGCACTGGCCGTGTCTACATTTTTGAATTTTTTTGTAAAAAAATAAATCAGAATTTAAGATGAAATTTCCTTTAAAATGACGTTCATTATTATAGCCATGAGTGAAGCCAGGATATAAATTTGCAAAGTACAGCGGCACATCATTTTGACGCCGACAGTAGAAGAAAACGCTGTCTTCTTGGCTGGCACTCGAATGCATGAGGATCAACGTTGCTCTGTATTTTCATATCGAATTATTGAAAAATCTCAGTTTCAAGTTATTCAGTCGATGGAATATGGAAATATTATTTAAATTAAAGTTATCTTCGCTCACATAGCACACGGGTCTATCATTCCGTTTATTATACTCTTATTTTTCCGTAACGCTTATCCCGACAGACGGCATGCATCGAGTTTTTTCTTCTAATTTCCTCCGTGGGAATGCAGACGAAATTTTTTTCTGGGGTGTTATTGCACGGAGGAACAATGCAGCACTTGTAATTTTTCCTTATTTCACCCATGTTCTCCTTTAAACGCAACGTGGCTCTTCCAAACCTGCAGTTACTGGGCTGGGATCTTGGACTTCTACTGAACTATGACGTCACGGCCTAAGATTAGTGGGGGCGGTATTTTTTTAGCCCGCGAAACTCGGGAGACTTTTGGGAGTCATTTTCTAGTGTATAAACTGAATTTTAAGCGGAAAAAAGTGTATTGCGGTACTAAGTGTTTACTGTAGTATATCAGCATACTGTTTATAAAAAGTATGCAATTACCCTATTGCTATTAATCTTGAAAAGGCTTTTTTATTAATTAGTTTCCTGTTTCTTTGACTTCTCTACTATTATAAAACTTACAATTAATATTATGCATTCCTAATAGGAACCAACTTTTTCAAAAAAATTATCATTTGAAACAGGACGAAAAAACTGATATAAAAACACTAGAGTTGTTATTTTAATTATGATACTTTTTTAATTAAGCACTTAATTATCCACGTTATGCATTTAAAATGCTTCCTTAAATATTATTAATTATTAGTAATATTCTTGAAAAATCACCAAAATTGCTTCTAGCATTATTTTGAATCATTTCCACCAGCATCACGTTTATTGTTTAATCCAATTTAGAGGGGTTAGGTCTCACAGACCGCTGAGACTCAAATTCGGTTGCAAATTTCCGGAAATAAATAATAAGAACGTTAATATTTTAAGAGTGCCATGTCCTTATTGTACAAAATTATGATGCCCACTAGGATTATGGATATTTTGTTACATCAATTTTGAAAATATTCATAATTTTAGAAACGCAGCGGTCTGTCAGACCACACGTCACCGGTTACGGGTTAACTAAAGTTTTATCTGTTTGGCAAATCGTACTAAATTTTAAATGCGCTGTATTAAATCACTGTTTCGGGTTTGTATTCATAGTATGGGGTCTTGGTACCTATTAATTATTATGCAACGTTAACTCTTCGCCGAAATAAGCTCAGATCACATAGACGTAATTTTCTGAGCAGCATGTGGACTTTAGAAGAACTCTATCTCGGTGGAAACGAGATGGAAAGCATTGACTGACGATGATATTTTTCTCATTATAACATTCATTTTTCTGGAAATTATATAACATTCATGGAAACCAGCCTCTCATTTACCAATTTTCTCCGAATATTTTTCTCTCTCTTTCTGTTGCACCTAACTCGTCTGTATAGTATCACATTCACCGATTAACATCAAGCATCAGAGAATGCCTATTGCTGGCATTAATAGAATGATTAAGTGTCATCGCTTCGTCGAAAACTGTTCCCCGAAAATTCAGTCATATTCTCGCATTATTAGGGAATTGGCTCAAATGCTGTGGATAACTTCATGGTTAATTAGAATCAGGAGGTATGAAAAAAATCATTTTAGGCAGACTTGGTATTTCTCGAAGCTTGAAGACTAACTTAATATTACGTCAGGCACAATATTGGAATTGCTGAGTTAAGGCGCAATTTGCCTAAAAGAAACAAATGTAAAATAACATAATTAACTCTTATCACGGCTCTGTAGTACACCTTTGAGTTTATCACCATTATTAGTGTAGGCTAACGCATAAATGATATCTTATACCCCTATACACACCGTCATCCTGCCCCAGACCGATCCAGAAAGGTGCGATTAATCTACTTTTTCGGCTTTTAAGTATTATTATATGTAATGTACTTTAGCATGTGAATTCTATATGATTAGGGTTTTTTATTTTCTATATTATATATCCCTTTCCCTTGGGCTACAACCTTGTCGCGGTGGAAAGGCTTGCGCGTTCCTATGACCACTAGAGCTGCACTGGCGGGATTAATTACAAATTATTCCCGGTAGGGCCACCCATGCCAGATAGGTCGAAGGGTAGGAGCCAGAAGAAAGGTAGTCCACGTGATGGTGTCACGTGAAAAACACTGTTGGAATGGAAGTGGGAAACCCTACCAACTATCTCTTCCCTGAACACATGGAGTACAACCAAATGAGCCTCGGAATCTCATCGCCCGGGACCCGTCCGCAAAGGGCGGGTGTCGGGCACGGCAGCGAGGTCGGCAAGGTCCTCGGGGTCGTCAACATGCGAAATCCTTGCAGAGACTTATCATCATCAGCAGCTGCAGCAATGAAGAAAGAAGAAAAGAAGACCAAGAAGATGGAGAAGAAGAAGTCAGCTGTAAATGTAGGGACGTGGAATGTGAGGACAATGATGAGGGCGGGGAAATTAGAAAATATCAAAAGGGAAATGGATAGAGGGAGGATAGATATCTTAGGATTATGCGAGCTGAGGTGGAGGGATGGGGGGGACTATTGGAGTGATGGGTATAGGGTTATATATAGTGGAGGGGAAGAAAGCCAGCGAGGGGTAGCTTTAGTATTAAACGGGAAGATGGGTAAGCGTGTGGTAGGTATAGACCAGGTAAGCGATAGGATTCTGGTGGTAGAAATTGAGGCGCGGCCCACCAACCTTGTGGTGGTCCAAGTTTACATGCCCACTAGCAATCATAGGGAGGAAGAAGTAGACGAGGTGTATGAACAGCTCGAGGAAATAATTAGAGACACACCGGGTAAGAAAAATCTGGTAGTGATGGGGGACTGGAACGCCTCAGTCGGGGAAGGGAGGGATGGAAACGAAATAGGAGATTTTGGTCTAGGAATACGGAACGACAGGGGAGAGAAAGCAGCAGAATTTTGTAGGAGAAACAAATTATTCATCACAAACACGTGGTTCAATCATCATAAAGGGCGAAGGTACACGTGGAAAAGTCCAGGGGATGCGGGGAGATATCAAATAGACTACATTATGGTAAGACAGAGGTTTAGGAACAGTGTGAAAAACTCGCGCAGCTTCCCTGCAGCGGATGCGGATTCGGACCACAATCTAGTGCTCATGAAATGCAACGTAAGATTCAAAAGACTTATGAAAGTTAGGAAGGCGAAGAAATGGAACGTAGAAGCCCTGAAGGGCAGTATGAGGAGAGAATATCAGGAGCTAGTGGACATTAGTATACGGGAGATGGAAAGTACCAAGACGGTAGAGGAAAGATGGGATAATATAAAAACGGGAATAGTCAAAGCGGCGGAGAAGTCAATTGGTTACGTTGACAGTAGAAGGATAAAGAAGCCGTGGATAACGGAGGCAATGGTAAATGAGATGGAGGAGAGGAGGAAGTGGAAGAACGTGGACACAGAACAGGGCAAAAGAATGTATAGGGAATTGAATAATCGATTACGACGTGAAACTAAGAGGGCAAGGGAGGCTTGGTGGAAAAGACAGTGCGAGGAAATGGAAAAGTTCCAGAAGGATGGAGAAGTAGGCGCGTTGTACGCCAAAGTTAAGTCGCTATCGGGCGGCAAAAGAGGATAAGCCATGTCTAAAATTAAGGCTAAAGATGGGAGGATGCTAACCGAGCGAGAAGAGGTACTGGGTAGGTGGAAGGAATACGTGGAGGACCTGTATGACGGAACGAACAGACCAGAGAGATTGACTCTAGAGTGCAGTGGAGGAGGATAATCTTGGGCCGGAGATATTAGATTCAGAAATAGAGAGAGCACTCCGTGATATGAAGGCTAGGAAAGCAGTAGGCGTGGACAACATCCCGTGTGAGCTTCTGAAGAATCTAGGGAAGGAAGGTAAGAGAAGGTTTTTCGAACTAGTGCGCAAGATCTATGAGGAGGGATGTTGGCCGGAGGATTTCGTGAAGACGGTTTTAATTCCGCTTCCGAAAAAGAAGAAAGCTGTGGAATGCGGAGATTATAGGACTATCAGCCTAATATCCCATGCGGCGAAAGTAGTGCTGAGGATATTGAACAGACGAATGGAGGCGAGGGCAAACGAGTATTTGGGACAAGATCAGTTTGGTTTCAGAAAAGGGAAGTCAACTCGTGATGCAATAGCAATAATGAGGGCCCTCGTGGAGAGGAACCTAGAATATGAGCAGGACGTGTATGTGTGTTTCGTGGATTTTGAAAAAGCGTTTGATAGGGTGAACTGGGTAAAGTTAATGGATATTCTCAAGAGAATAGGTGTAGACTGGAGGGATAGACGACTGATTCGTAATCTGTATATGGCCCAGACTGCGCGAGTGAGGATAGCGGACGGAGAATCTGGGTGGGCAAGCATTGGCCGAGGTGTGAGGCAAGGCTGTCCTCTATCGCCACTGCTCTTTAACGTGTATGCTGAAGAGATGGTAAGGGAAGCGTGGAATGAGTTAGAAGCTGGGATAAAAGTGGGAGGAATGATGTTCAAATCAGTGCGATTCGCGGATGACCAGGCGTTGATCAGTCAGTCAGCAAGGGGGCTTCAGGCCCTAGTGGATGCGTTA
Organism: Ischnura elegans; assembly: GCF_921293095.1. Taxonomy (NCBI): domain Eukaryota; kingdom Metazoa; phylum Arthropoda; class Insecta; order Odonata; family Coenagrionidae; genus Ischnura; species Ischnura elegans. Next base: position 2,200,953 of record NC_060248.1, on the reverse strand, counting down.
TACGAACGTTGCGAGGAGTTTGGGATGAGGATTAATCACAAGAAAACTAAGGTAATGCGGTTTTGTAAAGCATCACGAGCGAGGAATGTGAGACTCAACATAAAGGTGGGTGGTGAAAAACTTGAGCAGGTTGAGCAATTCAACTATTTAGGCAGTACGTTAGAGGAAAACGGATAGAGTAGTAAGGACATCAGGAAGAGAATAGCATTAGCGAAGGAGGCGTTCATGAGCAGGAAGGAGCTTCTGAGAGGATCGTTGTGTAAGAGTTTAAAGAAAAGGTTAGTGAAGAGTTTGATTTGGAGTGTAGCTCTCTACGGTGCGGAAACGTGGACTCTGAGGAAAGAAGACGAGAGAAGATTGGAGGCGTTCGAGATGTGGGTATGGAGAAGAATGGAGAGGGTGAAATGGACGGAGAGGAAAAGGAACGACGAAGTGCTGGATATGGTTGGCGAGGAGAGGCAGCTTTTAGATGAGATACGCAGGAGACAGAAGGTTTGGATGGAGTTAGTGCTTAGCGGTGAGGGGATGTTGAAAATGGTGTTGGAGGGTAGAATGTTGGGGAAACGAGGGAGGGGAAGGAAAAGAATAGGATTTTTAGATAGATTGAAAGAGAGTAGGCCTTACAGTGAATTAAAGAAGGGAGTGCTGGAAGGAAAGCGAGGCTCCCAGATCACCTCTTTAGTACTCCATGGAAACCTACCTTAATCGGTAGAATACTATAATAATAATAATATTATATATCAGCTAGTCCTTTTATTTCACTTTATTTTACCATTATTTAGCTTAATTATGCTCAATAATCCGCCACTGATATGTTGGCATAAATGCGAAAAGCTAGATATAGCGTGCCAAAACAACCAGCTACTATGAGCATAAAGAGTTCTTGGCATGAAGAAGTGAAAAAAACACTTCTGCTGAGCCTGTCAGATCCATTGCGCCCGACGGAAAGTTAAAGCTTAACAGTATGGTTATAAACAATAATTACGATTAACCTAAGTGTGATAGGCATTGTTTATGTAAATGTTTATTCTTATTCAATAGTATTATAAACTGATGAACAATCGTTGCTCTCAACAATTAAATCAAATATCCTCGTGGAATGCATAAATGCAAATGGCGCAAAAGATTTATTCGTGTTTTTGACCCTGTTTCACCAATTTTAAAAATCTGAAAAAAATTAGGAATATACTTTAAGATAGAGATAGGTAACAACATATATTTTTTCTGACATATATAACATAATTTTGGATGCACTTTAAGTGTATAATTTTTATTTCTCAAAATATCTGGGGGCACTTTTCACCATCTTAACTTGCTAGACCCTTTATACACTTGCAAGAACCTCTTCCGAAACTCCATAGGTTCGCGTAATACATATAGTTTTACTCATTGTTTATTTGATTACAACAATGAATCCTTTCACATTGTTTAAACGTTGCCCCACGGCAATGTATGCTTCAAACATGGAGATAATCGTATCAGTGGTTTATATTGAGTAAGAGGGACAGTTTGAATTAGTACAACAGTTTCGGCCGTTATTTGGTGAAACTTCTTTGATACTTTTTCACTAATAAAATTTTGACTATGTTTTTCCATAGAATTTCTTCGTAAATTTCAGAACTTTTTCTTCTATCATCTATTATATAGGTAGTAAGGCTTTTTTAAACTAGCCTTTATAGTCGCAAAGTTGTTAGAAAGCTAAAATTCAAAGATTTGTACGAATTTCTACCAAAAATATATATAGTTTCACACATTCTTTATTCGACTATAACAATGAACCATTTAAAATTATTTAAACGTCGCGTCGTCTTGAGGGAATGAACACGGATATCCCCATTAGCAAAGTGACTACAGTGAAATGTCTTTGTAACGAAATGCCACGGACCACCAAAGTACGATTATTTAACTTATATTTCGCTATACGGGAAATTCGTTTTATGGCAAATTTCGTTATACAGAACGAAAAATAATTTTGTTATACCAGGTATGTCGCTATTTATTATAGCCAATGGGAATCTAAAAAATAAAGTACAAAAGTATATTTTCAAGGATTCCCCAAGAGCAAAGTTACTTACAGGAAATAGATTTTGTAGATTAAAAGTATTCTCGCGAATGGTGGGTAAACTCAGACGATAATCACCGGATGCATGCTAGTCGTTGTGGTAGAATATTCCTCTGAACTTAGCGCATTTGCAGAGCAAAAAATAGCCACCTGTAAATATCATTCAGGGACATAAGTCAAAAAGTTGTCAACCTATAATAGCGCCACTCTGACCCCGCTAAAAGCTCTGAATCGGCGCCTCTTGATATTGCGAACTTCCTTGGGGTTACGTGACGAGTGGACCTAACCGGGCCGACAGGAAGTTTGCATCTGTCGCGGACACGAGGATTGCGCTGAGCAGTCTTCAAATAGGACGGTAGTTCCGGGAAGGGACGCCAGAGTTAGACCATCGACAGAAGCCACTACTGTGCACTCAGAGTTACCACATCCAATTTGCTGTTTTGAAGGTAAGTCCAACGTGAAGTTGTTCCCTATTATCCCGTTTAACGCCTAGCGGTATTAACCAAATGCTACCAGCTGCTAGGGCAGTGTTAAACATAATTTTTTTATTATTTATCATAATGTATTAGGGTTTTTGAGAGTTTTAAATTTTGGTATGTTAAAACTGTATTTAACGCATTTAGAGCCTTTTGAAATTTGAGAAAAAATGGAATTTTTTAGAGCAAGCATTTCATTTTCTTTACTTGAGCCCTATGTATTGCTAATGCAAAGGTTTTATTACGTAATTATGTTTTGTATCCTGTACATCTCGTATAAAGTATGATTATTGTTTGATATGAGCCTAATATTTGGGATGTTATGATGTAAAATATGTTGGTGGTACCATATGGTACCGTTAGGCGTAACTCTTAGTGGCATAAGGATTAATTTGGCACCTAATGACTCATTCCGAGTTTCATTGACATTTAGAGAAATGATCGCAGAAACACAAAAATCGCAGAAACTTTTTTAATTCAGGCGTTGACGGTTTACCATCCGATCTCTGATTTAGTGCATTTTATGAGCTGGAACAGTTCATTTCCACTGGCTATAATAAAAGTAAATACCATGTTCATTAGCTTTGTAGTTCCTCTGGCTATCGTACATTTTTGGATACGTGCCTTTGACCCATTATTCCCCAGACTTTATTCATTTGCCTTTTTACTTCGGTTGCTTCGAATTTTCCGATTTTTTTTGGCCTAATTAAGATGAAATTTTGGAAAAAAAATTTTTCATCGTACATTATATGATTGTTCAAATGCTGCGTATACGCAACGCTGGGAAAACTCAGGTAAATAAATACAAAAAAAGTAATTTATAAAAATAAGGTTATATCCTTTATTTTTTATCTTTAATTGTACACTCGACATCTTCGCCGGGAGTTAATCAGTATTCCTTTGGAGAAAATGCCCCATTCTGCCTTGACGGACATGCTGGGGTGTGCCATTTTTCATAGGATATCTCGTATGTGTGCATCGATTTTTATGCCTAACGCCATCAGTAATAAAAATACAGTTATATTAATGAAAATGTTGGTGAAAATGACAAAATTAGAACTATAAAAAAAGTCAGTAAATCGAAGAAAAAATTATTCTGAAGTGGAAACTTGTTCTGAGAATTAAAATGTAATAATGTTGCGTTAACACAACGCTGGGGATTAATGGGTAAGACATAATACATAACATGTAATACATGGATAAGGGTAAATGATATGTAGTATGAATCTATTGTTGTCAAAGTACATAACATTAATTCGATACCCGCATAAACAATGAAAACGCAGCCGTGGGCGTCTATCGAATGAATTACTGTATCGATTATAACTTCAATCATTTTAACTGAAAATGTTAGCTCAAATATTTATATGATTGGGTATCTTATTATTTATTTTTAATAAGAGGTTTAAAACCTTATCGCATTTGAATGAAACAATCAATAGCGAAAAGTCAAATCCAAGGAAAGGCGAATTGATTTTACCATTAGAAAAATCAATGTAGTGGACTATCGGTATACTTCCATTGTGACCTTAGTAGGGATCATTTCCTGGTTATTTATTTCATTTCCTTTAAACTAAATCGAATGAAAAGGAAATATATTCATCTTTTCCTTTGATTTACAGTGAAAATAGACATTGAAAAAGATATAAAGAAAATTAGGCATGGATACTTTTAAGGTAACCAAATTCTTATATTACCAGCCAAGATATACTCTGAAAATATCGAACTGCTAACTTCATACTGTTATTAGAAAGCGTTGCAAGTAAAGGTTTAGCATATATCCATTAGATATATTGCTGTCATAAAAGGTCAAATAGTTCATTTCACGCCTTACGTAAAACTTTCGATTCAAAATGCGTATGTACAACGAATTCACAGTTGTATCGATCATAACACCTAGTAAAACAAAGGAATTCGTTTTTTTTTACTTTTACCAAACAAAATACCTGAATTTTAACGGAGTAATATGTTCAAGGTCAAGCCTCATTTTTAAAAAATATTGGCGAATAATCGAATTCAAGGAAAGTCAATTTAATATTGCTCGCATTTAATAAATCAAGTCCAAAGAAACCAGACGTCACAGGCGTCACCAGACGTCACAGGCCTCTCATTTTCAAATGCGACCTTCATAATAAGAATTATATCCTCAAATACACGTTTTTCTGCCTCAAAAGGAGGGTATTTAGAAGCATTTGAGTTTTTTCCCTTGACTTTACATTGATATTAGATATTAATAAAAATAGAAACAATGGTTGGAATGGAGACTGAAAGATAAATAAACTCTTATATTACCAATTTGGTATCACGCTTTAAGTTTCAGATAGATACGGGTAATATTATGGGAGAAAAGGAAACTTATCGATTTATCGATATGTACTCATAAGGAAATGTTGCTCATCAAAATAATTTTTATGCATGTATAGTTCATTGATGTCTTAGCATACAATAACAATTTTTATTCCAGTGCCTAAAATAATAAGTCTGCAAAACGATCTATCATAAGCACTCGTTTATCAACTACAACTTTGGTTATAATCGTTAGATCAAACTTTTATCTTATTTCAAACAAATACTCTTATTTTCTCTTATTTCAGTATCATACTTTTTTCAAAAAAATATTTATTCTCAAATATGGCTTATCAAACGATATATGTATCGATATATCATGAATCGATGGAGAGGAATGGCCTTCATTGCAAAAGACATCTATCATTCCTATGGCTCGAAGTGTACTAACAACTAAGATCGTATTCTACACAAAAAATGGCGGCAATTAATTTTCAGTCGCTTAATTTATTTTGGTCAAAAATCTAAGAAATACGAAGAAGGCATGGGCAATTTTCAAAAAATATAATTTTTTGTAAAATAATCGCAAAGCCCACTACATCAAAAAATTGATTGAAAAATCTTTTTTCAAATCAAGGGCATTTCATGCTCAAACAACAAACTAAAATATTTTTAAACACCTGATGAATGCGAAAATGCTTTCGCCCCAAAAGGCAACCACGTTAATTTAAGTATATATATTTGGTGAATATCTAATCGACTTTTTCGAGTTTTCAGATTTTTCTTCCGATGAATGTTTTTATTTTCACGTACTCAAAGCCATTTACCCACACCTGCCCCCGTTTTGGCTGGAAATTTGTATCGATCTTTCTATCAATCAATTAGTCATTATGTGTAGCAACGCGGAAAATAGCCGAGTTTTTATTCAAAATTGTGTTATAACCTTAATATTGGCTGAAAAGGATTGAGATCCTTAACATTAGTAAGTGTAGGAAAGCTTATTGAACTTTTTAATGACAATTGCAAAGGATTTATATTGTCGGTTAACTTAGAAAGATATGACAAACTTCATAAGCAATCCTGAAGGTTGTCAAGGTTAATAGCAAGCCGAATATGAATAGTAAATACGCTGAATACGCACAAATGTGAGCATGATTAAGAAGGATTTCAAATTGTACGTAAACCACGTGGACAACATAAATAAAATGCAAAAATAATAACGTGTACTTAGGAGCATGTTAGTATGTACGCAACACACTTCGCTCAAACTTGATTTACCCGTCATAAGGTATCATATATAATTTTTTTACAGTCATACTTGAAATAGAATCCGAAAAAAATTCATTTGGCGGTAATGGGTTAAACTTAGCCCCTAAATGCAAGCCCATAATCCAATTTAGATTTCACCGAAGCATGGTCAACCGTTTTTCGGGCAGAAAAAGGATTTTTATTACGGATTGAATAAAATTTAGTCACAATTTACTTTTTTAAAGAGATCTTTCGCCTGCAAAGTGCTTGTTGAGTTACAGATGATAATCTAATACGTTTTTCCAAAATAGTTCACTTCTCCTGTTTTTTTTTATATGAGAGGGCAAATTTAACTTCAACGTTAATTGTTTCAGGTAATCATAATCGCAATCTCTTCTTTACGCAGTTTTTACGTCGTTTGAAGCCCCAAACTTCCCACCATCAACACTCCCTTTTCTTCCTTGTGATAAGAATTGAACTTCCTCTTTCCTGGATGGAATTACAACGTGATACTCGCACTTATAACGGGAGAAGGAGTAATAATACTGCGTATTCCGACCCTGTTGCTAAACGCTATTCTTAACGGGAGTAATCCATGCTTAAACTCCATCGGCAGACGTAATTCTCAAAATTTCTGTACGACCGGTGCAATTCAGTATTCTGAACAGCGAATCGCGCCCGGTAGGGTCGGAATAATATTAGACTGTTAGTCGCTCTGAATCCTAAAACTGTTCACTATCAGTCTCCAACAGTTTCATATTTGCATTATTCTCTTTTATAGAAAAAGCTTCTAAAATCGTTGCCATAAAAGTTGTAGTTTGTCTGGTAGCTGTCACCCTGGTAGCTTTCGTAGCGGCGAGGGTATTACCCTATCCAACCCTATCCCTACCCCGTCGGCATCGTCAGGCTTCTATCGTGGCGGTGGCGTCTCCATCCTTTTTCCGTCCTATTTCACTCACTTACTCAGCTGCGCGGGCGTTTCAGTTGAATTACTGTGTCCCGACTCCAGTCCCCCCTTGGATCATGACTCTCTGTCCACTATCAGTCCCCTAGCTTCCTTTTGATAAGAGTAGAACAACCTGTCATCCCTTATCGATCAACTCTGCATGTCCCAATGTGCTTGTTAAGCATGAATTTTTATTTACATGCTACATTTTGCCTTCACGTAAGCATAATGCAACATGCGATGCGTAAAAATTTCATTTTGCTGACAATGTTAAATGGTATTTTTTAATTGCGCAACACCGATATTTATATATTTAGTTGTATTTTTATAAATAACCTCATACAATAATGCAATATTTCTTGGAATATCCTGATCTTTATCAGAGCTAATGAGACCCTGCTAAAGATGTCTTGTATTCACACAGTCGCACTCACAAGCAGTAGGACGAACTTCACAACCGGGAGAAACTTTACAAGTGGCTCTGCCTTCTGTGTACACGTACAAGACGATATCGTACCACGTCTAAACGTAGCTCAAACATTAGGCATGGATTAGGCAAGGATTTATGTGGAATTACATTTTTTACAGATTTTATTGTACCTCCATAATTTTGAGAGCTTCGTAATTTTTCGAGTGAAAAATAATTATGCAATATAACATGGTTATGACGTCGTTTAAAGGCCCCATAAAGAAATGAAGCCATATCAGAATCACACGTTAAAAGTGTTATTTACGTATTTGACTAATCATAACACTCGAGTAGTAAACAGTTAAGTTGTTTCATGAAATATATTTTTAAAAGATTATTTGAATAATTGCATCTGAATTCAAGAGTAATAGTTTTGTTTGAGAGTAACAGTACCTTTTTGCTTGGAGCCATATTTTGTTGAAGTTATTTGCATCCAATTAAGAATTTTAATTTTTCCTGGTGAATTATATTGACGAATTCTTTTAGGGTCTGAACCAGGTTACCTCCGTCGTATAGACCGACGTCTTGGAAGACGACTTGCCTCCCAACTTCAAGGCTCTGTTACTCGGTGAAAGTCCAATTTCACACTTAGCAGCGGATGCAACCTTTTGGCGAGGACAGCAATACGGATCAGATGTCCGTATTAATGTATCCGCCCCATAGGCTACAGATTTTTTGAAATTCATCATGTTCTTCCCTTTTGTTTTTATACAGATGAGTACAGGTCTCTATGAATTGATAAATGAAGGCCGGTGCCGGTGAATTGCTTCGCTAATTTCTGTATCTCCCCATATAATGGCATGGTCTTTTTTGATAACAATAATAATGATGATGATAATAATAATAATTCATGTTATTATTATTTTTTCCTACTTTTTCGTCAGTTTTAACTGAGATGCTTTATTGTAAAGGGTCACCAAGGTAACTCTCTTTACAGTCCTTTTTCGTAGAGAAATTTTCTCGTAATATGGGAGGTTGAAATTATCACAGCCTTCTGCATTTTGATGAATGTATTTGGATAAATTTTCATTATTTTGAAACTATTTTGTATATATTTTGTAATGATACCGGTGGCCAAGATGGTTTTGGAGCAACATAAACCTGTTCCATATTCTATATTCTTTTTATTTTTATTTCCATTCTTGGTACTTATTTCCTCTTGAAAATATTGTCTTTCCGATATTATACGAAAGCGGTACAGAAATATCAGCTATGTAACATGATTCATTGCATTTCTCGTATATTCATTATAATTATTATTTATTTTTTTATCAGTATTCATTATATTTCAGGTCTCGAGAATGCCTGGAGCTCCCAAGCGCAGTGGCTTCCATGTAAGCATGGAACAGAGGTACTTTTGCATCGTTATAATCGTGATATCCATCACTGGTTGCTCTTCCGGAAAATCATCGCCTGATAGCGAAGATGGAGGAATGAACGGCTTTCATTGTAAAGAAGATCCCAGATGTCTCTGTTTCGAAGTGAGCGATTTGGGATTTTATGAAATTTTCTGCGAAGACAAAGTTTTATTAAGCCGATGGATAGTCACGAATACAACGGTACACTATATTATAAAATGCATGGCACAAACAGAGGTGGACCCTTATCATTACCTCTCCATGCTCATATTCTCCAACTTCTCATCGTATAAGTATGCGGTCGCAAATAACGCCCAATTGACAGTGTTTAATTGCTCAGCTCCGTCTAGTAATCAAACAGTCCTACTTGGAGATGAGAGTTATGGTTGCATCGGTGGCTGGAGGGACCTTCCACTGGAAAACTTAGCAATATACTGCGTGGATTCAAAAACTCTCCACTTTTCCATGCGTCGTTGGAGTGCCTTGGAAAAGCTGAAGGAACTCACTATAAACTGTCCAAAATTGCCGATGCTTGACGAAGATATTTTATCGAGGATACCAAAACGGCTCGAACGCCTTATAATCACAGACACGGGAATACAATATTTACAAGAAAGCTTTTTCTCGGACATGGAAAGGATGAAGACGTTAAATCTACGCCAAAATAAGCTCAGATCACTTACACGTAGTTTTCTGAGCAGCATGAGGAATTTAAAAGACCTCTATCTCTGCGAAAACGGGATAGAAAGCATTGACGATGATTTTTTTCTCGAAACGGAGAATTTGACCCGTCTCGATTTAGAAAGAAACTCACTCAAAACATTACCGACGAGTATATGCAGGCTAAAGAAACTTGAAATTCTGCATGCAGAGTATAATAGGATTAGTTTCATTCCGGAAGAATGTTTATACAGTCTCCAATCCCTGATCATTTTTACCCTATACGGTAATAAACTTGTAACCTTGGGACTCCCATCGGTTAGCATGACACCCACCCACTACAAAGAAAGGAGTTCTGCTAGAATGTCATCCTCCATCCTCGAACACTCTGGATACTTAACTAATGCATGGATCAGGTGGTCTTCCATTCAGCATCTTTATCTGGACAATAACTCCTTGTCGTCGCTGCCGGATGAAGCCTTCAACGGCATGGTTAACCTTGAATACTTGAACATTTCCAGCAACAGTATTGCGCACTTGCCTGATAACATATTTTCCCGGAACATGAATCTAACCACACTCCTGGCTTCGAACAATCTCCTCACCAAAATTCCGGCGACACTGTTGAGAAACAAAACCAGGCTAATCACACTGGACCTCTCCTACAATCTCATTGAGACCCTAGACTTGGATTTCTTCAGCGATTCATCTTCATTATGCTACGTACATATCAACAACAACAGGTACGTTATCTTGCAGTTTTTCGGGTTGCGTCGAGTAAAGTTATATCAGTTACTCGGAGCTGTCGAGGTCAGTATGTTAAAAAAAACGGGACAGTCGTGGGACTGGCCGACAGAAGTGAAAACTGAAATAATTATTATCCATTTATTTTTTATATAGGTTTAATATCATTAAAGAACTAATTTTTCCAGTAATACTCATTTTTCAACTAAAATTGAAATTATTTTTTTCAGCAAACTGTTTATTATTAATATATATTAAAAATACGATGTGTATGAATAGAAAGTAACATCATATAACAGCATATTATACTATAATATGCTTTCATTTCTTTTATTTAATATGCTTTAAACATATAATTGTTCACTATGCACAAAAAAGAAACTGCCTTAAATTGTACTGACCTGTATTTTTATAGCGTGTACAGTTGTACACTCTTCTGCACGTTCATGAACGAGCTCTTTATATTTAATGAACTTATACAATACACACTATCGATTTTTATTTTCAATTTTAATATTTTTTAAACAAAAAGACTTCAACAGTCTATATGTTAACAAGTTTATATATATTAATCTCTATTAACAGTCTACAAAATAATACGCACTGTATAGAAAAAGTACATATGTACAGTATAGAACTAGAAGCAGACAGATGCCAGTATTCCGTTTATAAAAGTATAGCGGTGACGCAAGCTAAACGTACATGCCCTGGACCGGGGAAACCTACCCCGGCGGGACTCGAACCCACGACCTCTTGTTTGGCACTTTACCCCCGAGAACTTTACCCCGCCGCCACCAAGACCAACGATACATTTTACTGGCCGCCGTTATGTATCTCTCGCTGTAGCGATCGCGGTGTCGGGTCGGTGATGCTCACGCAAATTCTATGCTTTTTCCCCACCCCGCAAAAGTGCTTAACGCCGCTAAAGAAGTTTTCACTTCAAAAATTTGCAAAAAAGGAAAAAAAATCATAAATTCAGGTAAAAATATAGCTTTTAAAGTCGAATCGTCATACTCATGTCTTGTTCCGGGGTTTACATCTCGCTGTCTTTGCAGCGGTCAGCCACAACAGGTATCCACGTGGTTGCCAATTACTTTTTCGTGTTCCGCGGTGGTCTTCAGGCCCGGCAGCGCATTCGGAGTAGTCCTAGAGGACCACTGAATGGCTCACACTTTTTATGCGATACTATTGTACCCCACACTACTTTCTATTTATTCAAACGCCGAGTGAATTGGTAAAATGTTTAAGATTTCTTACAGAAAGAATTAAATCTTATTTTAAGGTTTTCAGGGACAATGCCGATTTTTCCCGATTTTGACATAATTACCACCACCTCGTTCCTCATTACCATTTTACAAAGCAGGCTAAGGATTCAAAAAGGAAAATTAACCAGGGGATTCGTGAATGCATCGAGTAATTTTGAGAATACATTGTAGTATTGTAAATTGTAGAAATTAGCATACCTACTCGACTCGACACTCGCGAGTAGATATGAACTCGACTCTATACTCAATCCTAGATCAAAATCACTTCCCGAACTTTTAGAATAACCTAATACAGTGAAACGTTTTTATAACGAACGCCAGTGTAACGAAATATTCTGTATAACATAGTTATTTTCCGTCCCGTATAACGAAACTTCCCGTATAACGGAATTTCAGTTTAACGAAAGCATTTCGGCGGTTCGTAGGATTTCGTTACAAAGACATTTCACTGTAAGTGAAAATATATATTAATAAATAATTTTTACATTTCTTTACAGGTTCCGCCATTTGCCATACAAGATATTTCAACCATTCAAAACACAGAACAAGTCATGTGAAGAGTTTTTTCTCGACATGAGCGGAAATAGTCTGGAGGATGTACCAGAATTGTCGATTCCGGGGTTAACACACCTAAACCTATCCAATAATCGCCTGACTTTGATTAAACCGGATGTGTTTACGCAAGCACCACGTCTGCTGGAGGTCAATCTGTCCCACAACCTTATTCGTATCATAGAAAATCCATTAGAGCTTGGCAAATATAAAGTTCTCTTTAGCAAGTATTTGGACTATTTGCAAGTCCTCGACCTCTCATCAAACCGACTAAAGGTTTATCCAAGCATAACTCCCGTCCTGACAACCTTAAAACACCTCAACCTCAGCGGTAACTATATCACAGAGTTTGCGTTTGAACCTGAAATGCGAAAAACACTTTCATCTGATCTCGCATTGGAGACATTCGACGTGTCACGAAACCGTTTAAAGTCGGTCGAATTCTTCGGACATTGGCTCTGGGAGTCTGGGAAGACGAAACGCGTGGACCTCTCCCACAATCTCATCGACCTGCGGGAATGCATCGCGCAAACGCATAAAGAAAGGTTTGTGTGGGGCTGCTTGTCGCCCCTACATAAACTGACAGCATTGGAGGTGAGACATTTTGGAGTGCTTATTTTCAGCTGTTATTCACCCATTACCCTACATGTCTTGACCCATTATTCCCCAGACTGTATATAGGGCTTTTTACATCGGTTGTTTCGAATATTCAGATTTATTTTGACCTAATTAAGATAAGTGAAAAAAAAGTTCATCATATTATATGATTTTCAAAATGCTGCGTATACGCAACGCTGGGAAAACTTCGGTAAATAAATACAAAAAAAATAATTTTTAAAAATTAGCTTACATCTTTTATTTTTTTATCTTGATTTGTACACTCGACATCTTCGCCCGGAGTTAATCAGTATTCCTTTTGAGGAAATGCCCCATTCTGCCTTTTAACGGACATGCTAAGGGGTATGTCATTTTTCATAGGGTGTCTCGTATGTGAGCATCGATTTTTTTGTGCCAAACGCCATCAGTCAAAAAATACAATTATATGAATAAAAATGTTGATGGAAATGACAAAATCAGAACTAGAGATACTTAAAAAAGTCAGCAATTCGAAGAAAAAATTATTCTGAGGTAGACACTTTTTCTGAGAATTAGAATTCATTTTCATTCAACAATTCAATTATTTAATTATTAGTTGTGTGAGGACAAGATAAGAGGAATCAGAAAATAAAAATATATATTACATTGTAAAACTTAGTTTCTTTGTCAAGCGTGCATTTATTTTCATGACATAACGAAATTTTTTGCCTTGTGCCCATTTCGAAATATGCTTGAAAACGTATTCGGAATTTTTTTTCTGCTTTGCATTCATAATATCTCTCAATAAATTGTAGAAAAAATATATGTGCAAAAAAATAAAAATCTATGGGTAGGACACTTTGGTCTTAGAAGTCTGAAAGTGAGAAGGACCATGAATAGGTTAGATGGGGTTTGAAAAATCTTTGCAAAAGAGCAGGGTACGTAGGAAATAGGTTTAAACCTATGCTCACCTTGCTACGTAGGAAAGAACGATCATGAATTCAAAATTCTGTTAAAAAAAAAGGAAACAGACATTTTGAAAAATTCTTCCTACGTAGAGGAATAAAGGAGTGGAATGGCCTACACGAACATATTTTTAACATATTCCTTGTATACGCCAAAACGTTAACCCGTAACCGGTGACGTGTGGTCTGACAGACCGCTGCGTTTCTAAAATCATGAATATTTTCAAAATTGATGTTACAAAATATCCATAATCCTAGTGGGCATCATAATTTTGTACAATAAGGACATGGCACTCTTAAAATATTAACGTTCTTATTATTATTTCCGAAAATTTGCAACCGAATTTGAGTCTCAACGCTCTGTGAGACCTCACGTCAGTAAAACCAATAATCGTAATAACAGTGGAAACGATTCAAAATTTGTTTAAAAAAACTTCTAATGATTTTATAATAATTAATAATTTTTAAGGGAGCATTTTCAATATCATATAGAGATAATTAAGTACTCAATTAAAAAGTGCGATAATAATAACAACTCAAGTGTTTTTTGATAACTTTTTAGCATAAATTTTATAATAAAATTTCACTGAAAAATTTGGTTCGTATTGGGAATGCATAAAAGTAAATATAAGTTTCATAATAGTTGAGAACGTCAAACTAAGTGACGAAAATGACTTTGCTACGTTTTATTTGTTTTATTGCGGTCGCTCCTGGACCCCACCAACTGGATGCTTAATACTCAGACCCACGTCACTGATATAAAAAGAATTGCACGTCACTGGTTAAGTGTTAATCAAAGTGTCCAAAATCAGAGTGTCCATTACTTCTTGGTTGATAACTTGGAGAAGGTGTCATTGAGGGTTTGAAATTGGGTTCTTTGGGTAAATTTTCAATTGTTAGTTATACGATATTAGAATCAATGTGTTATTTTTAGCATGGGGCTCCTTTTGTTTCTTATATTCATGTAAGATAGGATGACTTGTTATTCATAATGTAAATTTATTTGGGTTTATAAATCCCAGTTTAGACAAATGTTAAGGGTCAATTTTGCTCCTCATTTGAAAAAGGCCAGATTGGCGCCCATGCGATGCAACTCCACGTGACGTCACAGGGACCTAGTACCTATACAAGTAGATAGGGGTTTTACATCGTCTGAGATTACCAATGCATGCATGAGGCACAGAGCTCAGGGAAACATCTCTTAATAATCACCTATTAAAATTGCCTTAAGTCGGAAAGTTTCCTTCGTTTGATAGGGCATTAATAATCCTTATTTAAGCCAAGCGCTACACTCTAGTAGGGTACTCTACGCCACCGCCATGCTCGACAGCAAATAGCCTGCATCGTAGCGGCGTTCATAGCTTCGCACCCAGCTGGCCTCACACAGTAGCTGTCAGACGTCACACGGGCTTCTCCCAGCGTTCATACTTAGCCGTTGCGTGTACTGAACATGTCTTCCGTCATCACCATCCGGTCATCATCATCATCACTGGTCAACAATTCCAAGATTGGTTCAACGCAATTCTCCACTTAATTCTAATATCAGCAAAAATATCCCAACCAACGAATTTCTTCTCTTTTACACTTTCTCTTTTTCACTTGTTCCATACATTTAATTGGAAGTCTTCCTTTTCCATTCTTGCCATCCACTTTTCCAAACGTCTTCATCAGACTATCATAACTCAAGATGTGGCCAATAAGGTTTTTCTGTCTTCTTTTTAAGGTTTTCGTGTGCCTTCTCTACTCTCCATCTCATCTTAGGACTTCCTTATCTCTAACTCGGTCGATCCATTTGATCCTCATCATTCTTTTGTTGCACCGCATTTCGAAAGCCTATATCCTTGCTTTCTTCGCTGCTGTCACTATCTATGCATCACTCTGCTACAATAGCGTACTCCAAATGTTGGTTTTTATAAAATTGTTTCTTTACTTTCACATTTAAGTTTCTCGTTGTTAGCAGATCTCTCTTTTGATGTCCCACTTTCTTTGCTTTGGATTTTCTGCTGATAATTTCTTTCTTACATCTCCAGTCGCTATAAGTGATCTTGCTTCCCAAATTTAACTATTCATACGCCACTCCACTACTGCATCCACTGATTGTTTAACTTAATAATATATATATCACATCATCATGTTAATAAAATACGCTTAGCTCTTTCTAACCCAGAGCTGTATCTGGGAGAAATCAAATTTCAAGATTTTTCATTTTGAAAACTTGAAAATTTTACACACAACGATAATTATCCTGGCAGCTATATATTTCTTCATTAAAATATACACTACAAAATAATATTTAGTTTAGATATCTCCTAAATAGATCGGAAATTTTAAACATTTTTGATGTTGCTTAGAAACAACATTGGGTTAGTAAGGGTTAATACCCCTAATCAAACCTTATTTCACCCGTGAAACTCATATCAAATTGTACGTCAGCGACGCGAGTGGCGACTTTTGTAAACACGATTCAATGGGCAGTGGGTGATAACACATTTAGAGGCCGACTTGAAGAAACTCATTTCTAATATTCCTGATGATATCTTTTAAATTTAATTTCAGGTCATCATACTATCCCACAATCAAATTGCCTACATACCCATGGAGTTCCAGCACTTCCTGCCAAACCTGCGCTACGTCGACCTAAGCCACAACAAAATAAAACGAGTGTGGCTCGGAGACCTCCTTTTCACCAGAGCCCGGGAAAACATGGACCTCGAATCGTTCATGTTAACGTACCTTGCAAACTATCATCTTTTGGCCTTCAATCATTTTCCAGGTTCGAAGAATCTGACCATAGACCTCAGACACAACTCCATCTCCTCCCTGCAACTCCCAAACGATAAGGTAACGTAACACGTTGCATTAACATTATAATTGTATTCTGCCATTTAAGGTAGTTTTCCAATGAGTACTTAAAAATCATTGTTAGAGCCTCCCTTTCCTTTGAGCACTTCTGAATTCCATTCTGAATATACAGTTTCATTTTATCTAAATATCCTAATGTTGGCCATTCTCTCTATCGTTTACCCAAACATTCTACTCTCTGAAACACTGTTTTCAACATCCCTTCCCTGCTAAGTACTCACTCCATACATACCTTCTGTCTCCTCCGTATCTCGTCTACACGCTGCCTCTCCTAACCCACCATGTGCAGTACTTGGTACTTCTTTGTTACGTTTTAGTGTCCATATCACTGTTATCAACATCCCCTCCTGGCTCAGTACTCGCTCCATCCTTACCTTCGGTATCCTCCGTATCTCATCTAGGAGCTGCTTCTCCTCACCCACCATATCCAGCACTTCGTCGTTCCTCCCAACATTCTACCCTCTACAACACTGTTTTCAACATCCCCTCCCAGCTCAGTACTCGCTCCATACACACCTTCTGTCTCCTCCGTATCTCATCTAAAAGCTGTCACTCCTTTTATTATTTTTTCATAAAATCCTTTTCTTATAATTGTTGCTTTATTTTTACGTATCACTGGTGATAACTGGGTTTACTATCACTACGACTGCAATACTACAAGCGGATTAATTTTTTTGTTCTATTTCCTCATGACAATGATGCACACAAATTTTTATGTAGGAAATGGACTTTCAGAGATGAAGAGGTAATTTTATCATCTTCTCTTTCTCAGATTGAAGTTGTAATCCCGGGGTGCGACACGGACAGCGAGTTTTCCCGCGTCAAATTACTTCTGGGACACAACCCTTTCGTGTGCGACTGCGAGGTCTTCAAGCTCCTGCGGTACGCCTCCTTGGAAATGAGGCCGTCGTCTGCGTTGGAGAGGCTCAATGGACACATGCTTGTGGTGCCAGCGGTCATCGACATACAGGACCTCCGTTGCTCGTAAGCATTTACATAGAAGCACTAAATTTATATAGAAGCAAGGGCAGAAGAATAAACGATGAAAATTGAGTCTGAGTTGGTGAAAATCGCCCATAAATTGAAGAAAATCGCTATTAACACGAAATTCGCGTATAGGGTGGTTTCCTATTATTTTTTAATGCCTAACTCGAAAGATAATTACTCCTGGAGTACGCATTTCATGCATTCAGATTTTTAAATGGATATCTATTTTTCGCGATTAAATGAAAATTGAAAATCTTCAAGCGCGCGAAAACGCGACGGCTAAATATGAATGCCGGGAAAACTCCGTGTGACGTCGTTCTGGTTCCCGCTGCCGCAAGTGTGGTGACCTTGGGGCGAGGCTCTGAGCACTGTTAATCTGGCTTTTTTTCAAATGAGGATAAAAATTGACCAATGCCATTCGTCTAAACCGGTATTTCTAAAACGAAATAATTTTTATATTATGAATACACTAATGGTGTGTAACGAATCGCATTAATGCCTATCGTTTTCTTTGATGAAGGAAACTACACTTTTCTCGTATGAGTTGGTGAAAATCACCGATGAATTGGATAAAATCGCTATGAACACGAAATTCGCGTATTCTCGGGAAAACCCAGGAATTCGCGGTAAAATCCGCGTAAACACATTTTCGACTTTTGCATGTCCCCATTTATAAGTACTAGGATATGATATAGTGAAATATAAGGCAAGTAAGCTACAACAATCACGTAAAACATGAAAAGGAAAAACGGATTATTTTGAGATAAGAATACCTGCTGCAATGATCAGTAACTTTGAATCGATTGGGTTACATTGCCTTAAATACCTGTGCATCAGCCTAGCTATGAGAACAGGAAACCTGAAGAAGGGTCCCTGTTATTTAAAAAAAAATACCACTGGGCATCCATGCCCCGACATTGAAGGAGTACAGCTCTTTTTTACTCATTGCAGGGGAAAGAGTTGAACTTGGTCACTTGTAAAGCTAGAGTGTCAGGACGCAGTAGAGGCATGAAAGTAGGATAATAACTCCCGGCGAAGATGTCGAGTGTGCAAATCAAGATAAAAAATGAAAGATGTAACCTAAGTTTTTAAAATTCCTTTTTTTGTATTTATTTACCGGAGTTTCGGCAGCGGTGCGTATACGCAGCATTTTGAAAATCATATAATATGATTAATATATTTTTTCCCAGAAACTTATCTTAATTAGGTCAAAATAAAGCGGAAAATGCGAAACAATCGAAGTTAAAAGCCCTGAATGGGGAATTATGGGTTAATTATGGAGAGAGGAAATAGATATTGGGTGTCCCATTTTAAGTTCCCACCCCGAATATCTCGAAATCTGAGCAAAATGAGAAAAAAAAAATGTTTCAGATAAAAGTTGTAGGGTTTACAGGGGGACATACGATGGTGATATTGAAAATGACCTTGAAGTCGATTTTCAAGGTCAAAGAAGGGGTAACTTCCATTTCTTAAATGGAAAGCCATATTTTTTTACTGCAGGATCGTTTTCTACGGAAAAAATACAAACTTCTTGTTGGAAACTTTTTATTGAAAAATGCGTTTGGTTAGGTCTTATTCTCACATCAAATGCTCAATTGCGTGTCCATGCACCTTTGCGTTAGAGGTCTTCAGCAGCTTTATAATTGTTGTCACACGCCCCGACGACTTTGATTATTTCAACGATCTCTTGAGGTGTGTAATCCCCCATTTCACAAGAAAATTGTTAAAAAGCTCACTGCGTGTGGATCTACTATCAGAACGCTGAACTTTAAGCATTAGTATAAAATCCTATCGAACCTCGATAGGGGCTCGTCATATTTCTGTACTAATTGTTTATTCAACCACAACAATGAATCATGGAACATTGTTTAAACGTAAACATTTAACTTCTACGGTCGAAAGAGTGAAAAAAACCACACGAAAAACAATAAAAACAGCGACTCGGTCGTCTCTTTCATCTCGTCACAGGCATAATATTTGATTGGTTATTTTCATTGTAATTTTTATAGACAGAGCAACATCTTCACATTACGAATAGATTTTTAAAATTAAATGTTCCCCATTCCTTTATTTTAAAAATGGCCGAAAGGTAGATTTCAATATCCGAGGTGTGGAGATGAAAATGAACATCGCAGTTACACATGAAATATGTGAAAAAAGTTCTAAACCTGTCATGTAAGGAATTGTTTATTCGGCCGCTGAAAAATGTTAACACTTTTTCCTGAAAATAATTACATAAAATAACTTGTAAATTACTTTAAGTAGGCCAAATACAGGTCTGAGATTGGTCTCTTAAGTTGGCCGGATGGGGTTTTTACGGTCACCACTCTCACTAAACAGTGTGGGCCTGGGTGAATTTCTTTAATTATTGCAACCTTACAAATCATTGGTGGGAAATTGTCTTCCTTCAATACACAAATATTGTTCTTCTTACTTTAGGTAAAAAGAACATTAAGCCAAACAAACCTAAAAGGCGAAAATCGTCATTTATACTGCATAGTCGCGAGGTGATTTCCGTCATTTTGGTTTATTTTAAAAAAGAGGAATTATAAAAATTTCCTTACATAAAAAGTTTAGAACTTTTTTCACATATTTCATATGTAACTGCGATATTCATTTTCATCTCCACACTTCGGATATTGAAATCTACCTTTCGGCCATTTTTAAAATAAAGGAATGGGGAACATTTAATTTTGAAAAAGCTATTCGTAAAGTGAAGATGTTGCTCTGTCTATAAAAATTACAATGAAAATAACCAATCAAATATTTTGCCCGTGATGGGATGAAAGAGACGACAGTGTCACTGTTTTCATTGTGGTTCGCGTGGTCTTTTTCTCTCTTTCGACCGTAGAAGCTAAATGTTTACGTTTAAACAATGTTCCACGATTCATTGTTGTAGTTGAATAAAAAATTAGTAAACAGAAATATGACGAGCCCCTATCGAGCTTCGATAGGATTTTATATTAATGCTTAGAGTTCAGCGTTCTACTTTTTTTGCGGCGATAGTAGTTCGAAACGACGAAGGTAACACCTGAACAAATATTTCACCAAAGAAAATTACGACCACGAGAACAACTAGACTATTATTTTACTACAAAAACTAATACCCGATACTAGGTTGTTGTGAAACTACTGTGTTTTTCTCTGTTCCGGGAGCGGCGCGATCCGTGAGGGTTCCTCCCGTAGCCCCCTGCTCATGAAATTGAACCCATTGAACCAGTGCGTTGGGGGCCAGATTTGCGCGAGGACCTCTCTCGGTCACCTCGCTCTCCCTTAAAAAATTCAAGAATTTACGAAGCATGAGGCCGTCAAATGTCGGGCACAACACATGATAATTCAGTTCGCTGCTCTGAAGAGGGTACATCTACATCTATACAATACCCTGCGAGCCACCACTAGGGTGTTTGGCAGGGGGTGATCAATCACCAGCATGCAGCATGCATTTGGACTCCCACATGCACACCACACCGTCCAAAATACGTCCTGTATAATAACAAACTATACTACTATATGCTGTTAGAAATAGAATATAGAATAGAATTTCAGAAACATGCATTAAGTTTTACATAGGTTAGTAGGCTACACTACAAGTCATGCAATCTATTTACGAGTTCTATTGCTGCCGTTATAATCTCTTATTGATCGTGGAAAAAATGACATTCGGAATCTGTCTGTTCTGCAATCTATCTCTCTTATTTTATTTATATGATCTGATCTTCCGTAGTACGTTGGCGTCCGCAAGATATGGTTAACTTCGTCAGAAAAGACACTGCTCTTGAATTTATCTAAAAGGTTTAGTCTATTTTTCAATCTACGGTCCGACAGAGATTCCCATCCGAGTTTAACTGAGAGGTCAGTTACACTAACAAGACTATCGTAACGACCTTTCACATACCTGGCAGCTCTTCTTTGCACGCGTTCTAACTCTGTTATTAAGCCTTTTTCATGAGGGTCCCAAACACTGGCAGCGTATTCCAAATGTGGTCTAACGAGGGAAAAGTAGCTAATTTCTCTCACTTTGTCGTCGCACTTTCCTAATATTCTTTTAACAAAACCCATTTTACGATTAGCTTGACCGGTTATTTCTCGAATATGTTTATTCCACGATAGATCATTATTGAGTCTAACCCCTAGATATTTCACGGATTCAACTGCCTTTAACTGGGTGCCCCGAATTATATAGTTACGCTGTAGGGAGTTATTCTTCTTCCAGAAATTCATTACGACGCATTTTTCCAAATTTAATTCTAACTGCCAAGCATCGCACCAAGCTTGGATAGCAGCAAGGTCATTCGTTAGTTCATATATATCTTTGCTGGAACGGATTTCTCTGTAAACTACAGCGTCGTCTGCAAATAATCGTAACTTACTCTGCACTACTTCGCCAATGTCGTTTATATAAAGAAGGAATAGGAGTGGGCCAATGACACTACCTTGAGGAACGCCAGAAGTGACTCTAACCTCATTGGAGACTGCACCGTCTAATACTACTCTTTGGACGCGGTCGCTCAAAAACGCTCTAATCCAGGAAATGACATCTTCGTCTAGACCATAAGATTTCAGTTTTATTATTAACTTTCCGTGGGGTACTTTATCAAATGCCTTTTTGAAATCAAGAAAAATCGCGTCTACTGGAATTTTGTCTTCCCCGGAGACTAAAATATCGTGGGCGAAAAGCGCTAACTGAGTTTCGCACGATCTGCTTTTCCTGAATCCATGTTGAGTTCCCATTAATAAGTTTTGCGCGTCTAGGTGTTTCATTACCGAGCTGACTACGATGTGTTCAAGGACTTTGCAAGAGATGGACGTTAAAGATATCGGCCTGTAATTAGATGGCTGTTCCTTGTCTCCACTTTTAAATATTGGCGTTACATTAGCGATTTTCCAGTCATTAGGTACTTCGTGTTGCTTGATGGATTTACTGAATATTAACTGCAAGTAATGGGCAATTTCTGAGGCTAGTTCTTTATATACGCGAGAAGGGATTTCGTCTGGACCGGGTGATTTATTTGGACTAAGCGATTTCAATATATTTTCTATTCCGAGCGTACTAATGTCAATAGCTGGCATCTTATGTATACAGTGATTGTCATCGGTCTCGGGTGAGTTTTCGGAAGGCTCCGTGAACACGCTCTTAAAGTAGGAATTTAATAAATTGGCTTTATCGTAACTGCTTGTCAACACATCTCCATTGTCGTTTCTCAGCGAACATACAGTAGATCGTTTACCTTGAACTTCCCTGACATATGACCAAAACGCTTTTGGGTTATCCTGTAACTGCTCTACTAGTGTTTTTCTTTTAAAATTCGTGAACGCATTCCTGAAGGCTTCCTTCGTGGCGGCTTTAGTCATCCTATATTTTTTAATTATTAGCTCGCGTTCATTAGCGGATAAATCCGTGCTGACTTTTTTCATTTTAGCATGACACGCTCTCTGTCGCCTCAATGATTTTCTCACTTCCGCGTCGTACCATCTCGGTTCGCTGCCTTCTTTTACTATTTTACTAGGGATGTAGCTATTTATTCCCGAAGTTACGAGCGAAAGAAAAGCTTTCCAAGTATTCTCTACATTTAACTTTAATACTGATTCTTGAAACTCGGGGAAAGCATTTTTCAGATGACTCTTAAACCCATCAAAATCAGCTCTTTTAAAAATGAAAACTTTACGCTCTTTTTTAAAGTTTACAGCGGTATTTAGAGAAAACTTTGCAGTTACTACCCTATGGTCACTTATTCCTTCGACAGTGCCAACGTTTATTACCTGATGTGGTATATTTGTCGCTAATAAATCAAGAATATTTTCTCCTCTGTTTGGTGCGGATGCTATTTGAAACAATGAATTAGATGTAAAAGTGTGTAATAAAGCCTCGCAGATCACTTTATCCCTCCCACCAGGAATGAAGCTATAAGTCTCCCAATCTATAGAAGGTACGTTGAAATCTCCACCCACAATCAAAATAATGCCTAAATCACAACCAGGATCCATGTGACACTACAAATAACAACATGAGCGAAGTTTATGAGAAAACTCTGGAGGAATGCATTTTTCAATAAAAAGTTTCCAACAAGAAGTTTGTATATATATCGTTGGTCTTTTTAGTTTTTATGATGTGTTTGTGCATTGAAATAAAGATCTAGTTTTTGTGCGTTGGTGATCGAAAATTTTTGAACGGTACTTAGGATTTTCATTACCTGAATGAATTTCTAATTAATGTTTTCGTGTTTACAGGAAGCCAGATTCGGTCAACGGGAAAGCGGTTGCGGAAGTGGACTCTTGGGCCTATCATTGGTTGCCAATGATTGGATTTTGTTGGAGTGAGACCAGAGTTAATTTAGTGTCGGGACACAAGGCAACCAGATCCACTGAAGCAGAAGCAATGGTTGAACCACCGGCATAGTTGAACCACCGGCGATTTCCGGCGACAAATTGTGCAATTCTATGAACATTTTTCACCAATAAAAGTTTGACTCTTTTTCCACAAAATTTCTTCGTAACTTTCCGAACTTTTTCCTCATTCACTATATATATTATAAGTTTTTAAGCTAGTCTTTATATGCGCAAATATGGTAGAATGCTGAAATTTAGTCATTGATATGAAATTCTGCCGAAACACCATAGGTTCGTGTAAAACATATAGTATTGTTCATTCGACTATACAATGAATCATTTCACATTGTTTAAACGTCGCCGCGTGGCAAGGAATATTGCCAACATGGAGTTATTCGTATTTTGTGGTTAATTTTAAGAAAGGGGAACAGTTTCGATTTTTATAACAGATGTTTACCTACTAATAACATAACATAAGGTTTTTGCTACATTTAAATTGATTGCTTTCCGTAGGTTCTAAAGCTCCGCAAAACTCTTTTGTCTGACAGGCGTTAGAGATAACTCCTACCACCTCTAATTAACTAGTTAGAAATCTGTTTTACGACAAGACAAAATGTCCAAAATACTAGTGACTAGGTTGATAAAATGATTGGACTTTAATTTCTTAATATTGGTGAGCCAAAGAAGGTCATTAAATGTTATAGAAAATATTTATCTAGGCATAATAACATAATAAAGCTATCGTGAGCAGTGAGAAAATTGAGTGAGAAAAATTGTAATGAAATGCAAGGCCGGAAAAGTAACCTTATTTTCTAAGCATTAACAGCGAGAGTGGTGTATTTAGGAACTGACTACATCATTCATTGCTGTTGTGTTCCCAGCGAAAACTACATTTAGCACTAGAACCACTGAACTTTCCAACCTAAACCAAAACCGCGGCATGGGACTTTTTTGTCCCATTGAGAAAATACGTTGATCCTGTCATGTTTAAGTATAATTGGAGTTTTTTTTGTGGTTTGTGTGAACAAAACACGTGTTTAGGTCATGTTTAATGTTTAAATGTGCTGCAAAGCGAAGCGTGTTGGTTGCAAGCTCAGACCTGCATACGTGCCGGGCAGAGGTGACGCGGCCGGCGCACAGTGGGGCCAAATGCTTAAAAGTTGGTCATAATTATTAAATATCATGCAATTTGCTTGATATTTGGAATATAACAGTTTTCGAGGTCGCTAATTCCGAATATGATATTGAAATATAAAGAAAATTTATATTTTGCCAAAAAATTGGAATTTTTGCTAAAATAAGACAGTAATTGTTCCTTATGTCCAGTAAAAAGGGGGAAATATTTTTAATTATATTTTATTACGAATATGAAACTGATGTTGAAAATTATATGAAATACATTTCAAAGCTTTAAGGCAATCGATTAATAATTTTATGAATTATTTTAAATAAATATCATTTTATGGCTATCTTTAATTTTCAAACATTCTAAACGAATTAATTTCGGGTATTGTAACATGTATCTTAATGTTTGTACACGTTATAAGCAAGTATGCAAACTTATGGCTTAAAAAGACATTCTGGAACATAATAAGGTAGTAAAGAAATTATAAAACATTATTGTATAACAGTCAATCTGCGTAAAATATGAACAGGCCCGCGACCACTCACTTAAAAAAATGCAAAAACTAAATATAATCTGTCTCTAATTCGTCCCATGAATAATTATCTAAACACAAACTGCATTATTGAATAAACCCACTTATTATTTTAAATAGTAAATGAAAACTAATAACTTAAATGTCTTTTTAAGAATATATAAAAAGTTAACAAACACATTTACACCACACATTATTATGTAGTAGGTTTTCTACGTTGAATATGATAAGAGCTGCGCACATAGGCTTGTAAACGTAAACACAAATTTCAATCAGACTTCGTTCCATCCAAAGAATCGTTTACCGATTCCGATGAAGATCCTGATTCTATCAGGTAGGATTCATAAAAATATTCATGGCTCCGGAACATAAAACTGTCGATGACTTGGACCGCATCAAAATCTGACTTTCATTAATCGAGTCGGGATGTAACATCAGTCTCACTACAGTTTTTTTCCTCGAGCACTTTCGGGTAAAATCTTCCCTGAATTTCCTCAACAATTTGTTGTACGCTTTCTGCGCTTCCTCTGACATTTTTCCGATTGGTAATAATGAATTTTGTATGGCATTCCTTTCGTGCAATAGTATTTAGGGTAAACATTGTTGACATGCAAAACCAGTGATATAATTCAACAATAGCCGTGCTTTTTAGATAGAATGCGCTTCGCAGATATCTATATTTTTATTCTATAGCCAGAAGACAGCTTCTAAAACAGTATTAAATCTCTGAAGAAGCTCCAAATTGGGGCCTGTTTTATTGGCGGAAATTTCAGAGTTCTCGAGCTGTGTTGTCGTCATTACTACTATCATACACCTGCTTTGGCCGGTTTAAACTAAGCTCTTTTTTAAGTCCTTCTCCTTCTTCGGCTCCTCCACTCATTTTTTAGCGTTTTTATTGCAGATCTGCCAGATTTTAACTTACATTCTGAAAGCCACTTGCAAAGCAACATTTGAAATTACGAATCCATGCATGCAACGTGGTTAAACTACATTTGGGATATCATTCTTTACTGGACGAGATATTATAGCATCAACATTGTATATACTTTGCCTTGAGTCTTTTTTCCGTCAATTTATTGCAAAAGAACTCATTTTGTTACGCTGATTATAAAGTAAGTGCTCCCTCTTCCATGCAGCGTGTCAACGAGCTGCGCGCTTCGGCGTCCATACGGTTGGAGGTTACTTACGTATTTCTTCATTAACTCACGAAGGGGCGGGTTGGGGCGGTTAATTTTTTTTGTTTTGATAGCCGAGAGTTGTGGCTACAACAATATAACTATATAAGAGCGCTGCAGAGCACTGCAATATAACTTAATGATGTTCGTATTTTTATTTTTGAATAAAATTTGTGCAATTTATTGGTTAATATTTATGTTAATAATAATTTCAATATTGTTTCAATGTTATGGTAAAGCAACATTTGTTATCTATGCACATTGCTGCGTTGATTCTATTTTTTAAATTTTAAATTTAGCCAATTGGGTAGCTGAGGAGGAGTCTAGAAGATGAGGGTATTTCGAAGCGAGAGGGAGGCTATGTATCCCAGCAGCGCACATGTCACTTTGAAAGTGATTTTTACGAAGAGGTGCACACTTACCTGCTTCACGAACTTATTTCTCAGCAGCTCAAATAAGTATCTTTCCAACCATGTATAAAGAAATCATAACCCCGAACTTTTATTTTTCTAATTATGGCCACCTTCTATGGATTTGGCCCCACTGTGCGGCGCTGCGTGAGTAGGCGGCAGTGCACAGATTATTCCCTTCTGCGCTTCTAACTGGCAGAATAACGGTATCTGTGCATCGATCCCCTTCGTAATAAACTGTTTTTATGATAAATACAAAATAAGTGTACAAAAAAACTGAAATTGTATGTTTTCACCATATGGGACAAAAAAGTCCCATCCCGCGATTCTAGGTAAATCGTCATTTTTCTCGTGAACCAAACATCGTACAATATTTTCGATAAAACCATTTGAAATATCATAAAAAATGGGCAAAATTCAGTAAATTTCAAAGGCATCAAACCACTAGTACGTGAATGGTAAACATTTGCAAAGGGCGAAGGGACAAAAAAAGTCCCGTCCGCGGTTCTAGTGTTAATTGAACGGCGAATCTGAAGAGGATGCCTAAGGCGGCTGAAAGAAACATTGTCAACGGTGTGTCGTGAACCATGGGATGTACTATGACCGATTAAGCTGTATACGTCGAAATAAATATGTTATAAAATCGGTTCGGTTTTTTTATTATAATCAGTCAGTCTAGTGCTACACAAATTCTGGTGGCTTGCTTGTTTTAGAAGCAGGAGAGTCCTACCACTATTAATTTGCTTGTAAGAAATCATTTTTCACGTCAAGAAAAATGCACAAAATAATAGTAATTAGATTTTAAAATTATTCCTGGAGTTTGGGTCAACGTAATGTGCATTCGAATCACGAGCCGCCACTGCGTCTGATTCAGAAAAAATGATCACTAGAGAGATCATTTTTCCAGTCGCGATTAAGGGATCGCTCAAGTGATCACTAAGACGAATGATCTTGTGATTCAGGCTTTAAGTTACCTAGAGAAGGCAGGGATGAATTTTAAAACGGACGCAGAGAAAAGGAGAAAATGATATGGGAATGTCTTGAATTTTGCAGGCCCGACACCAAAATGAATGTTTAGGTCAACATAATTACGTTGGGGTTTCCAAGTAGGCTTCCGCGGAGATTATAGATGATATCTGGTGATTTTTCCGGGTATTCTTCGGCGTTTATCCATTTTGTAGGACAATATTTCGCCAACGTCCCAGTTGGCTTCCTGAGGTCCACTAAAATGTCCTGAGGAAGCCAACTGGAACGGTTGCGAAATATTGTCCTACAAAATGGATAAACGACGAAGAATACCCGGAAAAATCACCAGATATCATAATTGCGTTGGCCTAAACTCCAGGAAATATTTTAACATGTATTAAAGGAGGTCAAGAAAAGAAGGAAAAAATAATGGTTACTAGGTTGATAACATGATTGGAATTTAATGTCTTAATTTTTATCAGCCAAAGAAGGTCATCAAATGTTCTGAAAAAATATTTATCTAGACATGATAACAGGATAGAATAGAGCGTAAAGATATCTTGAGTAGGTACCTAGTTATAAAATTGGATGAGATAAATTGTACTGAAATGGAATGCCGGAAAAGTAACGTTATATTCACTATTATCAGCGAGAGTGGTATATTAAGTAACTGGCTATATCATTCATAGATACTGGGTTCCCAGTGGAAAGTTCATTTTAGTGTTAGGACTGCAAAATTCGATGTATTCCCCCGTAATTTTCTCTCCGTCCGTTTTAAAATTCGTCTCTGTCTTCTTTAAAGCCTGAATCACACAATCCTTTATTCCGTCTCTCAATTGAGCGAAATGCTTTTCGCGACGATAAAGTGTTATATGTATCTCTATTGATCATATTTCCGAATCAGACGCAGTGGCGGCTCGTGAGTCAAATGCTAGGAGGGACACACTCCACCGGGAGACATAATTTTCGAATGTTTCGTGTATTTTAGTGAGTTTTTAAGGCAGTACGGAGACCATTATGACTCACTAATACACAAAGTAATCACTAACACTAAAACACTAACAATCACTATCCCCATTAACTCAACTACAACTAGGACTAGTTGCATTAAAACAATTTACACATAATAAGTCGACTGGTCACCAAAACAAGGTATTCTGCAACGCTGCAACCCCAAGTAGGGGCCAGTTTATAGGGCCGCCGGGCGGCGCGGCGGTGGCATCTCACTGGATACGTCGTTCTGCGCATGCCCGGGCGGCGTCCCAAGACTTTCACAAGGCACAAGCCAAAGATTATATACTCTAGGCACAAGCTTAGACGCGTCATGGCACCAGCAGCCCCCACCACTACCACTCTTCATATAAACTGCATGGTGATGGATCGGGACGTTCTGGCCAGCGCCCCGCTGCTACAAATGCGAACTTCTTGCGTAAATTTTGCGTGTTTTCCTACATTTTCGATGTACGCGATAGAAAAAACACTATGGTTAATTAGATGTATAATTATAATTGAATAGGTACTTATTTTTTTCCTTTTTCAAATCTTTGGGAGGGGCGGCGTCCGAGAGTCCTTATGGGCAAGCCACCACTGCTACGCACATGGTCCCTCCCACCGTCGCCTTTCGTATCACTTCCGATATCATAGCTCGTTGCCCGCATCACGAAAATATATAGCGTGTTCATGTGTACTTATAGCCCGGTCAAATTTTCCCCCAAAAATAGGGGTACCCTTAACATAAATTTCATACAAGCCATTCCATAAAAATGACATTTTGACTTTCTATAACGTGAGTTTTTGAAGCACAAAGTATTGAAACAAATTTGTTTTCAGATCGGCAAGAGGAACCCGACACCCATGGCGTGTAAATTACGCCGCGTGACAGCATGACCGCGTGGTGAAAAGGGCGCCCAGATATTTTGGAAAATAAAAAATACACACTATAAGTAAATCAAAAATTATGTGTTCCAGCAAAGTTTCAGGCCTAAACCATGCAAATTAACCCCCCAAAAAATTTGAAACACGATTTTTAGTTTTTCAAATCATATCTCCAGTTTTCATTTTTGTAAAATTTTCTCCTTGATTGTAAAATGTAAGTACATTTTACCATCCTGATTTTTTTCAAAATCTTTTGACCGAAAACTAAACTTCTACATAAATTTGAAAATTTCAAAATTAAATTAAACATTTTAGGAAACAAGAGACACTCCGAAAAAATATATGTTGTTACCCCTATATCCATCCCATACATTCTACATACATCCTAACCATACAATCTGCATTATTCAAGTCATTTGTCGAGCACGATATTCCCCGTGGCCAACAACGAGCTGCGAACTGTGCCGCACGTGTTAATTTCATGTATAATATGATGGTTTCCTATTATTTTTTTATTGCCTAAATCGAAAGATTATTGCTCATGGAGTACGTATTTCACGGTTTTTGATTTTCATATGACGATATCTATTTTTCGCGATCCAATGAAAAGTGAAAATTTTCAAGCGCGCCAAAACGCGACGGCTAAGTATGAATGCTGGGAACACTCCGTGTGACGTCGTTCTGGTTCCCGCTGTCGCCTTGTGAGGTGACATTGGAGCGAGGCTGTTATAATTGACCTTCTCATTGATTTGTTTTAAAATGTTAAATTTCAACTTTAAAACAGCATTTGCAGTGAAATTGTGTCACTTAGCAATGTGTAAAGGATATGACATAAATAATTTAAAACTAGAGGGCAAATGCCTATTATTCTACGGAACAAATTCATATAATCACATACATACTCATTTTATTTTGAGATAATTTCTATAATTTTGAACATATATGTCCCTTGCATATTAAAGGGTAAATAATGAGATATTATTACAAATATTTTAATAAGTACTCTAACTTCAATATATTTCGGATAAAAATTAGTTCCCAGTAAAGTATTCCTTGAAATTTTTACTATATTTATTGTTGGAACTAATTAAAAAGGGAAATACATCATTTGATTACGAACTAATCTTCAAATAATTTTTGTATTTCAACCAAAATCATATATTATATCAGACCTAAGCTGAAATTAAGTTATTATATAAAGATTTGTATTTAAATTATTTGATAAAAATATCAATACCCATTTGAAATAATGTTTTGCATTTGAAAATCATTTCCCGCGGAACCGCTCCATGGGTCTCACGCGAAGTAATGAGGCTTGACAATTGCCTCAAGCATGATTCACCCACCATAAGGGATGATTTATAAGAAGTAATGAGGCTTGACAATTGCCTCAAGCATGATTCACCCACCTCCCCTAAGGGATGATTTATAAGCTTTTCCGATCACATTTGAAAGAAAAATTTTTAAAAAATTGGCTGGGTGATTATGTGTTAAGCTTCGCCCCAATATGTAAGCCCGTAATCCAATTTGGAGTACACCGAAGCATGGTAAATCATTTATCGGACATAAAAAGGACATTTATTACGGATGAAATACAATTTAGTGACGATTTAATTTTTTTGACAGAAATTATGTCAGCAAATTGCTTATCGAATTACAAGTGATAATCTAACATGTTATTCCAAGATATTTCACTTCTTTTGCTATTTTGATGAGAGGCCAAATGTAAGCTAAACGTATTATTTTTTCAGGCAATTATAATCGCAATCTTTTGTTTTCGCAGATTTGAAGTCATCCGAAACCACGAACTGCCCACTATCACTCCCCGTTCTTCCTTTAGATAATAAATATAACTTCCTCTTTCCTCAAAAATTGTTCTTTTCTCTTTGACTTTACGGCCGCTATTCTGGATGGGATTACACCGTGTAATTCGCATACATATCGGGAGAAGGCGCAACAGTATTGCGTATTCCGAGCCTGTTGCAAAACGGTATTTTGTACGGGCGTAATCCATGCTTCAACTCCACCGGTAGACGTAATTCTCAAAATTTCTGTAGAGCCCATGCAATTCAGTATTCTAATCGGTGAATCGTGCCCGTACGGCCGGCATAATATTAGATCGTAAGTCGCTCTTAACCACAAACTGTTCACTATCACTCGCCTTTCCTCCTTTAGATAAGAATTTAACATCCTTTTTCCTCAAAACTCGCTTTTTCTCCTTGCATCAACTCGACATGTCCTAATGTACTTGTAAAATATGAATTTTTATTAACATGCAGCATTGTGTCTTTACTTGTCTACATGGTAGCATTTTCTTTAAAAAAATTACAGCATACGTTGAATAAAAACACATAATTTCATGATTTTTTTCATTGAATTTAAATATCACAACACTATTACTGAAAAATTATGTAACGCCAGGGGCGGCGACCAACGGATTCGGCTGAAGGAAGGAAGGGAACCAGGGGCAATGACAGTCAGACAAACGGTGGATAGCGTTTATTACGTTCACTCTTAATTACATCTCGCGCGCGACTGCCGCGTGCCAACAGTACCTCGCCACTCGGCGTCCCCCTCGTGACGTGGTCCGAAGCCCTCATTGGCTCCCGATGTCGTCAGTGGCTCGCGCGTCTAGGTACAAAGTACGCTGCTGACTCTAGGTAAGAAGGAGGTGCAAGAGGAAAGGGGGAAAGTGGGTGGGAGTGGGTGGAAAAAGGAATGCCTACGCAGGCAGAGGCAATGTCTCGTAGACGGGAATGGAAAGGTACAGGAGGAAAGAGAGGAACTCAAGTCAGCAGTATTACACCATCCCCCCCAAAATCTTAAAATTTACATACATGGAAATTTTAAACACAATGAAACCAACTTCTTAGGCACGACCAAGAAAGAAATAAAAAATAAAAATAACACCAAGCACAGAAATAAACGAGAATATCAGCACATGAAATTTCGCCCCCACCAGTTATCACTGTCCAAATATACCCACATAATAGGTAAAATCGAGCACTTATCTGCACATCGTGCATTATCCCAACCCATAATACACTCCAAAAGTCCATATTGACGGGCGTTTTCCCATTAATCAAAATAATTAGACGCCCACATCACACAAACATAATTGACAACAATTCTTATGCTCTGAAAAACTATGAAAGAAAAAAAAAAACAAAATACTCCATTGAAAAAAAAAGAAACACCAAAATATAATTTTGAATAAACAAACTGTTGTCATTGAACAGTGTAAAATGAACACAACGAAAATACAATTTAAAAAGAAGTTAGAGGAAGAGCGGCGCGCGCAGGTGCCGTTTCCCTTCTCGTGACCACACCCTTTTTAAACATAAACCACAAAATAAATGCCAACATTGCTAGTAACGAAATGGAGCCACAAAGAAGGCTCGAGAAATTGGTCCAACTCCACTTGTATTCTCGCGACGTTTCTACTTTTCTAACCAAACGGGACCAGTCCAACCGACTTTCCGAAATCTCAAGCGTTCTCTCTATTTCATCCTTCAACGACTCTAAATTGGGTTGCTCTTGCAAAGGAGGCGACTCATATCCGGTGCCGTGACGAACATCTATACTAAACGAAGGTCTAATCGTACGTGGCAAAGACTCGTTTAGGGTAATATTGCCATGCATTGTCGACAGCATTTTGAATTCCCTACTTAGAATATCACAATGACTCGCGTATTCCACTATTCCACTCCCATTAATTTCGAAGGTTACGGGCGGCACGGCGCCCGTGATATTTCTACAAAGGAGAGTCACTTGATACGGGCGAGGAAGGGAAAAGAGCCACCCATGACCTACCCTTTTCAGCAGTGGCCGCCGAAGTTTAAACGCGTCTTTGGGGCAGTTACTCGCATTCTGATACATAAACATGCTATACTCACAGCTTTCTGTCGTTCCGCGATACAAAACTAAGTCCGTAGAACATAAAATAATAGGCCCCAGCTTGCACTTTCGCAGCTCGTTCTCCCGCCACTCAATAAAATAACTTCTATCGGGCGAAATTAATAAGGAGTTTGCCACTCTCCACTCTAAATGCACTCCAAACTGTTCGTGATACACGGGGAATGTATGTAATGCGTAACTTTCAAATACGCTGTCCTTGTGTCCCAAAGGGATATCAATTATCACCCTCATTTTCCCATTGGTCACTACAGCGGCTGTCTTAGCCATTTCATAATACAAATACAACTTATCCTTTTAAACCGGAATGAGCATGTAGAGCGGCAAACGTAAATGATCGTGAACTCTTTTCAACATGTCGACTAGCATCGTCGGTGGAACTAAGACGCTACTTAGTTTACTATGAACACTGTTTTCTATGGCCAGTCGAAAGTTCACCAAGTCAATGCGGCCATTTACCAAAACATGCCCCACTTGTCTCAAATGCTCCTCCTCCCACCAGAACTCGTATGAGGACTTGCTGCGGGCTGATAGATCTTTCAAGTCTCTTTCTAACACCCTGCTGAAATTACTTAATTCCGACAATAACCCTCTTATGAATCTAGTATTATTAACCACCATGCCGCTTAAATTCTCAATTACTATAACTCTATTTTCAGCTTCAGCCTTTCCTTTTTCGGCTGATGCCTCCACATTCGAGATTCTCCGATTAATCGCTTCCAAATCCCCGGCATCCAAGGTCCCGAAAACCGTTTTTAAAATAGTTCCTCCCACATTTAAGAACCCTCGCTTCAATCTCTTGCTACCCATCATGCCCAGGAGGACCTCTAACTCTTCTTTAACACCCCGATATTCGCCTGACATTCTACTCATGGCGGTCACATAATTTTCACCCAATTTCCATACGGTCTCTCCCTTCACGCTTGCATTAAATTTCTCGAATTCCGCGGACAACCTATTATACTCATCTCTTATTTCCGAGAGCTCGTAGTTAAGAACAATTGACCAAGTGTGCTCGGAAATAACAACGTCTTGCAACCTCTCAAAAATCACATCATTCTTTAGTTCTGTTACTTTCACGGCCGATGCGCATAAAATAACACCCAACACCCACACGGAACACATTCTCGCTTCGGCGTATCCCCCCATCGGCACCACTCGCACTTATCACTTTTGGGGCGGAGGGGAGGGGTCACTGCACACTTCACTGGGGGATGACGGGGGAGGGCCAAGGGATCGGAGTGCGTAGGGGTGGTGGGGGGCGAGGGAGGGCTCTTCTCTCTCCTGGGTAGCTGCACTCGGGGGCGGGGGCAGCGGGAAAAGGGGAGGGGATTCTTCCTTCTCGTCCTCGCTGGATGGCGACAGGCCGTCTGCTCTCTCCGGCGATAATAGGTTACGCTGCGGGGGAATGTCTCGCGCCGCTTCTTCTTCCTCCGGGGGCTCCGCTGCTCTAGATCGCAAGCTGTAAGGCGATTGCGACGGTGCTTCGGCGATTGGTTCTGCGTCAGGCACCCACTCTTCATCGCATTGGCTGGGAGCTCCTCTTTTATTCCGCCGCTGCGGAAGGCGTATGTCTCGCACTGCTGCTTCATCATTTCCCCACTCATCCCCACCCTCGCAATTTGATGGCGTGTGGAATTCGGAAAATGCTTTGGTCGGGGAAACAACTTCTTTCGCGTCTTTAGCACACGGAATTTTCCTAGGTCTCCCACGGGGTCTATCCCTGCCTTCACGAGGGGAGGGGACTGATGCACTGGGGTGGGGTTTAAGACGATTTTTGTGGACAAGAATAACTCTGTTGGGGAGTCGGAGCTTTACACTTGTTGGGGGAATAACTTCAATTACCTCATAGGGACCCTTCCATAACTTTTTCAGTTTCTTAACTTGTCCCACCTTTGCCCCAAAATCTCTCAGATACGCCCACTGACCAACAGTATATTGTGTCTCTTTCACACCCTTATTATACTGCTTCTCCTGCCTATTACGTGCTCGTTTACTGTTTTTGCGACATATATTCCAGATTTCACTAAGTTTTTCTCCCAACTCGCGCACGTAGCCTTCACTTAAGCCCTCGACTTTCCCACCCACCTGCTCGAACGGTGACCTCATGGGATAGCCAAAAATCACCTGGTGCGGAGAAAAGCCTAAACTAGAGTGATTGCTTGAATTGTACGATGAGACAGCATAGCCCAGCCAAACATTCCAATCCGAGTGACGGCAATTCACATAATGACTCAAGATTTTGGCTATCGTTCTGTGCACACGCTCAAGGCGGCCATTCGCCTCTGGGTGCCACGACGATGTTCTCAGACGCTTTACTTTCAGCAAGGCGCACATCTCCGCAAATAGCCCTGACATAAAATTAGTCCCTTGATCGGACAACACTACGGCTGGAACGCCGAATTTAAGAATCCACCGCCGTACAAGAGCAGCGGCCACAGTTTCAGCAGTCTGATCGGGGATCGCCACCATCTCCAAATATCGGGAGAAGTGATCCATTATAGACAAAATATATTTATCCCCGTTTTCCGCCCTAGGAAAGGGTCCCACAATATCCACTGCTATGAAGTCAAATGGTCTATCCGTGGCCGGCAACTCTTGTAAGGTAGCCTTAGTCCTTCCGTACGGGCTCCTCTGCTGACATGAAACACAATTTTTTACAAAATTTTCACAGTCTTTCCGAAGCGTGGGCCACCAATAAATTTCTTTAACACGACTGATAGTAGGCTCAACCCCCATATGCCCCGCGAGAGGATGGTCGTGGCATTGACGCAGCGCCTCGGATCGCCAAGAATTAGGGACTACCACCCTCGCGCCCCCTTCCGTCACTTTTTTCAAAATTCCTCCTTCCTCTTTAAAACCCTTTTCCGAGCGCCATCTTACGCAATTCTCATCCTCCTCTTGCCATTTGGCGACCTCGATGTCGCAAGAGGCGTCAGCCCGTCTAACCTTTCTACTGAGGGCATCAGCATTCAAATGTTTTTTGCCTGGCTTATGCGTAACCTCGTATTCATACTCCCCAAGTTTCAACGCCCACCTTAAGAGACGACTACTAGGGTCCTTTAGACTAAAAAGCCACTTAAGTGCGGCATGATCAGTCACAATTTTAAATTTCTGCCCAATCAGTGCCCAACGGAACTGATTGACTCCCCAAACTACGGCCAAAAGCTCTTTCTCCGTGGTGGCGTATGAAACTTCTGGAGAACTCAACTGTCGCGACGCATAGGCACAAGGGTGTTCCTCTCCGTCCCTCTCCTGCGATAAAACAGCTCCGATCGCAAAATTGCTCGCGTCCGTAGATAAAATGAAGGGTTTTGAAAAATCAGGATAAACCAAAACAGGACTTTGAGTCAATGCGCACTTCAAATTTTGCATCGCCTCTTGGCAATCCGGGGACCACGTGAAGGCCGTCCCTTTCTTTAAGAGCCGTGTCAGGGGTCTCGCAATCTCAGCATAGCCATCCACAAATCGTCTGTAATAATTTGAAAGGCCCAGAAACGACTGCAATTCCTTTACATTTGCGGGAGCGGGGAAATTTTGCACAGCCTCAATTTTCTCCGGATCAGGATGCACACCTTCTCTAGAAATTATATGACCCAAATATTTCACTTCCGCGAGAGCAAAATTGCATTTTTCAAATTTTAGGGATAACTTGGCCTCTCTCAGTTTTTCAAAAACCCGCCGCAACCTCTCCGCATGTTCCTCGATCCCATTAGAAAAAACAATCACGTCATCTAAATACACCATACATTGTGTTGGTTTTAACCCACGCAACACGCCGTCCATCATTTTTTGAAAGGTTGCGGGGGCGTTTCGTAATCCAAAAGGCATACGCGTATATTCATAATGCCCGCTCTCCACTATGAAACCCGTTTTCGCTTGCGATTCCGGATGCATCGCTATTTGGTAGTACCCACTGGTGAGATCTAGCGTCGTAAAATAAGTGCATCCCCCAAGGTGATCAAGAGTGTCAGAAATGTTAGGGATGGGGTACACATCAGGAACAGTTACGGCATTTAATTTCCGGAAATCAACACAGAACCTGTATTTTGGCTTTCCATCACTTGATTTTTTTGGGACAATAACTATAGGGGAGGACCAAGGGCTTTCGCTTGGCTTAATTATACCCGCTCCCAATTGTTCTTTCACAAAATTCTCTATTAGCGGTTTTTGGTGGTGAGGGGTTCGATAAGGCCTTTGATAAATGGGTTTCGCGTCGCCCGTGGGAATGTGATGCTGAGTAATGTCTGTGGCGGGGGGAGTCTCGTTAGGGCAAAACAACCCCACATATTCCTCAAGCACCGGTTTCAGAGCTT
The DNA here is from genome assembly GCF_921293095.1 of Ischnura elegans. Taxonomy (NCBI): domain Eukaryota; kingdom Metazoa; phylum Arthropoda; class Insecta; order Odonata; family Coenagrionidae; genus Ischnura; species Ischnura elegans. The sequence goes on along the minus strand of NC_060248.1, from coordinate 2,162,855 downwards.
TTATTTCCACGTCGCTCAGGTGACGTAACTTTTCCGCGATATTCGTCTTACTAAGAATGCCCTCCGCTCTCATACTCCTCACCGCCTTATTTTCATTTTTCATGCTCGCTCGCTCATTTTTGAAAAACTCACTTAACGTGGCCAACACTGTCCCCTTTTGAAGTGTCAATTCTTCCCCCCCGAAATTGGCTATCTGCAAGACTACTCCATTGTTTTCGTCTACTCTACATACCCCTCGGGCCACAGCACATCCCTCTACACCGTCACAGCATGGTTCCGTCAATACCTCTAATCCCTCTAAACGATTCTCACTCGAGAGGGGCACCCGCATTACCTTTTCACTGTGTGGGGGGATCTTTTCGTTACGAGTAAGTCTAACCACCACTCCCTCCACCCGAGCGTCGCCTTTTTCCTCTACTCGTTTCACTTCCCGCTCGAAACCCCTCGCACCATTAACTAACGGCCATTTTTGTCTTCCCACCTGCAGGACTCCCCTAGAAACATCAATAACTCCCCCATATCTTCTCAAAAAATCTAATCCTACAATGGCATCAAATCCCCCTAAACTGTCCACTATTTGCATTTTCACTTCGTAATCTATAGTATTAACTCTAAGAATAACAAATTTTTCCCCGTAATTCCACATTCTGTGTCCTGTCACCCCCAAAATTCTGATTGAAGAAGGTCTCACCCCCTTCCCCCCCGACAGGCTGCGTGTGATTAGGGAAATTTGGGAGCCTGTATCCACCAATACACGGCACTTCTTACCGTCTATGTACACTGTTGCCACCAAGTCCTCCTCCCCTCCGACGAAATTCACCTTCGGCAGAGTCATCCTCACCAGGGGTCGGATTCGGCGGCCTCGCCGACCCCCGCGCCGTTTAAATTCGGGTTTCCTCCCGGTCCTCGGCGGCTCCTGCAATCCCTCTGGAGATGGCCCTCCTGACCGCAGCTGTGGCAACGACGCCCTCGCCTGCACTCCCTCATGAAGTGCCCGGTCTGGCCGCAGTTGAAGCAGGCGCTCCCATTCGGCGTCCGGAACACCCTCCGCGCCGCAGGAGCTTCCCCTGGTCTCCTCTCAGCCTCTCTCACCCGGATGGCTGCTCGGATGGCCTCTTCGAAGGACCCGGGCGCCGCCAACCGACATTGACGCCCCAATTCGCCCGGGAGGCCGTTGAGGAAGGCGTCGAGGGCGCGCTGATCGGCTTCAAACCGAATAGCCGCCACGTACTCAGCGCTTCCGGATGCGTCGTAGGTGCGGTCGTTAACCTTCCGCACCCTGTCCGCGAAAGTCTCAACGTCCTCCCGCGAGTCTATCCGAATGAGCGACAACTGTTCTCGGAAAAAACGCGCGCTCCTTTTGCAGGTGTACCGCTCCTGCAGAACCCTTTTGAGCTCCGCGTACGTTCGTGCGCCGCGACACTCTTCCCTGCTCCTGAAGTATTCGGCGGCGTCGCCATCGAGGCGAAGCGCCAATATGTTGAGCCGCTCCGCGTCCGACCATTTGCTCAATTCAGCGGCCCTCTCGATTTTGTCCAGGAACGCGTTGACATCCTCTCTTGCCCGTCCCGTAAACGATCCAATGTTCGAAAGCAGGGAAAAACTTGGCCGCGCGGACTCACTAGTGCCTGCCTCGAATTTTTCAACTAGAAATTCCACCGCTTCGGCCACGTCTACTTCGCGCCCACCCAAACTCACGCGACCGGCCATTATGCCCGACTGTCAATCACCCGAAGATATTCGACTTCCTTAGCCAAAATCCCACTTCGTGACACCAGTTGTAACGCCAGGGGCGGCGACCAACGGATTCGGCTGAAGGAAGGAAGGGAACCAGGGGCAATGACAGTCAGACAAACGGTGGATAGCGTTTATTACGTTCACTCTTAATTACATCTCGCGCGCGACTGCCGCGTGCCAACAGTACCTCGCCACTCGGCGTCCCCCTCGTGACGTGGTCCGAAGCCCTCATTGGCTCCCGATGTCGTCAGTGGCTCGCGCGTCTAGGTACAAAGTACGCTGCTGACTCTAGGTAAGAAGGAGGTGCAAGAGGAAAGGGGGAAAGTGGGTGGGAGTGGGTGGAAAAAGGAATGCCTACGCAGGCAGAGGCAATGTCTCGTAGACGGGAATGGAAAGGTACAGGAGGAAAGAGAGGAACTCAAGTCAGCAGTATTACAATTATTTAATTTTTTTAAATAATTTATTTCCCTCTTTCCCGTAAACAGCTAACAAAGGCCTGCACAACGGGTGTTACAACATTAACAATAGAACATCACAAATATCGATGCCCAAGATAGAGACCACCTACCCAGGCGGGTTTCGAATCCGCGATCTGCAGATTGGCAGGTGAAGACATCACCCCACAGCCACCGAGGACGACAATTTCGTGATATTTCTTCATTTATGTGTTTCATGGAAAATCGAAACGTTTTATTTCTCCCGTGCAACTGTTAAATTACATAAATAAAACTTTTGTGGTGTCACGTTGATATTCGGTCAATAATTATGGCGTCATAAAAATTGATTCCAAATTCTTGTTTATAACGTCAACAAAATACGGCTCTAAGGAGCAAAATAATCTTCATAAGCATGCACTGCAGGAACAAGTGCCTTTGTACGCAGTCACGCGCACGGATGCAAAGTTAAATACACCAAAGGATGAAGTTCGCCATGAAAAAATATTTGACTTAGGATTCGAACCCGGATCTCCCGATTGCCGGTCAGGCGCGTTAACCAGATAACCAGGCGTGTTCGAAAATCTGTGTGAAACTGTCAACGGACTTGACGAATCATAGCATGTAGACATTAAATTGGGGAATATATTTTTTTCTTTGCTAATTTGTTTCTAAAATTAGTAAAAGGGCGTATAAAATCCACTTCCGCAACGGCCTTCCCGTTGACCGAGTCTGGCTTCCTGGATACACGAAAACATTAATTAGAAATTCATTCGGAAAATTAGAATGTAAATTGAACCTTTAAGATTGTACGTGATGGAAGGAATCTATATCCTACTCAGACCCACGTTTTTTTTATTTTTATCCTTTAAGTATCATTTACACAATGCGCGACCTCACACGGCAAATGTCACACACAATCTCCTTCAGACCTTCAAGTGGGAGATGTTTCCTCATCCGCCGTACAGCCCAGATCTTGCACCAAGTGACTTCCACTTGTTTCCGAAGATGAAGACCTGGCTTGCAACGCAGCGTTTTGATGACGACGATGATTTCCGCGCGGGCGTGACTGAGTGGCTCAACAATCAGGCGGCGGATTTCTATGAGGAAGGAATTTCGAAGCTCGTTCATCGCTACGATAAATGTCTCAACTTGTTTGGTGATTATGTTGAAAAATAGTATTTTAGTTGCTCTTTCAAATGTATATAATAAAAACATTTTCCTGTGCATAGTTTTTTCTTAATTCCAAAACGTAATCTACTTTCTGAACAACCCTCGTAGTTTGTGAAATATCCACGCATATCTTCGCATGTTATCTTTAAAGAGTGCGTTGGTAACCCTTTTCTTGAGTTCTGTGCAGAATTTTTGGAGCATTTATTCTCTCTGATTTCGATTTATAGATCCATATTATCCCGTTACTCTTCCTTCAGTATCCGACAGTTCCAACCGCAAAAAGGAATAAGACTTAACCTTCGCACCAGTTTTATTTCTTCCCCGATATCCTCGTTTACAAATTCGACAACTTCAATTTCATAGTCGACGTTGGAATGCAAATCTGTACCGCTATGATATTTACCAGTTTAGTTCTTATTCTCACCTCTAGATATCCTCTCATAGTACTTCGGGAAGCTTTGCTCACGTATTCCGACACTCTTTTTCAGCATCATATGTAAGGTCAGCCATCGCCTCTGCGTGAAAAATGCTTTGCTTTGCATAGCAATAGTCTACTCCTTTAGGCTACCTTATCCTAGTCTTTCCTTTTTGTGTTATAATCGAAGTGGAACCAATAAATGAATAGTTTACAGCTTGTAACAAAACGAACGTAGTCACCCAGACGGCACAGAACCCTCCGTATCTAATTCGTATGTACATAGTACCCATTGACTAAGGGGATACTATGCCGCTCCGTCGCTTTTCGTCAATGGATACATTCCATTCGCGGCCTGTCGACGAAGCGCGTACGCAGCATGTGAATGTCCGCTACTAAGCACGTACGATTGGATACAAAGCGCGCAGGAACACGGCACTCAGGCTAATCTCAATCGAATAGGTCGAAATTAGTTATATCGTAACTCGCACAATCGATAACTACCGACCGTAGCGAGAACCTTGATACGAATCATTATGAATTGTAAGTTCTCAATAGGTAAATAACACCATATCATGAATTCTAATTACCATGAAAGACTCACGACCGACAAAGTTTTGTCGGTTGTGAGTTTTTCATGGTAATTAGAATTCATGATATAGTATTATTTACCCATTGAGAACTTACAAAACTTACTCGGCCACTTAAATAACTCTACGAAAAATGAGATTCTCACGGCTAATTCACGCATCCCCAGCATCCAGAATTCTTAAGTGGCTCGTACTTACATGGAAACCTTGAGATGTTAATGAGAGTAAATTCTTATTAATTTTGACACTAAATAAGACATCACATAGCCCACGAGCATTAAAAAGCTTACCCTAAAGCCTGACGAAATAAAAGTTTTAAATAAAAATTGCCGATGAAACAGGATTTCTGACACATCTGCTATTAGTATGATCGAATTCATCAAAATGCAAGCAAAAATTAACGTATAGTTCAGTCTCAGCTACTAAAACTTACCCATATCAGGCGCTAAAGTATTTGAAAAATCATTTGGGATGAGTAAAAGTCTCTAGGTCACTGCAGTAAATGTATCAACCTATTAAAAATATGAAAGTCCTGCCAAATCACCAGCATAAACACTTGTAAAATAAAACATGTTATCTCTTAGATCACACCTCCGATTTTATACTTACTTTGCATGTAGTCACCACCGCAAGAAATTTTAAAGAGGCAGGAAAGAAAAAACCCACAGAAATACAATACATATATTATGTATTTTCTATTGTCAACCACAATAATATTTCCAATTTTCTCTTCTATCCCACATCTAATTTAGCGAAATAATTACTCTTATTCTCTTTCGAATAGAAAATTATTTAAAAGAGGACTGGTCGATACATACAAACTATCGTCAATACTTTCTCCGATGAACGTCCACTATCACTGCACCAACTTGCACAAATCAAATCCACATCCACAAATATGTCACTTCTGCCACAATGTCTGTCTTCTTGGCGACAGGTAACAGTGAAGCAATGGTACCTTCCTCCAATCTGGGTAACTTCAATTCAGCAAGAATTTTCTCCTCGTCTTCTCGTCCAAGGCCACAGATTATTTTCTGATATCACAAGGTGCGATGTGAATCTCACACACCTAAAATTAATAAATAATAAAATACCATGTAACTTATTAGGTCAAATCATTTCCAATTTTTGGTATTTCTGCATGAGAAATCAAATTACTATAGGCTCGTAAATATAGTAAATATTTGTATGCCTGATATTTTTATTGTTTTAAACTATAGCATAAGATAATTTGAAATGATGAAAGCCGACGTGTAATACACCATAGGGCAAGCTAAGAAGCAATATTCGATCCTATAAACTTGGCAGCTTATTCCTAGTTTCTCCTTTAACCACACGTTTACCGAATGAATTAATACAAAAAAGACAACTAAAATGCAAGAATTTTCAAAAGAATTGCTGCTACAATATTTTGAATCACCATTTTTAGTACTGAATAGTACTATAGTACTTCAGTACTGAATAGTTCGGGATGTTGATGCATCAACATCCCGAAGCCACTTCTAACTTAAAATTACATCCAAATAATTACAGCGAGAAAGAGTACATACCTCACAGTTTTTCGTGGGGGTGAAATGTTTTCTTCTTATCGCCCAAATGCACTTCTTCTTCAACTCAGGATCTTTTGGAAAGCTAAATAAACTTGAGCAATGTCCCGGAGATTCCATTACATCCCGACATTACACACACGGAAGGCATTTTTAACAAAAATATCTCACAAACACGTTTCTGAAGCCCAGAGAATGAAATTAAAGAATAAGGGAAACTTCACCATTACCAGACACTATTTTTCACAAACTTAACCACAAAAATCCCTGAAATGTGGTGAGACGTGACGTAAACCATGCCATCCGATGCCATCTCCAACGGCTTGTGAAGGCATGTGATCTTTCTAGGAGGATATGGCACGATGGCACCAGATGGCACCACCCGCGAAAGAAAATAGTCCCAGACCGAATACAGTTTTATCGATGAGATACAATTTTATCGATGCATATGAATTTGCCAGTCCTCTTGCATCTTTTTTCGTCATTAAAGGAAATAAAGAAACAAAACCTTCTAAGTAACTTCCTAAGCGCGATTTTTGTATCTTGATTGTCCACCCTCGTATTTGGGTACGAAAACTTCCTGTGCCGTCTGGGCAATTAACATGAATCAAAGTCCTTACATCGTCGAGGATGTATTCTGGCTGATAATTTGAAAGAGATCGCTAGTTTGGCGTGTACATACAATGAAAAAAGAAATACAATATTACAATAAATAATAAATAACACCATTCACTATCTTTTCCAATTCGCAATCGTCTTTGCGGCCTTTCGCGTTATATTCCTAGAACTTCGGGGTTTTTTACGTTCTTGTTCACCTCTCGGTTTTCCCGTGAAAATGTAATATATTCCAGGTTTTTTACGACCATCGCCATTTTCCCGCCTAGAGCTCCATTGTTGCATTGCTATCTGTTTCTCTGTCTCTTTCAGTTCACTATTAGCCATCCAATTTTCAGTTTTGCTGGAGTTCTCCGTCCCGATGTCTTAGGTGCATATGATGTATCCATGTTATTCACATGGCAGGACCACATCAGTGGCTATCCTTCTACCTAACCCTTTCCGGCCTTTCTCGTATTATTGAATCAAAGTTGCGCTACTTTTCCTAACTCACCGGCGAATTTATTAGCATTACGGTTGCTTAGAATCGTAAGTTTACTATACAGTATATATGTATTCATATTCAATTGTTACGCCGCCAGGCGGCGTGTCCCCCCCGGGAGATGCTGCCCCCTGAGGGAGTGACGGGGAACTAAGAGAGGTGGCTCAAGGGGCCAGAGGAAGAGTCGAGTCGAGAGAGTCTAGAGAGAAACTCTGGGAGTGTTGGAGCAGTCGGGGACTGCTCAAGTCTTATTTGTACAAGTGTGTGACAAATAAAGTGACATCGAAGTGAAGGAGAGAGTCTCATTCCAGAGAATACCCAAGGTCCTTTAACAGAGCAGCGGTGGGATATTTCTCCGAAAAGGCGAGTGATTTCAGTGCGGCGAGACCCCCAAGATCCCAGTGCGTGGGGCGGGCGTGTTTCCCGGTGAGAAATCCAGTGATGGGATTGTGACGGCGGGTTACACGCGTATTGTAACAAAAAGGGACGTGTGTGGAAGGCTGTGCTGTAAGCTAAGAAATGGCAAGTGGCGAGGCGGGAACTGTGAAGAGAGAGGTGGCGAGTGGCGGGCCCCTTTTTCATGTGACGCCACCATCAGCCATGTGCCCGTGGCGGGAAAGCGAGGGTAGTAGTGATGGGTCGATCATGAACGATTCGATCAAAAAGATTGAATCACCAGGTGAATCAAATGACTCATGATTCATTTCGTTAAACAAGTCGATCATCAATCATCAATCACTCCGACTTCCGGTTTCATATCAATCATCTCGGTTTCCGGTTTGATTCAAAATTTGGAACGACCGATGCTTAATCTCTTTTCGTCAGGGCAGAAATAGTTGTGATAAAATTAAATACTATGTTATAAAGAACTGAATACTTGTGTAATCTTTTTTTTTAATGTTTTCCAGCAGTTATCAGTATTAATAACACCAATACACGTAAAAGGAAAATATTAAGATGACTCCTGTAGGAGAACGTTAAGAAGTAGAAGTTAAAGCTGGTTATATTTTATTGTGCCGTTCATAAAATTATCCTGCAGATCAGATTCATGCATAGTGTGTGGTGTATTTTGTGTTATATTTTGATCAACTACAGTTAGAAATTATTTTATTAGTGTTAAGAAACTGTGGCAGTTTCGCCTTCCCAAATATTTTCATGACACTGCTTCCTTCATTTTTGCAATCTAATTTACTCATCTAGGAATTCACAATTAAAATAGTATATGAAATGATAATATGGATAGCAATCAGCGTTACCAATGCTCTTCGCAGATGAGGCAGTATTTATTAGATTATTCAAAGTGATTTATTACATCCATTGATTGAGTCTTTTCGATCTTGATTCCTTTTGAGTCTTTTCGATCATGATTCCTTTTGAGTCTTTTCAATCATGACTCCTTTGAGTCTTTTCGATCATAGTGATTGAATCTTGATTTGAGTCTTTTCGATCATAGTGATTGAATCTTGATTTGAGTCTTTTCGATCATAGTGATTGAATCAATTGATTGAATCACTTATGTGACTCGAGTCAAAATGATTGAATCACTAAAATGATCGACTTTGCCCATCACTAGAGGGTAGCGGCGTGGGTCACACGGACGGGGGTTGGGGTGAGGCTAGGACGCTAGGAGAGATGGATGAGGGTCGGCGCGAGACTAGAGCGCTAAGAGATATGACCGGGGGTCGGAGTGAGGCTATGCTAGGCGGAACGAGTGGGGTCTGGAACGAAGCGGCGATTGAAGTTGCGCGCGAACGTGAGCTATTGAGAAGGGAACGGGACATTTTGGACCGGGAAAGGAGGCTGTTGGAACGGGAAAGGGAAATGTTGGCGGGAAGAGCTGCGTTAGCGGGGAACGCTTCCATTGGGCAGCATGAGATGGCAGAGAGGCTACTACCAGAGTTCGATCCTTCCCTATCGATAGGATTTACGGCTGAGCAATGGATTAGGCGAGTTGAAAGTGTCGCACTCGCATACGCGTGGGAGGACTCGATGGTGTTAACGCAAGCTGTGCACAAGTTACGAGGCGCCGCAGCGACGTGGTTGAATAGCGTTGCGGAAGAAGTGTATTCGTGGGAAGAGTTCAAGAGGAAGCTGCGGTATAGTTTCCCCTCATCGGACGATCAAGCGGAGGTGCATATGAGACTCAGTCGAAAGAAGAAACAACGAAATGAAACCTACGAAACGTATGTTTACTCGATGAAGGCCTTAGCTAGTCGTGGAGATATTGAAAATGCATCCCTGATAAGATATATTTTGAATGGGATTGGAGATCGGGAGTTGGTGAAGTTGTTGGCCCTAAGTGATTTCCAGGATGTAGAGGGACTGTTGAGTAAAATCAAACGGTACGAATGTGTGGTAGAACGTACGCGAGTCGAAGAAAAGCCATTCATTCGGAGTTTAGATTCGACGTCGAGTGAGAAATCAGTAGATCGACCGTGGGAATCGAAAGGAGAGAGGAAGTCAGGGCAGATGAAATTTTTTAACTGTGCCGAGTTTGGTCATATGGCGAAAGATTGCCAAAAACCAGCTCACGTTAGACTTTGCTTCACCTGCAAGAAAAGTGGGCACGTATCAAGGGAGTGCCCTCAGGCAAATAAAAGAAATGGGCAGGCAGTTGAGAGGAGAGGAAACGTTAAGATTATTAGCTGGGCAAATGAGAAGGTGAAAGATGAATATCATAAATGGGTGGAGATTAATAATGACCGCATCCTTGGATTTGTCGACCTAGGAAGCGAGGTAGTGACAATGAGGAAAGATGTGGCAGAGAAAATTGGATTGAAGTACGAGAAAAGCTTGAAACGTTTGTCCGGATTCGGATGTGGGGGTTGTAGGGTCATTGGTTCAAATCAAATGGCATTAAAAGTGGACGGCGTGGACTTTAACGTTGAGGTGTTGATTGTCCCGGACTATTCGCAGGATGATGCCATAATTATCGGACGAAGTGCACTCGACCAGAGGGACATCCGAGTTGAGAAGGAATACGGAGAGCTGCGAATTATTAAACTTGATCTGGAAAATGGTGAAGAGCCGGAACCAAAGGTTCGGACAGTGAAAGAAAAGGGACTGATCAGGAAGGATGATATTAAAATCAGCGACAATTTAACAGAAAGAGAAAAAGACGCAGTATGTGATCTAGTGAACGAATTCAGAGAATGCTTTGCTATGACTAAGAGTGAACTGGGTACAGCAAAGGTGGAGAGTTTCGATATAGCGGTAAACGATGAGCAACCGGTAAATCTGCGTCCGTATCGTCTACCTTATGCACAACGAGCGGAGATGCAGAGGGAAGTCGACGAGTTGCTAAAGTTGGGCATTATAGAGGAATCAACGTCTGATTACGCGAGCCCAGCACTACTCGTTAAGAAAGCCAGCGGTGAGAACCGGCTCTGCATTGACTATAGGGAATTGAACCGGAAGACGAAGAAGGTCAAGTTTCCGAGTCGAGACCGCTGACCGCTTTCGTGACGACCCAGGGATTGTATCAGTTTAGAAAGGTCCCCTTCGGTCTCGTCAATGCGCCGGCCGCTTTTAATCAGATGATGAACAAAGTGACTAGGATGACAAAACCTGGAGACGTTCTCGTGTACATGGACGACGTCTTGATCCCGAGTAAGACCGTTGAGGAAGGGCTGGAGAAGCTAACCAGGTTCCTCAAGGTGCTGAAGGAAGTGGGTCTGACTTTGAAGCCCTCAAAGTGTGAGTTCTTCAAGGACAAAGTAGACTATTTAGGCTTCGAGATAAGTAACGAAGGAATAAAGCCGGGCGAGAGAAAAATCAAGGCAGTCCACGATTTTCGTAGGCCCGTGAATGTCCACGAAGTTAGGCAATTTGTGGGATTGACCAGCTTCTTTAGAAGATTTATACCAGGTTTCGCGATTCTTAGCAGACCCCTGACGCGACTGACAAAGAAAGATGTAGCCTTTGAGTGGGGCCAAGAGCAGCAGAGTGCATTCCAAGAATTAAAGAGGAAATTGGTGGAACGACCAACGTTGGCCTTATTCGACGCGCAGGCGGTGCACGAAGTACACACCGACGCCAGCAAGAGTGGCCTGGCTGGGATCCTGTTACAGAGTCGAGAAGGTGAAACTCTAAGGCCCATTGCGTATTATAGTAGACAGACAACAGAGGCAGAAAAGATGTACCATAGCTATGAACTTGAGGCATTGGCAGTAGTAGAAGCGATAGATAAGTTCCGGATGTATCTACTTAACCGAGAATTCAAAGTGGTAACTGATTGTAACGCCTTGAAAGCCACAATGATGAAGAAGGAAATGCTTTCTCGAATCGCAAGATGGTGGTTGCGACTACAAGAGTATGATTTCACCGTGGAGTACAGGCCAGGGAGAAGCATGAGCCATGTTGATGCCCTGAGCCGGAATCCCGTCGAAGAAGCCGAGATACCCGAGACTGCTGATCTAAAGATATTCACTTTGAGGATTGATGAAGCAGATTGGCTTCTGACGATGCAGCTCCAAGACCCAGAGATTAAGAGGATATATGGAATATTGAAGAAACCTGCATGTAGCAATGACGAACGTCAAGTACACACTGACTACATCATAAGGGACAACCGGGTTTGCCGAAAATCAGACGGAGGAGCCAAGTGGGTAGTTCCTAAAGATGCTATTTGGCGGATCATAAAAGGCAGCCATGACGATTTAGGGCACTACGCAGAGGAGAAAACTCTTGAACAGATCAAGAGGCATTTCTGGTTTCCGAAAATGAGGCGAAGAGTGAAGAAGTACATCGCGGCCTGCATTGAGTGTGCATACCACAAGAGAACTGGAGAAATGAAGGAGGGGACATTACACACAATTGAGAGGGTAGCCACCCCATTTCATACAGTTCATGTGGACCATCTGGGACCATTTCCACGAAGTAAGAGAGGCCATGAGTACGTACTAGCTTATCAGGATAACTTCACCAAGTTCATAGTGCTGAGAGCAGTAAGGAACACAAAAACGAAGCCAGTTTGTGAAGCGCTGAAGGATATCGTTAGCCTATTTGGGTGCCCCGAGCGTCTGATATCAGACAGAGGAACCGCCTTCACTGCAAAGGAGTTCGAAGAGTTTTGTGGCAAGAATCAGATCAAACACATAAAGAACGCGACAGCCACCCCAAGAGAAACGGGCAGGTTGAAAGGTCAAACAGTGTAATTACTAGGGCCATTTCCACGAAATACACATCAGAGGATGGAAGTGACTGGGACGTTGGATTGCGTGAGATTCAGTTTGCGATGAACTCAATGGTGAACAAGACGACGGGGAAGAGCGCCCACGAACTCTTGTTTGCGTACAGTCCGCGAAATACCTTAGGTAATCGGTTAGTATTGTCGTTGCAGGATAGTGACAGTAAGGAGGAAAAGGGATCCGTAGGACAAGTTAGGGCAGAAGCTTTAGCTAGAATAGCAGTGGTCCAAGGGAGGCAAAAGCAAAGGTATGACGCGTGCCATAAAATACCCCGAAAATATCGGCAAGGAGAAGAAGATGACGACCCCCCCTTGAATGCAGAAGAAGAAGATGACGACCCCCCCTTGAATGCAGAAGAAGAAGATGACGACCCCCCCTTAAATGCAGAAGAAGAAGATGACTCCCCCCCCTTTGACGCAGAAGAAGAAGATGACGGCAAGGTGGTCAACCCGAGCACCCTGACAGTCTGGCAGAGGACCGAGGGCGGTCCTGGGGTCAGGAAAGGCCGACTGTTACGCCGCCAGGCGGCGTGTCCCCCCCCCGGGAGATGCTGCCCCCTGAGGGAGTGACGGGGAACTAAGAGAGGTGGCTCAAGGGGCCAGAGGAAGAGTCGAGTCGAGAGAGTCTAGAGAGAAACTCTGGGAGTGTTGGAGCAGTCGGGGACTGCTCAAGTCTTATTTGTACAAGTGTGTGACAAATAAAGTGACATCGAAGTGAAGGAGAGAGTCTCATTCCAGAGAATACTCAAGGTCCTTTAACACATGCATACTACTTTACAGAGGTATAGCGATTAGTTGGGTGGTATTTCCATCGTTAAGATGATTTTAAGCGTTTCATCCGTCCACGGTAACTTCTAACATCTTTCATCGATGAGGAAGTGCTTCATAGCACGATTTGCTGGCGATGAACTCAAGTTTTTCCATCGGCAAGACGCGTTATAGATTCGTAGTCAAATTAATCAAATGGAAATTATATATTTCCTCGAGTTCTTATAATTATGTGAATCGACATTTGCGCACGTCAATATTTTCAACTTTAATTAATAGACGCATTCCTTTTGGCATTTTAAATGTTATCTCAGAATGCACCATGCTTTGGTATTGGCAGAGGGCTTTGGTTCTAAAGCTCAGTCTCATGGTAAAATGCTCATTTAACGCTGAGTGTGTGTATTTCACCTCATTTGACCCTTATCATGCAAGTCCCATTACATAAAATTCGATATTTTGAAAGTAATTTCATCAATATATCTTGCCCTTTCGTTTGCTTTTTTTTTCCTTCAGCAGAAGTAAAAGTAATTGTTTTTTTTTAATAAAAATACTTAAATAGGCCATACGTTTAGCAAGTTACGAAGCTAAGTAAGTTTTCTTCAATTTTGTATTCGTGCCCAATATCGTTCTCAATAGAATGTTACCATGTAAACAGGATCCCTATTTTTTATTATTATCAATTAATTTCCACTTGGTTATTTCGATAATTAGGCATTTTTACGTATAATACATAGACCTATGTATCTTATTGTTGAGTACATTGGATTTCGTTCTTACGATAGGGGGAGTACGGCAGCTTGCAATCATGGACCTTGAAGCAGCGGATGTAGGAAAAAAACGAACGTTGACAGCCTCTACATCGACTTAGTGCAGTGACAAAGAAGCTCAACAAAGTGAAAAAAGGAACTGAATGTTTAGCGTGAGTACTGAAGAGCTGAAGCTTGAAGAGTTGAAGACACAAGAGGAACTATTTGAAGACTCAAGAGATGAAGAATGGCGATCAACATTCTGAAGAGCTTGATTTTTTTGTGTTTGTAATTTTGTGTTTATTCCATTGTATGCACGCCATTTTGTATTAATTCCATGACTATGATTTTGTGTGAATGACAAAATGTGTTTGGTGTGAATGAGAGGGTGTAGTTTAGCGTGAATGAGTGGTATTATGCGAGTGAGTGTGAATGAGGTTATGATTAATTGTATGAATGAGGGTATTACTTTAGTATGAATGAGATGACGTCATTTAGTGCGAATGGGAGTATTGTATTTAGTGTGAATGAGGTTCTGATAATTTGTGTGAATGAGGGTATTACTTTAGTATGAATGACTGAATGTCATCTGGAGTGAATGGTGATATTTATTAGTTATTAATGATGATGGTTATGTTATAAAGTATGAATGAGAGTAATTATCTAGTGTGAATGAGGTTATGATATTTTGTGTGAATGAGATAATGTCATTTAGTGCGAATGTGGGCATTGTATTTAGTGTTAATGAGGTTATGATAAATTGTGTGAATGAGGGTAACTATTTATTGTGAATGAGGTTATGATAATTTGTATGAGTAAGGGTAATTATATACTTAGTGTGAATAAGGTCATGATATTTTGTGTGAATGAGGTTATTACTTTAGTGTGAATGAGATGACGTCATTTAGTGCGAATGTGAGTATTGTATTCAGTGTGAATGAGGTTCTGATAATTTGTGTGAATGAGGGTATTACTTTAGTATGAATGACTGAATGTCATCTAGAGTGAATGGTGATATTTATTTAGTGTTAATGAGGATGGTTATGTTATTCATTATGAATGAGGGTAATTATTTAATGAGAATGAGATTATGATATTTAGTGAGAATGTGAGTGTTTTATGTGTTGTTGTTGTGTGAATGTGGGCAATTATGAAGTGTGAGTGAGGTTATGATAAATTCTGTGATGAGCGTATTTTATCTTATGTTAGTGTTAGTGTGAATGATAGTGATTACGTTACAGTAAAATGGGGCACAATATTTGGTGTGAATGATATACTATGTTGTGTGAATGAGGGTACATTAACTTAGTATGAATGGGAGGATGTCAATTAGTGTGAATGATGTTAGCATATTTTATCTGAATGAGGGTTTTGTATTAAGTGTGAATGATGTTATGATATTTTTTGTGAATGAGAGAATGTTGTTTAGTGTGATTTGGATTATGACATTTTGTGTGATTGAGAGTATAGAATATAGTGTGAATGAGTAATTAATATTGTGTGAATGGGAGTTTGTATGCTTGTTTTTTATGGTATTTAGTGTAAAATATGAAATGTTACTTAACGTGAATGAGTGGACATAACATAAGGTAGATAATGGTGTATTATTTATTGAGAATGTGAATATTAATTCATTATGAATGAGAGTGATCACGTTACTTAGTATGAATGAAAATGTCATTTACTTCGACTGAAAGTATTTTGTCTGAATGAGGGTACGTTAAGTTTTATGAATGAGTGTGCTATTTTTGAGCGATTATTATTTGTTATTTAGCGTGAGTGAGGGCATGAAAAAATGTGGAATTTAGTGTGAATGAAAACTTTCGTACTCTGGTAGTGTAGTGTTGCGTAGATAGTAGTGTAGTGCATGTCCCCCTCAAATCCAACTGCGTCCTCAACGTGGAGAGTAACAGCGCACAGTCATGTGTCCACAAATTTTTGAAGGAAACTTATACCAAACTATTGACATTTTGTTCGGCTGTTTTCTTGCCTATTTTTTTGCACGGCATTAGCAAAGTTATTTGAGTTAATGCAAACCTCGTATAAATAACTTTTTCAAATACATAACTAGTTTCCATGCATGACTTTCCGCTGGCTAATGCAGTTGGTGACTTATGTGTGTGTACTATGTGTCATAATGTCAGCGAATTTGTTCGCATTTGTAATATTTGAATTGCCTCAGTTTGTTCAATCTCACAAAGGTTCCAATTTTAATCACGGAATTTGTAATTCTGGATGTAAAATCCGCATATGATAACTATTATAAAGATATCTGCAATAAATAGTACTTTTATTTCAGTATACACATTGTTTTTTCAATAAATTTGCATGATGAATCAATATTTAACTTAATGCTAACATGAGAAATTAAAGTTTAAAATTAGGTACCTAATTTCATTATGCACCCCGTAGAGAAACATTGCATATTCATTTTTCTATTAAGTGTACAACTTGTCATTTTCAATAAAATTTAACCCTAGGCCTATAATTAACTGGAATAATTATGTGCTTCAGGTGCTACTGTGAGAAATGCATATATGCATATAAGTTAAAATTGTCACTGTATAAAATATGTATTATTATGTATCTACCGCTGCCAAAAGCTATGTACTACGTATTGTTTTCAAAATTCAGAGTTTGCCCTATATTAATCAGTAACAATGTAATGATATCCCCATTTTTATTTCAAATATCTTCTTTGTGCATATTTAGTGTGGTAGAAAAAAGTTTTAAATAACTTAAAGGTTTGTATTTTCGCTTTGTGAATGAATTTAATTTCACTATTAATAAATATTACGTAATTATTATATTTATTAATATACATCATTATACTATTGTAGTTATCTATTTCCAATTCAATTACTGATGCACCCCTATACAATTTTGATTAGCTGCTTGGACCATTTGCTACTGAGGGAAATAAAAATTAAAAATTACTTATTTTCGTAATAATACATCTTCTGGAAACAATGTCTTTTTCATTTTTTGAAGTGTAGATCGCGTTACATTCAATTTATTTCACTTTTACTGCATACTTAGTTTACATGCAACTATGGGAAATAGAAACGTGAAAATTTTTATTTTTCTGCTGCTGCAATAACCAATATTGATTCCATTTCAATTAAACACTGGTATTTTTTATTACCTTGGTATTTTCACTGAATAAAAGTATACATCCTTGCATAACTTCACAAAACCTACGTAAATAATATATTGCTCTAAAAATATTAATTTTTGACAGCCAATTGTTTTTTCATTTTTGCCTTTTGGACAAATTTCTTTTAACATAAGAATAGGTTTTTCAAATCCAGTAAAATTATATGGTACGCCCGTTTACAACTTTTATTAACTGCTACGTTCATGTACTACTGAGAGAAATGCGAATTGAAAATTATATGCTTAATTTTCTTATTTACACCATCTGGAAATATTTTCTTTTTATTTGTTGAAGAGTAGATCTTTTTATAGTAAATGTATTTAACTATTATTGTCTACATACTTTACAAGTAAATGAGAGAAATTAACTCTTGAACTTGCTTAATTTTATTTTTCAGCGTTTTCTGAAATCAATGTTGGTTTCGCTTCAATGTAACTTTGCCTTTGTATTTTCTATAGAATAAAATTATACCTCCATGTTTATTTTAAAACATCTATTGCACTTTAATCGTGAATTGCTGTGGAACATAAATTTTAATACGCCTATTTTTATTATGTGTACTAAGCAATGCATTGGCATTTTCTACTTGTATTTTAATATTTTGATTGGTAACATTTATTTTTTTATTAACATTGAATGGCATACCCTTGTTAAACTCTTAGTACTATCAGAGATGGAACTTGGTAAACTTACTCAAAATGAAAAGTAAGCCTTAATCATCCTGTCGATATACCCAATACTCATGCTCCGAAAACATTGTCTTCGGTCGGCATCACTCCCCAAACGAGTGCAAAGAAAATTTAAGTGCCGTTCAAATCATTAAATATAGTTTAATTATTTCAAATTAAAAAGAATATCCAATTTTGGGGAAAAACGACATTTTTATTCATTCCATATCCCGAATGTTATTTCCGAATTACCCACTTAAGAGAATTGAAGTTTGTGAATTTACGTTCTCTCAAAGTGCATTTCAATTATTTATGCTATCTCGTGGGTTCCTATGCTTCCAAAGTTTTATATAAAATATTAAAATTCCCAGGTGGATGCCAATGGCAAGATGGAAGCCGTGCGCTCATATCATTCATGGAAATCATTCAAGCGAATTAGAACATGCTTGAAATTTCATTCGAATGCAGGGAAATTCCGTTTTACACGGTTAATGATGGTCATTCGCAACATCATTCGAATGAAAATACATCTTGGAAAACGGAAAGGATAGTGCAAATGTAGGGTGTTTTATTATATTTACCATTTTCCAAACACAATAAGTGGTTAATCCAGTTAATCCTCTAAAAAAATTGGAATGTTCTAGCGAACTTAGGCACAGGACTTTGTAATACTTCTTTATGTAAAGCATGTGAATGTGAATTAGCAATTCAACTCCTGTTTAAGATTTAATGATACTCTTCCATTATGCGATACTATCTATTTTCGGGGAAATGACTCCAAATATTGCCATGATGTTTTCTTCTGAATTTGGACCATGTGTGGGTAAATTCTTATTTATCATTCCAAAATTGAAAAAAGTTATATCCTGCCTTTATCTCTCAACATGTAAATAAGTAATGAGATGAATTAACTATTTTTAGCATTTATTATCTGAGCATCAATTTAGCACATACATTTAGCACTTAATTTCCCTGCCAACTTATGAGCAATGAAGAAGAATGACTTGAGAGGAAGATTTAATTGGCAAAGGAATTTTTCAGTTTTAGACCTCATAAATAAAAGTTATTCAGGGTCATTATTACAGTAGAGGATCATTTAAGCCTTTTTCCGCAAGTAAGTGTCATTACATAAATAGTAGGTGTGGAATTAGCTTTTTCTGCACATGATAAGATGAGTCGTTCGTGACATGACCCAGATCATAGGCGGATCTAGGGGGGGGCACGGGCCACCTCCCCCCCCCCAGAACCTTACAAAATATGTAAGATTTTAATTAATTCCCACTATCATTGCGTTCGTTATATATTACGAGGTATCCTTGTAATAAGAAACCCAGAACAAAATCCTGGACACGGCCTTGCTTGTCCCCCCCCCCAGAAAGAAATCCTGGATCCGCCCCTGAGCCAGATGGTATGTCCCTACAAGTATGCAGCAAGTGCGACACTACAATTATGCAGACGGTAAGACACAAGAAGTTTGCAGTAGCTTTGACTCGACAACTTTGCAGCAAACTAGAAAAACCGTTACTAGGTTTCACTGAAGCTTGCGGGCTTGTCATGACAAACTTGCTGCAAACTTTCAACTTTGCCCTGACAAACGTGTGGTAAGTTTAGCATGCTATCTGGGTAAGTGATTAAAAATCCATTTCCCGAGAAATCATGAAGTTCAAAAACGCCTATTTACACCTCTCATTTCAGCATGAGAGCAATGGTTTAGTGACCAAAGCTGGTCCATTGCTTCGGATATCTACATGAAAGAAATTATTGTGGCTAAAATCGTCCGTATCCAAAATTAATTCGGACTCGTATTTCTTTTCAATTGCTGTATATTAAGTTATTTCAACGCAATCCTCGGGAACATATTACCTATTATACATAGAATATTGAGAATAGCATTGAAATACTAAATTGAAAAGAGACAGCTGATTTCTCGGAGGTTTTAAGGTGGCTAAAAAAACTTTATTTCAGCTTTGAGGAACTGTAAGAAGTTTTCCCTTGAACGGGGAAGAAGTGTGAGCCGTGACACATCGCACATGCAGCTTAAGTTGGGGGTCTTTAAGCGCGGCTGAACGACGCGAATAAGGTATAGAGCGTTCCACATTTAGTTGACAGAATGGGCTCTTATGGAGAATCGTTTCCCATGTTAATCTCCATAAGGCCGGGAGCGCGGTGTTGTCAATAACAGCACGAATATTAATGTTGCGCTATGCACTGATTAAAAATTGCATTCTTGTGTAGAAAGAGATGCTGCATTCATTGGTGCCAACAGTTTTTGGATAAAAATTATAACAAAAGCTATAAAAAATATTTTCTTAAATTTCCTTTAGAAACGTGTATTTATTTACTTAATCTTCTTCTCGCAATTGTTGCCTGACCGTTGTCTGTACTGAATTGAATCTTCTGCATAAAATTCTTCATACTCTTTTCTCTTTGATGGTCTTCACCTATTTTACAATAATTGAGTTAAAATGTTGTTATGCCGACGTAACACCCTTTAGGACAAAAAAACTTGATTTTTGCAAGGTAAAAAGTAGTCGCTTACTAACTTACGGAGCGTTTCTTCGTATCTGTCATACTAGGGTTCAAACATTCAAATTGAGGTAAATGGACCGTTCAAAGTCCTGATATGGTGTAAATATTCCAAATTTTAATAATCCGTATCTATTTCTCCCCATACTCCAACCATTTTTTACGAAAACGCCGCGGAATTGAGCTCTCGTATCATATGAGCAAATGATTCCGTTTACAGAGCCATTCTATTACTGAAGATTTCGCAACTAAGATAAGATTTTTCTCTGAAAATTTCCAGTTAACCATTCTCCCCAATCATGACTGTGTCTTACCAATCCATTTCATCAATACTTGAAAGTCACATGTTCACGCAGAGGAATGTAACGCAACAGTGCGTCGTTTTGGTGTCAGTCAGTGACGATTGACATACATTTTTTTCCGCTGACCAAAGTCGAGGGATGCGGGAGATAAATCGTTTCGTATCCAAATCAAGTCCATCCCAAGGATGAAAGTTCAGAATAAAAAAATTCCCCAGCTTTCACCGTTTTAGTTCCTGAGCGCCGTCACTGACTGACATTTTAACCTTTGGTATTGCTCAAGTTTCAAATTTTGGTGCGTGCGCTCGCTCCATTGGCCCCGACTGGTACACTAAATTCGTGGCATAATATGTTCTTCGAGTAATAATGTTATACACATTTTATTTTTCTCAGTAAATTATTTGTTTATACAGCGGAGTATTTTAATTTTTTGCCAATTGTTGACTTCGGCATGCCGCGTATCACCTTCATTGTCGTCGCATCACTTCGGTACGTTTGTTGTGAAAGCGGGACATAGGAGCAGAATGATTGTTGAGATCTGAAATCCTTAATTGTAACATGTGTCAGGATTTATTAAGCTGGCAAAGACGGGAGCAGAGAGACAGCGCGAGCATCGTGAGAGGAAAAAGCAAAGAGGTGAATGCGAGGAATTAAACAGGAAGAATAGAGAGCGGCAATGAAGTCGTGACAGATCATGGCAAGGGTGGTGTTGATATAGTTGGGGGCAAAGGCAGGAACATGACCTGGGAAGCTTTTAAGTCGGGTTCTCCTGTAATAAATGCAGTGTGAGTGTGTAATTAAAACAGAATGAAAATAAAATTTGCAGAGATCCCTGTACACGGAATTTCTGCCTCCAATGAAATGCTGGGCTAACAGTGGCACGGCATTTCACCCATACGGAACAAACTCTTTGTTCACCATGTGGAGTTAGTTGCAATAAATATACAATTGCCGTCAATTCCGGAGCAGTGACAATTTCCGTTAGTCAGTGACGCTCCTTTTTATGGCCAAAGAGAGGAAACCATTACTTACACAAAGTCACGATTTTGCATACGTTTGGGAAACACGTAGAACTATTTTACGTATTTCGTGGATTTTCTTTATCTTGCATAATTTCAGAGCAATGCGAAGAAATGTGACAACGTCACAAAACGGAGTTTCATTTTTGTCAGTCAGTGACGACGACTTTGAAGTTAGAAATCTCCGGTTCTACTGGGGTCACAGGGTGGTACCAAAGCCAGTGTATGCTTTCACTAACTTGTTTTTGGTGGAATCCTCCAGAAAGTTCCTAAATTGATTTGTATTAAGTCAGAGGGGAAATAAATGAACAAAAAATGGGTGTAACGGTCAGTCAGTGACGCGTAGAAACGCTCTACGTTCTTTACGCCGTAGGACGCCAAATGCTGCGTATCAAATTGAAAGAAAACTACAAAGTTATTTTTAGTGAAAAAATCATTAACTTACATCAATTCTGAAGGAAGCTACAAGGTTTTGATCTTAAGAAAAAATATTACGGCGCCGCTGGGCCGGGCTTATTGCTTTTTCTTGCGCGCAGAGGGAAAATTCTCGGGCGGAAAAGGAGCTTTTTGTCAATGCGTACTATGAAATATATATCCATTCGTTTGATATCCTGAACAGAGAATGCTCATACGTCGTAACAGCAGTGTTTTTATTTCACCACATTAATACACGAAAGCAAGCATATTTTAACGGCTTGGAAATAAGACGCATATTTCGCCTTGAGTGTTTCGGCCCCGCCGCAGAAACCAAGAAATAGAGTATATCATAATCTGTGCGAAACACTACCCCAGGGGTGTCAAACACGCAGCCCGCGGCATCTGCACCAGAAGCGACGCTAGCCGAAGGGGCCGGGGGAAGAATTTACGGAGGCGTTCAGTTAGTCGTAGCATTTTTTGGAGTGAACAAGTGTTGTGTGGTCTGCTGAAATTGAGAGCTGTGAAGTGTGTTTTACACTTATCTCTGCTGTTACGCGCCCAATCGCCATGTCCGATACAAAGAAGAAAAGAAAAGGTGAGAAGCTCAGAAGCCGCGAAAGCCAGTTGGTGCTCGAAGTTAAGGAAATCTCTCGCCATTAGTGAGGCCCACCGAGAAGCCTCTAAGGCTACTGGGTACTCGGAGTCCACTGTTGACAGAGTGAGAAAGGAAAGCTCCCGTGGTCCAGTGGTAACTCCTTCAAAAACTAAAGAAATTAGACAGCCTTACAAAAATTCGAGAGCTGTGATTTTCGACGATTTGTGAGATCGGGAATTGGAAGGAAGGAGTTGCATTTCAACAAATAAATAAGCGCCTGAGAATTCAATAGCCAAGCGATATCCTCTGGACCTCGTGCCAAGTTTTAAGACCAGAAAAATACCCACAGTGCGGCTGCAGCATCAAATCATCCAATCCGTCCAACCTCTGATTCATTACACTATACTTTGCCCGCTACACCACTGGAACGATTGTGCCCTAAGGCAGTCTAATTGGCCAATATGTCGGCCGCGTCCACTGAAATCCTGACGAGAGTAAATCCCATTCGACTGTAGGCGTCAAAATGATGTGCCGCTGTACTTGGAAAATTTACATCTGGACTTCAGTGCATGCCATAATAATGATTCATGATGTATAAAAATATTGATATTTGTGAATGTTAATAACTTCTATTAATGCCACGTTGCCAAACGGAGTTGCGCCGGGCCAGTGCCGTTTACCAAGAAGCAAAATTTCGCTCGCAAAACGTGGCAAGGCAGCATTCGTTCGCTACGTCGTATTTTTTAAAGCCCATACATAATCTATACTACATAAAAATCATGTATTTTCGGATCATGGAAAAATTGCAAATAAAGTAAGAAGTGTTTCTATCAATTTTATTTCTTCTTACGAGGTAAACTGTAGGACTAGATAGTGCGGAAACATTTTCGTTTGTTTACAACAATATGCGTTTTAAAAATACTTTAAAACCATTTCATTAATCTCAATTAATGTTCGCAACTTATTGTGGAAGATGAATGTGGTAAACCTAGTAGTTTTCAATGGGTTGAGTTCCAAAGTTCATGAAGTTGACAAAACGGCTAATTTTATGGTGCGCGGAGTCACATAATGCACTCGCGTGTCTACAGTTTTAAATTTTTCATTAAACAAAAAATAAGTAAGAATAATAATTATGAATATATAGTAAATATTCCTTTAAAATGACGTATTATTCATTATTATGGCATGCAGTGAAGTCCAGATATAAATTTGCAAAGTACAGCGGAACATCGTTTTGACGCCGACAGTAGACAGCGGCGCCGACTCCATGGGGCCTGCGTGGCCCCGGGCCAAGGAGCTTAGAAGAACAAGCTCCTTGCCCCGGGCCCCTTCAAAAATTCCTTACACAGGGGCGAGGAAAAAAATGTGTCAGGCTTGTCGATTTTCCCAGAGTGTCCACTTATCGAGAGTTGAGTTTTCAGGGTTCTATGGTCGATCATATGACTCTTCAAAAACACTTTTCAAAACTTTAAAACTCACTGGAGGAAGAGTTCTCGGGTTTCCAGCCGGGTGCAAGGGTTTTTCTGCACCGACGTTTCGAAGGCTAAGTCTGCCATCGTCTTCAGGGTGAATCTTCATTACTATTCATTCACCCTGAATCTTCATTTCAGTTCATATCCAAAGTTCGCACACCTTTATAGCCACTCCAGTGGCCTCTTCATAGACCGTAGGCTACTTTCCTGCGTTCTCGGACCTAAAAATATTTCATCACTTCTCTAAAAGCTGATAACATCGATTTGTTTAACGCCGACGAGGCGCCAAATAAGAGACAAGTCGTCTCACTACGCATCCTTTATTACCTTTTACCATCTTCCGATTTATATTATCAAGCCCTCCTAGCAGCACACGCGGAATGGATTTTGCTGTATTGGAGGCGTGGGAGGGGGAGAAGTGAGCGGGGAGGGAACGGGATCGGCCTGCCGTTCTTGTATCCGCGACGCTGCGTGGGCGTTGGAATATTTTCTTCGCGGATGCGAACTCAAATTAGGCAGTTTTTGGCCAAACGGTGGCAGATATGTCAAAATGCACGAAATTTTCGTTCTAGAAGGACAGTAACTCGGCAAAACCTATGCGGAATGACCATAAAATATTACATTTTTAGAATTTTGACCCTCCCCCCTAAATCGCATTTGAGCGAGGGTCAGGGGTTCACCTAGAGGTCTCAAATTTTTCAGGCCTTATTTTTTATAGGTCCCACAACTTTTTTTCACTGGGCAAGATGGATTTGAAATAAATCGATTTTTCCGATCCGCCCTACTCACTAGTTTTCAGCCACTGGGCCCAATCAGGTAAGTGGGACTCTAAGGTGTCTACATACTTTTGAAAATGATAGTAAATACAGTCCCCATAATATCCACGCCTTGGCCATTTTGCATGCAGTACTATATCTGAGCAAGGCCATACATTTCTTACGCAGGTCGTCTGTCTCTACATCTACATAATACACTGCGAGCCACCACAGGAGTGGCAGGGGGTGATCGATCACCAGCATCCTATAGGATCCCCACATAAAACACCGTCATAAGAACATCATGCAATTTTAATAGCAATATATCTGTCCACATACATGCAAAGGAAAAACTAGCCTTTGCATGAATATGGACGTATGTTGTTTACTTGCCTTGTCGGTAAATCCTGTAGTAAATCCATGAGAGGTTAGAACAATGGAAAAATAAAAACATGCCAAGAGTCGACTTGGCGAGTGACGCCATTTAATTTATGCAAAAGACAATCCGTGAATCACTTACTGTTATGCATTGCCTCCCGGCGATAATGCTTCTGATATGCGTGTACGAGAGTCATTTGTCTATTCAACAATTGTTTCTGAACATAAGTTGTTAATCTGGTGAAATACAAAACTTACATTGAAGCAAGGGCGTACCCAGGATAAAAACTGGGGGGGGGGGCAAGCAGAGGCCATTCAAGTCGTAACACACAAAAGGTTATAAAAACCAAAATTACAAGAAAATCATAACAGCGATTTATTTGCTCGGAAAAAATATTTTTATTTTGATTATATCTATGTATAATATGTACTAGTATCACTTTTCTTGGATTTCAAGAAAATTTGTCCAAAAATTTCGTTTTAAAATAATTTTACTTTTGTTTCTAGGGGGATTTCAGGGGGGTTTCAGCTTCCCCCTGCAGCCCCCCGCTGGGAACGCCCATGCATTCAAGGGCCGGAATTGCAGGGAATGTAAGGAACACCATCAACTTATTTCTTAGGTGTAGCATCCTCGTCATCATATTCAGTGGCGCCGACTCCATGGGGCTTGAGGGGGCCCGAGCCCCCTCAAAGATTCGTTTGGGGGGGCGGAGCCCCCTCAATATTTCAAGAAAATAATTAAGTTACTTATATTTAGGGGATGAAATCGCATAGAATCATCGTTTTGTAACGCCCTCTATCCGTTGTCAATGAAAAAACATTCATTTGTTGATATTTTGGAGAAAGCCACATTTTTCACTGTTTCATCTTAATCGTCTTTTTCAATGCTGAATGCCATTTATTTGACCACTCTTAAAACACCTTAATTCGTAAGTATATTATACTTTGTGACATCATAAAAATATATTGGTAATTTTTATTTCCCATGTTGACGATAGTTACCTCTTAAAATAAATTCAACAATGTGTTTAAAAAAATAATTATAAGGTTAAGCAGGTTAACTGAATTAGGTGGTGTGAATCATGATAGTGTTTTGGTGCTGCGACACACTTTGAATTTATCCTCTTCCCGGGGAAAGACCTCCGATATGGGCCCCCCCAATATTTTTTTTTTGAAGTCGGCGCCTCTGATCATATTTCAGGAATATTCCGACGTATTTCGCTCTGCCTCTTCCTTTTATCTCAATCCTGTCGCTATGGTACGCTTTTAAATGAACAATGAAACGTAATTTTTACATAAAATGTTTATCCCTACATTGGTTCCTGCCATCTTAGACTCCATTCAATACGTTTGTAGTCGATAGTAAGATTTACAATGGATTTACAAATCTTTTGCTGTTTGACGGAATAAATTTCGGGTCGTCTTGTGCGACCGTCGAAGAATATTCCTACCGTCGTCGCTGCTTCGTTTGGTGTACACGTTAACCAGGTGGAATTCTCTCCGCCACAGGACTGAAATATTGTCCGAATCACATTCCCATCCTGCAGCCAATTCGTTCAAGAACATCACGCCAAAGAGAAAGTATTTCACATGAACATGAGCAGAGATTCCATGTGCTCACAATTCCCTGATGAGAAAACGTAGTTCTCAGGTATATATTTGAAATGAAAAAAAAAAACATTCTCCATCATTACATAGGGTATTCGACCACCGATACAAACTGTTTATAAATAATGCGTCGAAAACAAACGGAGCGAATGAAATGCTATAATTTGCGAAGTGACACCAAAATCGGATGTTTCATTTACACTCATTATCACTATGTGCTTACGCCGTGATTATCTGTCTGCCTAAATCGGTTCACGTGTGGTAAATGGAGCAACTAGGAATCAACAACGGACTGCTCTCTGTTTTGAGAGAACACCAAAAAGGGCTCAATGTAGTCGGCTCCTGAGCGGGCGACCCGGGATCGAAACTCTCTCATGACACTCTTTTTTCCACAATTTCTATCTTCCACAGATGCAATCGATACCTACACCATTCTCTTTACGATTTCCCAAAAAACATTTCAATTTTCAGCGTCATGACTTCTAATTGAAATAACAAATACTGGATAAATACAGAAGTATATGTACTGTACAGAAAAATGCTGGATGAGTACCAATGTGCGCGGAAGGAAAGCTGCCGAGTGGGCAGTAGTAATCAATCCTGAGTCGCAGTGGCAATAGTAGTACTCTTGAAATGCGAGTGATATACGGAATGGAGTTTCCGTTGACCTCGGGCAGTCTAGGCGGAATATACGAATGAGGCATAACAAGGTGATCTCCTCCATTCCATCCTTAGACCATATAAGCAAGCATACTTATGTGGTCTAAGGAATATAATGAGGACAAAAGAAGAGCGGCGTGCGCAGTGGCGTTGGGACGGGCAGTCGTCACACATTGGTCTCAATGAATGTCGTCAAACGAGTCGAATGGCGCAGTTGACGGCACGGAGTTGTTGGCGGTCAGTAAGGCAAGGTTCATTCCGACCCGGCGCGGCGGTGCGCCGTTTATGGCGTGAAATACACACCGTGCTACCTTGAGGCTACTTTCAGACGCAACGACTTTTCGCCGGCAGCCGTTCACGGAACGGTGCCGTGAAATTCAGGCCACTTTCAAACGAGACATCTCACGGCGATGTGCCGTGAACTGCGGTCCATGGAAATTTGTCGTGTCGGAAAGCGGCCAATGCAGTGAAAAAAATTACGGCTTAAATGTACGCCTCGAAAAACAATTTCGTGGGAGAAGCGTGAGCAGAAGAAAAATGGTCAAAATCGCGTCTGAGTAGGTGAAAATAGCCCATGAATTGGAGAAAATCGTAAATTCACCTGGTCGCGGGAAAACCCCGGAATTCGCGTTAAAATTCGAGTTATCGCATGTGCGACTTTTGCATGTCCCTACTTATTAGGGATTGGGAACAACAGCAATGTCGGTAACGTAACTTATGCTGATGATACCAGCTTTTTAATCACATTCCCCAACATTAACTTATTACTTCCTGAAGCCCAAGTTTTACTTGACTCAGTATTTGAGTGGAGCAGTAGGAACTCTCTCAAGCAAGTGCAGTGCAAATAGCAAAAAACTGAATTGTTTTTATTTAAACATAATTGCATGACGAAAATTCCAGATATAAGGCTGGATGGCAGCATAATAAAAACAACAGCATGCATTAAACTTTTAGGTGTACTGTCCAGTACAATGGAAAATGGGATGTCCGTGTCTCCAAACTTATTTCACCACTGCACCCCTCAATATTTTGTTTACGATATCTAAAATCCTCTTTGACCAGAAATATTTTACTTCTCAAGTAAAAATTTCTCCCTTGAAACAGAGCTGATTCTGGGTTGAAACTCCACAGAATGCGCTCAAACTGCCTTGAAACAACCTTGTCACTGCACTACACTGCCTTGTCCTCAACAAGAAAAAGAGCACTCAACTGAAACTCTGATGCCATTCTCCCTTGCAAGTCCATTGCATTTGAACTGCTTCTCCCTTGCTGCATGTGTGCTCCACTGATACTGAACTGGACAATAGCCTCAGACCAGGTCGAATTTATGGCTCCACTGCATCTCTCTTGCCGAAGTCTTTACTGCCCTGCCACAGAGCTGCTGCAGAATTTGGGTATCCCCTCTCCCTCATGAATTTGAACTGCTTCTCCCTTGCTGCGCGTATGCTACCCACCGTAAGTTTTGCCAACATACGGAATCCTTCTACCGGACATATACGCGACCCCTGTTTTCAGCGGCAATGTATTTTTTTAATTTAGCTTTTGGCAACACGTATATCTTTTCCCGCGCGTCAAGCTGTCGGTTGCCGTTATTTCTCTCAAGAATTGCTAGGAGCGAAAGACGAGTGGTGAGCGTGGGTTTTGGCATGCAAAGATTGATGGCATAAATATTTTCCCGGTACTTTTTTGCGTTTGTTAACGGCAAGAATTAGTCGAAATTAAGGTGAAGGGGAGAACGAGGTCGGTGGTGGTGACTGCAGTCATAATTGGAGGTAAGCGTTTTAACTTCTCTGATGGCATATGTTTATTCCTTCCATGTTTAGCCATGAGAACGTTGACATTGAATTCGTGTTTTAATCCAGGCACGTTTAAGGATTTCAAGCTCCTTTTTCGGGGGTCATGCAGCCAATAACGAATTCTTCTTTCAACGCGTTGGCGACTGCCGAGTGCAGTTCACTTTTCCTGCCTCTACCCCTGACGAGGAGGTAATACACCGACCGGTCATCAATGCCGCGGACCGCGGATGCCGCGCCGTCCGTTAGTCATCCTGTGGAGGACCGGACTCGGTGAGCTCGAGCGGGCTTTCGAAGAAATAAGGAATGCGGGTATGTTTCGTTATAGTGCAACGTATATTTACTGCTTATACTTATTAGTCACTGCTGAATGTTTTGGAATCTTACGTGGTTTTCGTTTGGAGTTCACACATAGCCTAAGTAACGAGTCATCGCTTCGTTTTTCATTTAACTATGATGCAAAGCGCATGCTTCCTCAGTGATAATTTAAGTTTTGCTTTCTATAATTTGAATGGTTCACATTAATGCACCATATAACTAATAAGCCAAGTAAAGGAGAGTTTTTCATGTGCAATTTTGCTAATTTGATTTTGAGTTAAGTCGTTTGTGACTCTCATTAGTCATGTTTCTTCTCTTTTTCAGGAGCATCTAACTTCCATGACTTCTTTCATTTGGAATATTTTTGTATGTGCTTTTGACAGTTATTAATTTATTGATGTATTTTCATGTTCTAATAAATAGGGAAATTGCATACTTTTTATAAACAGTATGCTGATATACTACAGTAAACACTTACTACCGCAATATACTTTTTTCCGCTTAAAATTCAGTTTATACGCTTGAAAATGACTCCCAAAAGTGTCCCGAGTTTCGCGCGCTAAAAAATACCGCCCCCACTAATCTTTGGCCGTGACGTCATAGTTCAGTAGGAGTCCAATATCCAAGCCCAGTAACTGCAGGTTTGGAAGAGCCACGTTGCGTTTAAAGGAGAACATGGGTGAAATAAGGAAAAATTACGAGTGGTGCATTGTTCCTCTGTGCAATAACACCCCAGAAAAATTTTCGTCTGCGTTCCCACGGAGGAAATTGGAAGAAAAGCCTCGATGCATGCCTGTCGGGATGAGCGTTACGGAAAAATATGAGTATAATAAACGGAATGATAAACCCGTGTGCAATGTGAGCGAAGATAACTTTAATATAAATAATATTTCCATATTTCATTGACTGCATAACTTGAAACTGAGATTTTTCGATCATTCGGCCGTCTTAGAATAAAAACTCAACTTCACAACAAAAATCGAGATAGGTGTTTCTCGATGGTTACGATGGACTCAAATTATTTACGGCACTTGTTCAATTTCAGTTACGGAAGGACATAGAAAATTCCATGATGTTTAAAATCAAGGGAGGAAATATGAAAATATAGAGCAACGTTTCTCTATATTTTAATATTTTGTACGTACGTTGATCCTCATGCATTCGAGTGCCAGCCAAGAAGACGGCGTTTTCTTCTACTGTCGGCGTCAAAATAATGTGCCGCTGTACTTAGCAAATTTATATCCTGGCTTCACTGTATGCTATAATGAACTATACGTCATTTTAAAGGAAATTTTATCCTAAATTCTGCTTTATTTTATTACAAAAAAATTGAAAACTGTAGACACGGCCAGTGCAATAAATGACTCCGCGCACCGAAAAATTAGCCGTTTTGTGAACTTCATGAACTTTGCAACTCAACCTAAGGAAAACTACTACGTCTACAGCATTCATCTTCCACATTAATTTACATAGTGCGGAATAATATAATGGCTTTTGGGTATATTTAGAACTTATATTTTGTTATAAATTAACGATATTATTTAAACTCTTGTCCCATAGTTTACCCCGAAAGATAAAGGAAGTTGTAGTTGGAAAAAGAATGGAATCCAGAGGTGGTCACAAAAAATGAATCGCAGCATTCTTTGATTTTATTTTACGCTGGCTTGCTTTTCAGAAAAAGTTGAGTCACAAGAGAAATGTTCCGCGGCCCTTGATTTGGAAACTGTGAAGACAGAGGAAGACGTGTGGATCAGCAATTTCCATTTAGTTGGTTGTCAGGATAAACCAAGGATCAATTTAAAGGTTGTCAGGCCATCGTAAAAAGATAGGACTGATGCACCACAGGGGAAATGGGGTGTTTGAGGGAAAGTCAAACCCAAAGTTGCCCAAAGAATGCGCAGTTCTATCATAGAGTAACTTACTTACCTATGTTGCTCTTTCCCTAGTTAAAACCAAATAAAAATTGGATTGGGATGATATTTTCACCACGGGTTCCAGTGATAGTGAGAGTGCAGGTGATCATGGTCATCGTCGAAGATCATCCCTCTAGGATTTCCGATTCGGAATTTTTAAGTGACAACCGATCGCAATGACGATGAGCTCGCCTTTAGAGTTTCAGATATATCGTGAGAAAAGCTCCCAAAATGTATTAGACTCTGTTTGGAAAACATTCACATTTTAATGCTAAATTAGGAAGGATTTACATTTTACAAAAGTAACTTATATAATATATTAACACCTAAAGACGTTGTGTTTATTACATTGATCGAAGAGCGATTGACCGATTCTTTCTGCAGAATAGGAAGTGGCTTCGGGGTTTTGAGTCACAAGATGGTAGATTGTGTTGGAAGTTCGTCTATATTATCGCTACTAAATTGAAACATTAATAGTCTGGCTTCTTCAGAGCTTCCTGTCGCCCTCCAGGCAAGGTATTTTTAAGTTGAAAGTATCATCGACTGCCAAAAGAATACACATTTCACATGAGTGTACGCTTTCGCCAATATTATACGCAAGTCTCACTTTGTTATGAACTATAAAACATTTCAGATGCACATCAGCTACCTTTCCATTTCTCGGCATCGACTTTCCGCGCAGACGAAGTCTACAGTTTCACTAAAAAATACCCTGTTATCATGGTGGAATCAGTAACAGGAAGCTTGCTAGGATCAGCCGAAGAATAACCATATTCCTTCATCTTTACGCAATCTATCGCTTTCAATGAAGAAAAAATAGATCACATAATATCCCTGAAGTCACAATGAACAACTGCGATACGTCTGCACTTCAATAAATGAATCATAACCACGCCGTCGCATGTATAAGTATGCAACCTCTACTATGGCCGTGCCGTAGTCTCTCCTCGTACTGAACTATGACGTCACTTTTCTACCAGCCAATCATCGGGCGTTTTCGCTTCTCACTTGCATTTGAAAATTCTCGTGAACTTTGATGCATTAAATATCGTAAACCACGTCATAAAATAATAAAAAAACTTTCACCGAGGTATGCAAACATATATTTTTATATAATTTTGGGGCTATTGATTATATCTGAAATATATGCAAGTTCCCTATTGTGTCTTGAAAAATGTTGTGGTCATTGCAGTTATGATAACTATTGTTGATCGCAATCACCTATCCACCCTTTATCTCTTATCATGCATGCAAAATTGTGGGAGAAATCTGTTATGTGATCATCCACTGTTGGCTGGGTTGCGCAAGTTGTTAATTTACTGTGTTTCATATTATTTGACAAGGAAATTTTAATGGATTGGGTAGGGGAAATGTATTCAGCCAAACAAGGGAGTTTCAGCCCGGCATACAAGGGAGTTTCAGCCTAGCTATCCAATGGAGTTTCAGTCTAGCTGGCCAAGGGAGTTTCAGTCTAGCTGGTAGCCAAGGGATTTTCAGTCTAGTTAGTGGCCAAGGGAGTTTCAGTGTAGCTAGCCAAGGGAGGTTCAGTTTAGTCGGCCAAGGGAGTTTCATTGGAGTAGCTGGAGTTCTTAATTGCACTGCTACTGCACTGCCATCCCTCTCCCAAACTCCACTGGTTTGTTTCAATTTCAATGCTGTTTCAGCATAGAAGCAAGGTACCTAGTGAGTTTCAAGGTAGTTTCAGCCCAGTTTCAAGGGAGAAATTTTTGCTTGAGTTACTATTTATTTTGGCCATTTCTATAGCAGAGATACCTGTTGCATCCTACTCAGGAGTAGCTCACCCACCCTATTGAATAAAGTCTTTCTCCTTCAGAAACGTGCCTTACATATCATTCTAAACCTGCCATATAGAGAATTATGTAGACCCCACTTCCTAGCTCATTAATTACATTACCCTGTGCCTATATCTTAAATCTGTTACTCTTCATCAAACAAAACCTCCGCCTAATTGAATCAAATGCAAATATCCATACTCATTTCACCCGCACTAGTAAACATATTCATCAGACCCATCATCTCTCATCACTAATATTATACAGTCCCTAAGCTATTGGAATTAAATTGTATAATAATTTACCAGTCTCCCTCAAGTTAGTAAAAGAACTAAATGTATTCAAGCATAATCTCAAGAACTATCCCCTATTGGAAAATTCTTACATAAAATTTCTTATAAGAAATTGGACGAATTTCTTATAAGAATTTTTCTACAAGAAAATTTCTTATCAGAAATTGAGCGTTTTTCTCATAAGAATTTTTGTTATAAGAAAATTTCTAATGAATATCAACTAGAAAATTTATTCATAATAAATTTTCTGATGGAATATCATATCATCATGCTTAAAACACTTGTGCAAACTTCTATAAAAAGCTACATAAGATTTACATCCCTACTGAGAGTACAAAGTTAGCATTATACCTAATTTAATCCAACTGTAGACGCCTAGATCTGGCATACAGCAAACCTAATGATTTTTCATGTACCAAGTGTAGATGTCTATCATTAGTGTGCATCAAGCAAGGACATTCAAGCTCTGTAAAGTTCACCTGACTAGCCAGAGAAGGCGAGATACCATAGAGGTCCTTCAAGTCATGGGTTCTGCATAGGGTTAACGCCCCCAAATGCTAGAGGAAACTAAAATCAATGAAACCAATGATAGCCTAGAATGACGGACTGATAACAGAATACAACTTTGGCAATCACTACCCAATGAAAGATAAAGGAATTGCAATATGGAATATGATTTAACCTGGAAAATTGAAGAAGCAAATGAAATAAAATTCAAGTTCGACTTGAAATCCTTCAAGAAATAATACGGGAAGGAAAAGGAAAAATTGATAAATCACATGCATATGAGCAATGTTTATTTAAGATACCAGAGAGAATGACCTCTACATGCAGCTTTGGATAGATAATGAAAGAAATAGACAAAGTAAAATGGAATTTGATGCCATTAGGAGAATAGGATACGTAGAATATCCATATTACCCGATATTATATCGATATTACCCGAAATTATCCGATTGATTAATTTTTCAGGCATGTCGTTTGAAGGAAATTAGTTTTCAATCATAGTTTTCTTATATAGTTTCTTTTATAGGAAATGAACCCTTGAAATTACTCAAACTTAGCCATTTAAACTAGTGTAGCTGATATGTACTGAAATTGGGTTGAAAAATGCAATTTCATTGTACAATCTGTGAAGGCACTGTAAAATTAAGACTTTTGCATGTGCCTTTAGGTCACCATTTTTAGGTGGCTTTTTTAAGGGTTCCTGAAAGGCACATTTAAGCTAGAGGATCAAGGCGACTTTCGTATGCCTTGTGGGTGCCTTTCAAAGGCAGTGCCTTGCCTTAAAAAAGCACCTTAAAGGTGCCATTTGGAGGCAGTGTCCTGCATGGGATGTACATGAATGTAGGCCGGCCCTTATTTTTCAGAATTGCGAAAAGTTATGTTTTCCTTGTCTCGAAATGATCCAAATGAGGCTTATATTCACATGTTAAAATTTGGTTACTTTAAAATAACGGCAACCCGTGCCCCAAGGGCCCTAAGTACTAAGGACCCTCAATTGAGTGTTTTGGGGTCGAGAAAGGGCTACTCCTACGTAAAACGTTTCCAGGCAGGTAAGCCAGACCTAAAAACATTTTTTTACGGTTAATAACACAAATAGCCAACAACTGAATGTGTATAATTTTTATTTCATCAATATTTTCTCATTTAATTTATAATAAATCAAATATGATTACAACGATACAGCCGCTCTTTATTTATAAATGGTGCAACCAAACTATACCTAAGTTCATTGAATGTTAGGCGGTACGAAGTTCGCCGGGTCAGCTAGTATCTATATAAATTAATGATGAAAAGTTTAAAATTCCACGAGACTGTCTATTTAAGGAAACATGATTTTAGGAATGCCAGTTTTGTAAGACTTATACCAAATGAGATCAATGCCTTATTTTGGTTATAAGCACGCGACTTATTTCATTAAACTGCTATCACAAAAACATAGTGAATGATTGACACATAAAAGCAATCCCTAGCAACCTAACAACCAAACAAGGTTTCCATGTGAACTGGATCCTGGAAAGTATGCATCCGCAGTATACATCGTGGTTATTCATGGCTCATATCGAATTTCCATCGGCAAAGTAGTCTCAGATCTACATGTAGACTCGAAATAGACATATTTTATAAGGCTACAATTTTTTGTTAGTTCTCAGGGATATATATACTAGCAAGTCGCATGAAAAGAAGCCTCCGCTTCTTGGAACAATTTATGTCAAATACCATATGCTGAAAATGCCAGAAAATTAGCTGAACATTACTTAACAAAGAGTTATAAATAATTTCCAAAAAAAATCTCACAAGAATTCCATAAATAATCATCAATTGCCAACATAAGTTATGACGTGACTTAAACGCCTGCCGCATAAAAACCTGAAAGGTGTGCGACCCAAGGCATCCTTCTTTTGTCTATCTGCTACTAATCTTGTTTAAATCTCCATGTTTTTTGTTTTTTTAATTTTTGTTTGTATCGTCTGATTTCCTAATGTTTGAAAAAATTATGTGTTTCATTTTGATGTATCTATCATCTCTGTGTTAATATCCTTTTGCTCTTTTTTCTGATTTATCCCATGTGCTTTATATCTGATAAAATTATACGTATCATTTTGATGTGCCCTTTATTTGCTTTTTACAAATTGTTGGACAAATAAAGGTATTATTATTATTATAATCATTATCCGAGGTTCTACTGTCCCAGAATTTTAGATACTGAACGTAATTTAACAAAATGATTATTTAAATTATTTCTACAAATAAAAAAATATTTGGGATAAATGAGCAGATATTGAAAATTTAAGCAACATTTATTATTATTTAATTAATCAAAATTATGGGTAACAATGAACTGTATCAGCTTAGTTTAAAATCAATAAACAAATCCAATTCAGCAGAATTAAAGCTATGTCAAAATATTCTATTCTCTTCTTTTTAATTAATCTACAGCTAAAGTCTTTTTTTACTTTCGTGAAAAAACATTGCCATAACCTTTTCTGTATCACGGTTATGCTCTCATATTCATTCTTAGCCCTGATGAAGGTGTTTCAATGCGTTGGCAAAAACTTGATAATGTTGCAGACTCCTCTGAGAAAGCTAAAAGGAAATTGTAAACTTCTTTGGAAACTCAAAAAATTTGGATAAGGAGGAGGAAGCCCTCACATCAGAAAGCCAGAGGGAAAGCCAGAAGAGAGGTTCCAATATTACAATCGAGTCATTTTTCCTGAGTTTTCCCACTTGGCCCAATTTGAATATGAATGTCTAGAAAATATCTGCTCAATTTAGTTTGTAGATATCGGAAAAGCAGACATTCAGATACCTACAAAAATGACCAGTGATATTAGCTGAAGACGTACAAGATATTTTTTAGATGTGTATTTTGTGCTACCTGGGGAGTGTCAACAGTGGCTGTTCAGAAGTTTCTGCCTGCTCATAGTTGCAATTTTCCATTGCCTTTGTCGTTGCCCTGGAAATTTTTTAAACGATACGAGCAAGCTGCAGAAGATATCCCATGGTTGAGAAGTGTGGCATTTGTCTTAGTGTGCATCAATGATGCTCTTAATGTGCATATGCTGCATACAGCTGCTTACAAATTGGAGGCACACTAGGGGAGAAAAGACAAAAAAGTATAGCCTCTAAAAAAAGGTGATATTTCAGCTGAATTTTACAAGCAAGTAGTTTTTGATCACTCTAGAATAAAGAGGTGGAGGAAACGGCAATGATGGTAACACAATGTAAACCTTCTCTTGAACCCCAGAGTAAATAAGAAATAGATAGAATGATATTCAAATATATTATCTGTCATTTCACATGGACATTACATCAAAGAAAACATGTATCAAAGGTACTGTTAGGGAACAGCACAAATGGCTATTTCTCAGAATGGTTGGAACAGATGTGGCGCTTTAAAACATGGACGTGTAATAATAAAATGAAAAATTTCCTTTCCTAGAGGACAACTTTCAAACCATGCAATTGAGATAGGTGACAAAAAGTATAGGCACTTAAGACTTTAACCACTCCTGAAGGACCGTCAGCAGTGAAATATTTCATGGGATGCTTTCTCAGACTGGATTGTGATAAGTAAGCAGAATAAAGTCAAGCAAAATAAGTAAACAAAATACTAAGGAGCCATTTTAAGTATGCTCATTTCTTATTGTGATGATGAAGAATATTACATGAACTAAAATGGAACTATTCACTAGAAGATTGCATAAGATTTTTCCATTAAATTAATAACAAATCATGCTGACACTGCCAATTCAGTATCATTATATGCCAAATTTTTACAAGCTTTTTGTTGTTATTCAGTCATTTGTCCTTCTGTGCTCCACACCACAATTGTTGTTTTTTGTGGGCATTCTCACTGGGCACCATTCGCCCCAGTTCCCTCCTCTTCCGTGACGGCTGCAGCTGAGTATCCCACAGGGACTGCAAGAGACAAAAGGAAGGAGGAATTATGGCATCGGCATGAGCAGCATTGCCCATCCACTTGAGAAAGCACTGCAGACGACACTACGCACTGTGGTGGGAATGAGAAGCACAGTTCTTCAAGGGCATCCACACCTGTAGAGTTGATTTGCACGATTTAGAGCCAAACGTCTGTGCTTACGCTTATATGCGAGGCTTCAATAGCCACATTTTTGTTGAAAAGCTTACAACAGTTGAGGAGCACTCCCAAGAGAGGAGCCAATATTGCTGATTAACTACAGTGACAAATCTACCGTAATCATAAATCATATCGTAGACGGCATAGTATCTAATTCCTATGCATATAGTATCCATTGACCATGGGGCATACTATGCCACTCTCCACTTATCGTCGATGGACACTATCCATGTACGGCCTGTCGATGAAGCGTTTACGGAGCAGGTCAATGTGCGTTACGAAGTGCATACGAAAGGATACTGAGCGTGCAGGAATACAGTAGCACCAGTAGCTATGCCATTATGCCAGCAAAGAACGTTGGGAATTAGAAGTTCTCTGAAAGAAACAAGGTCCAAAGTACTTTTATTTATTAAAAGTAAATTCTTATTTATTTTCACACTAAATTAGACATTACATAGCCCATGAGCATTGTGAAGCTTACCTGGAGCCTGAGGAAATAAGATTTTTTTCAATAAAATTTCCCAATTCAACAAGATTATTGACACATCTGCTATTATTATGATCAAATTCATCAAAATGCAAGCAAAAATGTACCTATAGTTCAGCCTCAGCTACAACCTCAGTATAGCCTCAACTTAAAACCTACCCGTACCAGGTGCTAAATTATTATAAAAATTATTTGGGATGAGTAAAAATATCTATGTCACTTCAGTAGATGTATCAACCTAATAAAAAATCTGTAGGTCCTGCCAAATCCCCAGCATAAACATTTGTACAAAAAACATGCTATCTCTTAAATCACAACTCAGATCTTACTTACTATGCATGATATCATCATCAATAGGAATTTTAGAGGTAGGAAAGAAAAAACACAGACATACAATAAATATATAATATACTTTAAAGAGTCAAAATAATACCAGCAATTTTCTCTTCTAACCCAAATCTAACTTGGCGAAACAAATATTCTTATTCTCTTTCTAACAAAAATTATTTTAAAGAGCTCTGATAGAAGACAAAATAACTATGATCAATAGTTTCCCCGATGAATATCCACTGTCACAACATCCACATCCACCATAGATCTAAAAGTCACTTCTACTGCTATGTCTTCTGGACGATAGTTTGGTAACTGAAGTCATGGTAGCCTCCACCAATCTGGGCACCTTAAATTCTACATGAATTGTCTTCCCTATCTTCTCGTCCAATGCCACTGATTATTTTCTGATATCACAAGGTGTGAAGTGAAGCTGACATCCCTAAAATTAATAAATAAGAAAGTAGTACCATGTAAATTACTTGGTCATTTCATTTCCAATTTTTGGCATTTCTGCATGAGAAATCAAATTACTAGGCTAAGAAATATAGGAGACAATTGTATACCTCAATTTATTTTTATTTAAACCATAGCATAAAATAATTTGAAATAATGGAAGCCAAGGTATAACACACCAAAGGGCAAACTAAGAAAGAATATTCCATTCTATAAACTTAGCTGCTTATTCCTAGTAACTTCTTTAACCACACGTTAACCGAACGAAAGAATACAAAAAAGACAACTAAAATGCTAGAATTTTCAAATGAATAGCTGCCAAAATTTTTTAAATCACCACTTTCAGTACCAGAGTCATTCATCAACATCTCGAAGCCACTTCTAACTAGAAATTACATCCAAATAATTACAGCAAGAAAGGTTACATACCTTACTTTTTATCGTAGGGGTGAAATTTTCTTTTTTTATCACCCAGATGCACTTCTTCTT
Source organism: Ischnura elegans (assembly GCF_921293095.1). Taxonomy (NCBI): domain Eukaryota; kingdom Metazoa; phylum Arthropoda; class Insecta; order Odonata; family Coenagrionidae; genus Ischnura; species Ischnura elegans. The sequence goes on along the minus strand of NC_060248.1, from coordinate 2,123,132 downwards.
CAACTCAGGATCTTTTGGAAAGCTAAAAACTTGAACTTTGGGTCCAGTCCCACAGTTTCCTTCACAACCCGGGCAATAGACAAACAAAGGCATTTAAAAAAAAAGTACTTCACAAAAACGTTTCTGAAGCCGAGTGAATGAAATTAAAGAATAAAGGAAACTTCACTATTCCCATAAACTCTAATTTTCACCAACTTATCCACAAAAATCCCTGAAATGTGGTGAGACGTAACGTAAACAATGCTATCTCGAACGGCAGTCACTTGCAATCGGGCCTTCTTTCTAGGTGGCTATGGCATCACCCATGAAAGAAGATAGTCCTAGACCGGATAAGAATCATGTGCAAAGGGTATATTAGTATCCAGATATGAACTGTATACCAGGGTGTCATATATTAATTCACGAGTTTTTAGCAAAGGCGTATGTGATAAAATCTTATCAATGCATATGAATTTGCCAGTCCCCTTATGTCATTTTAATATATTTCTTTTGTCATTAAAGGAAATAAAGAAACAAAACCTTTTCAGTAACTTCCTAAGCACAATTTGTTGTATGTTGATGGTCCGCCCTTGTATCCAGATACGTAAAATTCCTGTGCCGTCAGGGATATACCATCTCAATAGAGTGATCAATGCCAAGCATATACATGAAGGACTAAGTGACTGGATAGAGTAGTGAATGATCCATCCTGCTAGGACCACAATGAAATACACGCAAAGAGAGGAAAAATCTGTTTTCATTGCACTTGGGCATCATCCCCTGGAATCCCTTGTCAACTATCAAAAAGAAAATGAACACAGAGATTCAGAGGCGACTCAGAAAAGATTTCCATCATACATATTTGGGATTGAAAAAAATTTTCCTCTGAAGTATGTAGGTGTAAAAGGGTGTGCACAGAGTCGAGATGTCACACATAATGCAAAGGTGAGGAAAATCCTCCGGCAGACGTGAGTCTGTCATGCTAAAATGTAGAGAAATAGATTCAGGGGTCGAAAAGTACAGGGCGTTTAAAGCAGCTTCAACAGATGGAACTAGAGATGGGTTGGTTCCACAGCCCGGTTCTCGATACTGCCGGTTCTTGGCCTGTGGAACCGGTATCGAGAACCAATCGCAAAAAGTCAGTATTTTGGAACCAGCTCGGAACGGTGGCGAGGATTTGAATTAGGCGCCCAAAGCCGAAATGGTCTGCAGCGTATTCAAGGCCAAAAAGTGAAAAAAAAAGATAAAAAAACGCAAGTATTATTTACCGATCACATGGCGTCCACGTTTTTTTCCCCCTTTGAGAGTTGCTGTGCATTTGAGGGTTCGTCAGTTTGTCGCTCTCGCCAACATTGTAGCATTTCGGTAGCCACGGCCGCTTTTAAACGAGCTGACTTTTCGCCAACCACCGTCCACGGCACGGCACTGTTCTTTCAACTTACCATTGGTCTCTACTAATGTCTTCAAACGAGCCGAACCGCAACATTGACAGCACGGCACCCATTTCAATCCGGCCCGGCGATCCGCCGTCTACGGCGTGAAATACAGACGCTACATCGAGGCCGCTTACAGACGAAATAACTTTCCAGTGGCCGCCGTTCACGTTAAATTCAGGCGTTTTTCAGACAATAAGACTCTCTGCAATGCCATGTGCCATGCCGTGAACAACGGCCGGCAGAAAATCATTACATCTGATAGCGGTCTCACAATTAAATCATGTAATTATACAGTAATTCTTTGAAATGCAGGTAAGATGCGTTCCTTGAGACCTTGCTCGTAAGTTGATAAACCTACGCTAGGTATCAAAAAGTGCGGTTATCCTGCAGAATGCAATACTGCATTGCAATCTTGCGTTAACTCACGGCCGCTCCATTTATCCATGGTGTCACTGTACCAATGTGTTGACCAGTTTATTGTTGAGTCAGTGACGGCTGGTGGTAATTTATCTAGGGTGTGCATTAGAGCAGATATAGGTTGATTTAATTATATTACGTTAATACTAATCCACGAGCATCATATTTCGTTGTAATAGAATACATAGCAAGCAAAACATATCACTGGTACACTCTACCTTTAAAATTGCCTGAACAGAAATAATATTAGCATGTATGAAAATAATTATTCTCAACACACCTTTACAAGTGATGGTAGTTGAAATTCATTCTCTTTTCCTTACACCCTATGAGGAAGTAGTGTAGAAAACGGCCATACAGATGGCTCTGTAGACGGACTAGGATCCTGGGCGCAGGTAGTGTAGGTGGCGGCTACACCACTACACTACCTGCTAGTCAGTCACCAAAAATATGCGCGTGTGCACTCGCATGGTTTTGAGTCTGCTCCCATCGCCCCTTTGAACAGCAAATACCCCCCCCCCCCCCCCGCTTACCTCGTCCCACCAGAGCTCCCTCAAGCGATCGCACAGACCGAAAATGCGCCCGGCATGATGCCACGGGATCGCACACTTGTAGAGCGGTGAATTCGAAAAGGAGATAGCTGTAGCTTTCGGAGGCTCATGTTTCTTGCATATGCAGACAGTACTTTTATCCTTCTTGTTGCAAAGGAATAGTTTTCTTTTATAATTTATTCATCTTTGGGTGTGCACTTGCTAACATGCGTATACGCACGCGCCACCACTGTGTTGAGGTTATAAGAACTGTGACAGTGACGTATGCGAATATGTTGTCAATTTAAGTAACACCTTACGCTACATCGCAGAATACAGAATACATTTTGAACTGAATCACAAGTTACAACAAGTTAACGGATGTCCTAAGAAGCTGGGGGAGTTTCGCTATTGATCCTGATACTATGCTAACTTCATATGCATTATGTACACTGTGCTTCAAGCTTAATTTGCGCAGCCCTTCAAAATCAAAATTGACCACTATTGCTTTCAGTGAACGCCTGTTCAGTACTGCCTCTTCAGGACTTTATGAGAGAAGCCCACTTCGTAGGTGGAGCAAAATGTACAACTTCAGAAATCATGGGAAGTAGGAGACAAGAACCAGCACAAAACAAATGCCCATAAAAGAAAATTGGAAGGAATTTCATTTTGACGTTACTTCTTTGGAAATAAAACATCTGATATCTTAAAATAAACAGTAAACAAATGCAAACAAATAAAATATGGTTAAATGAAGTGGATTTTTCTCATTAAAAATAGCAAAAGTGCATATTGAATTGAAAAATACCTCAGTTTTAACAAGGTAACCGATGAATAAACAATTTTCTGAAGAGCATTGTTTGCATCGTCGACAATATCAATTTTTAAAATCATTCCATGGATTCATTTCTAGTGCATGAAACAGTATTGTTTGTGTGTATTGTAAGTAGATCTATATAGTTTTAGTAATATGAAAGCTATACCAGTTATACAAAAGCATAATGAATTACTCATCGATAAGAATGGAATGATATCATTATAACTTACGGAAGGTAATGTTGTGATTCTTAAAAATGATTTTTGCTACAACTGGCACTTCCAGTTATGAATTCCAATAGCATGAAAACTTCCATATCAGACCTTATTCTCAACTAATTGCATTGATATGCAGGGGTGCCGACTTAGAAAAAACATTGGGGGCCCAAACCAGGGATCTTACCCTGGGAAATTTTATGAGTATTGAGTTTTAAGTTTTTTAAGTATTTTAGAAGATTTTTAGATTTATATGATCAACATTAGAACCCTGGTAACTTTAATCTCGATATCTGGACACTCCGGGGAAAATTGGCAAGCCTGACTCATTTTTTCTCACAACCATAACAAATTTTTGAGGGGGCCCGGGCCCCCTCAGGCCCCATGGAGTCGGCACCACTGCTGATATACCATTAAATTGATTCATTAATGTTAAATAATGTTTCCCCAATATGGAATGAGTTTTTCATTATTTTCTGCTTTGTACTTCTACGAAATAGATGGTTCTAGGATGATAAAAATACCATCCCAGTCTATAGACAGGAGCAAAGAGTTCCTCTTATGTACTCTATGCAATGAAGAGACCAAACTTAGACTGAATAACAAACCCTGAGGCCATTGAGCCAACAGACCACCAATTTGGGTGCTATATATTAGGCAGCCACGAAACTTTTTCTATTCCTATTTTTTAAATAAGCAAAAAGGTGGAAAATGCTTAATTCAAAGAAGAATAGAAGTTACAGGCATCGAATAGCATCAGATATGAATGAATGGCCATGGATGGATGCAGTCACTTCTTTACAAGTGACAAATAAATGTAAGTCTGTTGAATGAAAGGGCATTTAAAACCAATGTGGCCAGCAACAAAAGTGGGATGAGAGGACGAAGAGAGCACGGCCGTCCTTATTCAATTAATTATGATGCATCGTAAGTTTATGTCAGTTTTTCAGTGATCCTTTCGTTATCCTCATTAATAATGCATAAAACTAAACAATACTTCTTGCCACAGAGAAATCACGGAAATATTAGGGAAAAAACACAAGGTCGTGTTTTTCCTCATGGTTGTGTTGGGTCGGCACCAACTAATCACCATGGCCAATCCGCCACAGTAAGTATTTGGAACAAATTTAAATATTTTACCAGCCACTCAGAATCAAGGGAATTGTTAGCATTGATAATCCTCGTAGGGGCGGAAATAATAACATCCGAGAAAATTATTCCCTGAGCAGTGCCGTAATTCCCAGGAGTGGGAGTGTAGACCCAGGTGCGTCCACTTCAAAAGCAATGCAAGTCTCGGAGCCCAACGCAGAGGGACCCAATGGAGCAGATGGGGGAATGCCATCTAGTGAACTTCCAATTTAAATAGAAAAAAGGCGATGGAAAGATGGCTATGGCCCTGAGAGACGAGATGGCCAGCCAGGCAGAGGCACAGAGAGACAATTTTAGACTACTAGTTAAGAGATTTAAAAAAATAAGGCCCTCAAGGCAGGAGCTCACGCTCAAAGAGCTGAACCATCAGAACCATCCAAATGCATGTTCCTCAGTAATGTGGCAATTAATGTGCACAAAGTTAAACTTTCTTTGGATCATGGTTAGAAGCCCATCGCTCCTCTCATCAAGCGAAAATGCATTACAAAATGCCTATCAATGTGTAAAGGAATGATTTCCTGAGCGAAATCTATGTCCACGTCCCAGGGGCAGAAAGGCGCAGCGGTACTTGCTCCCTTCTGCTCCATCTTCGGAAAGGCGCAAGAGGAGCACTGCGGTGGGAGCAGAAGTAACTCGTCCACTTTTTGTCTGCCAAGGTAAATGCAAAAGCCGATGAAATTGACTTGACCAAAATATCTCTGCTTTAAAATATTGGAGACAGGCAATTAACAAATGAATGAAGGAATGGCTGTACATATTTGATTCCCTCGTCCCATTGCCAGTTGTCGTCCCTCAGAAATTTCCCCCCTCACCACCAATTGGGTCTCCCACATAACCTACAACTTCATCCACATCTCGCCTGTCCTGAAGGGCTTCTGCATCCCTATCTGGATGATCGTCAAGCAGTGGCTCGTCAAAACCATCCAAATCATTAACATGTGCAATATCGTGCAAGATGCAGCATGAATGGATGGTCTATTACCAGCTCTACCGTGTCCCTTCCTTTGAGATGGTAGAGTTGCTGGAACCTCTGCTTCAACCATCCGAATGAATGTTATTTAGTTATTTGGCAACTACTGTGAATGAAATTAGAGTTTCCTTGGGCTCTTGTTGGGTGCCAATTATCCCTATATCGTGTAATCAAATATTGGGAGCACTGTCTCCCAGTAAATAACCCTGAACTGAAAGATACAAGGAACATCTTATTGGATTTTGAAATCATATTTCCAAGCAATCATCATGCAAAGAAAAAGTTTTGCAATATGATATCGGGAAAAGCCCATGCAGCAGGTAAGATTAGTATTGAAGCAAAGTTTCCACAAAAACAAACCTTGGCAAAAATAAGGAAACTCAGGATGGATGGAGCTATTCTTAAAAACTCTAGCGTCATGTACAGACCCAGGATAACTAAGAACAACATCAATGAATTTGCCCTTTTCATTAACTATGGCCTGGGACTGTACAGAAAAGTACTTCCTCCTGTTTACAGTCGATTCAGGATCTTCCACTGGCTTATCGATTCGGAAATTCACTCCATCTATTAAAGCTGTGTATTGAATGAAAATTTTAATACTGTTCTCATTGATGGAGCACATAAATGCATAAGGTACTTAATATTAAAACTCATTACCAATCATGTCAGAGAAGCCTTTTCTCTCTAAGAAATGACACTTGGAGGCATTTTTTCATCATTTGTTGTCACCTTAATTACATCAGGAGCCATACCCAAAATAAAACTATTAACTTGTTTTAATATCGAATTTAGGCTACTGAGGCTAACATTAAATCTGTCCGTAAAATCCCGGTAGCCAGCAGCCTCTTGACCAACATGGATGCCACAGTCTTCGGAAGTAATATAAATTATTGTTTCAAATATGTTATAAAATGAATCATAACTGCCAACATTACTTCGTAAGGATAGACAAGGAAGATGAGATATTCACAAAAAATAGAAAGGCTATATTCGTTCTACTACCAAGAATATGAATATCAGTAAATAAATAAACATGGATCAATCCGGCTAATTACAGCTGAGTATCGCAATATCTCATTACCTCTAACACGCACCCTCAATAGGGTAGTTTCCTTCATCAAAGGAAACAAAAGGCATTGATTGTGATTCGTTACCCACCATTAGTGTATTCATGATATAAAAATTATTTGGTTTAAGAAATCCCAGTGTAAACGAATGGCAATAGTCAATTTTAACCACGTTTGAAAAAGGTCAGATTGGCGCCCATGCGATGCCACTCCACTTGACGTCACAGGGGCCTAGTTTCTACACGAGTAGATAGGAGTTTTACATCATCTGAGAAAACCAATGCATGCATGAGGCACAGAGCTCAGGGAAACATCTCTTCATAATCACCTATTAAAACTGCCTATGGTTGGAAAGTTTCCTTCTTTTGATGAGGCATTAATAATCCTTATTAAAGCCAAGCACTAACTGCTAGCAAGGTACTCTGCTACCTGCTAGCAGCCTGCATCATATCAGTGCTCAAAGCCTCACTCCAAGGTCACCTCACACGGCGACAGTGGGAACCAGAATGACGTCACACGGGGTTTTCCTAGCATTCATACTTGGCCGTCGCATTTTTGCGCGCTAGAAAATTTTCAGTTTTCATTTAATTGCGAAAAATAGATATCGTCATTTAAAAATCTAAAAGCGTGAAATGCATACTCCAGGAGTATGCATTGCGCATCTTTCAATTTAGGCAATAAAAAAAATGATAGGAAACCACCATATTCAGGGAAGACATTGTTATCTTCATCATCTCTTGCTCCCTCCAGGATGTTTCTCAAAATCAATTCACATGCCATATTTGAAAGTCGAGCATTCGCTTCGCATGATATGAGCTTCTCTGCCCCCTCTGATGATGTCCTCTTGCTCCTTCAATCCGGTTCAAGAAAGTACAGTAGGGGCAGCGATTCGAACAAAGATCCTATATCACAGACAAAAACGCTTGACTCCTTCGTAATGACAAAAAATCTGATGGTCTGCATTCCTTTCATTTAAGTAATGGGATTAGGAAAACTAATGCCAATTCATAGATAGAGCAAAAGATAGGCACTTTTTAAAATAATGAAAAATAACTTTTATGTAGTTACCTATGAAAAGCGATTGACAGTTTGAAAAAAAAACATGATATGCACTTATTGTACAAGATACTTTTATTTTGTGGCATTTTTTTTAGTGTTCCCCCCCCCAAAAAATTTCTGGTACCCCAGAAATTCCTCGAACTTCCTCAGAACTTATCCGCAGAACTTCTCCTGCCAAGGACTTTTCGCGCTAAGGTTTTTTCGTGCAAAGGATTTTTCGCGCAAAACGGCCCTGTAGCAAAATGCCCTGTCTCGCAAAATCCTGTCTCTGCAAAATCCTGTCTCTGGAAAATCCTGCCTCTGGAAACCCTGCCTCTGGAAACTCAGGCTCTGGAATCAGCCTCTGAAACAGCCCCAAAACAACCCCGAACCAACCTACCTGCAATCCAAGACTTATATAGGACTACTGCGGAGGAATACTTAGTCCTTGGCAAGCAAGGGGAAATCGGTGCTAAGGCCTTAGTATTGCACTTTGGAGTGAGAAGTTTTACCATTGTCCTATCACAACTCTCTCTCCCTCCAACACCTCACCCCAGTATCTCCTTCCCCTCCATGTGTTCCAATGAACTATCCCTCTGATTCGACTGATGTCTCCAACCCAGAAGTTGAGGGGAAAATTCTGGCTAATATGCTGTTGTCTCAAAACCAGGGAATGCTGTTTTGCGGAGTGGCCGTTCTACAGGGGCAGTGACGCACCAGTGGCGCAGTAGTTGAATTCGCCTGGAGTACCCCCTCCGCCGCTTGGAAAAACCCCTCCCCTCAAATCCTGTCTCGCCTTGCATAGGCAACCTCTCTTCTGCTCGTGGCCTGGTCGTGGACGCATGTCTAGTGAGACATGGCAAATTTAGAGCAATTATTCTGCTGGTATTTAGCTGGTAATGTTTCCTTTGGGATCATGAATTACTATCATTGTTTTCTGTAACACTTCTGATTTTGAATACTCTACTTTGAATAGATATCGAACGATAATAACTCGTAAATTATTTTTTGAAATTATTTTCTTGTGAGCTGATTTTCTTGTTTGTGGAGTCTTTCCCTGATCCAGCATGTGACCGACGGTTGGAGTTTTTCCCTATGTCTGGGCTTACGTGAACAATCAACTAGATTTAACGACGTAACGCCACAATTTCATGATAATGTGACTGAGTTTCACCATTTCCTTGGTTTCACAAATATGTACACAATCACATCAAAACAGTCTGCCCACAATGCAAATGTGTGATTGCAAATCGGTTCTGCTACCAACACACACACATGCTACATCACATTTCAATAATTCAAGAAAAATCCACTAATGATATAGTGGCTCACACCAATAAAAATAAGGGAAAATAGGCTAATACTATCATTAAAAACTGGAAATTGCTATCATTCTAATATTCATCACATATAACTTATAATCATACTGATTTTAAGCCTTACATTAGCCAACGTAAGTGGGACAGGTGAATTCTCTCACTAATATTTGTTGAAATGGTTCATATACTTGAATTAACAAACTCCACATAAAACTTCTTGATACCTTGATCATGAAATAACGTCTTTACGGTGAATAACGGAGGCAAAAACGCAACTGACAATCTTTACATCACAGTCAGACATTTCTCGATAGCTTAATAGCACTGCTTGCAAACCAATTATAATGGGACACTCATAATTACAACTCTTTGCCAATATTTTTCAACCTTGCCAAACTTTGAGCATTACAACCACTGGCACTGTGATTATCAGCAGGAGATTATTGGGAGTTGTCACGTTGAAAATAACAATATTTTGGCACAAAAGATGTTCATAGAAATCTCCAAGCAGCAAGCAATAGTTGTCTTCACCTTACAATACAAGCAAACATAGTCCTGTACGACAAATTTTCCTGTACCGATGAAGAAATGGATGAAGTTATAGTACATGAAAGCATGGTGGACGTTAGAAAACATCAACATTTTTCTAATAAAATAAATGAATGAGGCATCGTCCATAACATCAACTTGACGATTTTTCAGCAAAAACCAAAAGCCAATATATCGGCACCTTGAGCGTCTAAAGGTTAAGCTTTGATGTGTGGGGAGAGTTGGCTTTGATTTGAGTGAGATTTCGAGGACTATCAATGCAGCAGAGGGACAAGGGCAGCAACAGCGGCCTTCAGTTGATGCACCCTCTCCACATGAATTTTTTTTCACATGAGTTTGCTCCTCAAAGTATGCCTTTTTCTGCTGTGGGTACACTTGTGCAGCCACAGGAGACTGTCTTCTCGAGAAATTAACATGGCTTCACTCCTAGGCATTTGCCATCCACCTTCATGCATCTGCCCAGTCTATATGTGCATCCACCTGCCACTGCAGATATTCAGCCGTGGTTCAAGCCCTGGTGCCAAGTCAATAGCATTGTTGGTACATGAGAAATTTTCCACAATGGGAATGTAAGGAAGATCGTTTAATTAGGTATAGGATAACTAAGGTCAGGGAGAGTAAAGCACCCTGTGGCACACAGGAGGAGATTGGAAAAGTTCCAAAGGCTGCGGAATTGAAGTGGACTTTAAAGTTTCCATCCAAAGTACAAGACTGTATAATCAGAGGTAGAGATGGACAACAGGAAATTTCAAGGGAATGCACAAACCCAGTTAAAAGCAGTTTCCAAGTCAAGGAAACCTGTAATGGGAAAATAAAACCCACTAAAGAGCATCGCAAGTCCTCACTTGGAGGTATATACCTCGAAATTCCATAAAATACGATGAAAATAGAAACAGTACTAATTTAACTGACTTGTTAGATGAATTAAGTTGGGATGTAACTGTGATTCTCCTAATTACAGTGGAACTTGGTTAATATGATCCTAATTAGCACAACGATTTCTCTCAGTCCTGGTACCATCCGAACAAAATACAGGTAAAACTATTTGGTTCGCATATTTTCAATAGTGGCGCTTTCCTGGGTCGTACGCTCAATTATTTGCCATGACACAACCTGCAAGTTGTTTCCTAGTATCTTCTGAAGGTGTTTAAACCTTCGAATTCATTAGCTATTTTATTACCATCAGCCATAGACCTTCTTACTTTCATCCCACACCTCTCCTTCTACGACAGAGTATGAGCCTTCTACTAAGAGTATGTGCGTCAGTATTGCGGGAGCAGACAATGCCTTGGATCGCCATGCGAAACTTAACGCAAAAATACTCGATCGTGATACAAGAAATAGAAAGCAGACTACATTGAACAAATTTTTAAAGAGAATTTAAACTGTAAAATACAAAAATGTGCTTGTAATAATCTTTAATTGCGTTATTAATCGTATTAATAACGATATATCAATCAATATGGTTTTATTCCAAGGATGAATGCATCACTGCAGTTGCTGTGATTTATGGTAAATAAAGTTTTGCCAATTTTTATGATGTTTTAAAACAACCAAATGATATACTCAGAGTCATCATCATATTCTCCAAGTAGGCAGTGAGAAGGAAGAAATTACTTAGCGTAACTTGTCCTCTAAATGCATATGTGACAAATCACGGGAGAATGACAACGTTTTTAAGTAATTGTCACAGGGAAATCTATTAAAACATAGGGATTTTCAATCACATGGTATTGTTTTGGCAGTTCAGTGCTAATTTTCTTGATTTTAAATGTGAAAAGAGTTCAGAAAGGCGTTACTACAAGAACTTCAGAAAGTAATTGTAATTATGATGAATTTTCCACGGATTGCAATTACCCCAATTTCTATAATTTACTTCCCTGGTTAGCATGTTCATTTTTTGTGGTCCCTTCACAAATGTACTATAGAAGTTCTTCTTTACAAGAAAGAAAAAAAATTGTTTCCACCTTTTGACTCAAACTCAAGTGAAAGAAGTCAACATAACCATACAATTCTTCATCTATCCACACAACTCCATAAGTGAACAAATGAAAATGCATATACTGAAAAGTGGCTGATAAAATTAATATCTTTTTTTAATCAAATACATAAGTGAGCGCTGCTTGACCTATGTAGCATACTATCAAAGAACACTGAGATGATGGCATATGCAGAAAAGTAAGGTAGGGAGATAATGCAATCGGCACTTTCCTAGAGAGCATACAAAGCATTGAAAATATAATGTCGGATATTTTTTGTGAATGTTTGGGCAAAATTGTGAGGTAAAATACAGCAAGATACACATGAGTGTTCTTCTTTTCGCATAGAAGTCCACTAGTAGCCACGTGGTGCTTTGTGATTCGCTTCACCTGTTCTGCACATGGGCCCAGGGCAATTGAGCGCTTGGCATTAATTCTGCTTGCATGCCAGGGAGTGTGTTTGGCCTTCAGGTCGCCATGGCAACTATGAATGGCTGGATTGTTAGACTAAAGGAGCCACTACATCTTTTTGAGTCATTGACTTTTTGGAAGATGTATAGAAAGATAAGATCAGCCCTCCCTATGACTGTGGGGAAGGAAAATTCTTCAGCCTACACCTCATCAGGACATAAGTCACAATCTTTACTTTGACTCCTGTCTGATTAGAATACTCTCCTGGATTCGCTCAACCTCATTGGACAACAATGTAAGTAAACCAGGACCAGCCACGGTGAACATGATGGAGTCTCCTGCAATGTGGGGGCGAAGGATAAGTGATCCTATGGCAGGCTAGTGGGCCTTCGGACTTGCTGCCTGCCAAGATCGTCATGCGTGGTGTAGAGCCACATCCTCCACGAGGTGCACCTGGTTTTTGCAGAACATGACGGATCTAGACCTGGCTGGTCCATAAACTGCTCCCTTCACTACGGTGGACCCCTGCACCACGGTGACCACGGCTGTGGGGCGCAGGGTTAGACGTCTCTAGCAGGGGTGACTCCGGAAACCAGGCGACCTCCGGTTTTATTTAGCCTTACTCATACAAGCGGGGCTCTTATGGGTGGACCTCTAATACCCTAGCTACTCGTGGGATTTAAATGGATACAAAATCAAAATCTAAAACTTCATCGGAGGCTGTCGCAAGGCAGTCTCTGCCTTTATCTGGGCAGGAGGAGGAGGTCCTGTTGATGAGCCCCTGTGGGGATCGAGATGGGAGTAACTCAACCGCCCTGACAACAGGGGGCCCTTCGGGGATCCCCATCAAAGCTGGCCCTACTTCCGACCCCTTGGGGGAGGAGGAGAGCTTATTATCAGACTCCTCGGAGTCGACACTTAAAGAGGCACCCCATACTCCCATGGCAGTGGAGTCCAACTCTGGTGCTTCCACTTTAGGGAGTGTGGCCTCTGATATGAGGAGGCTCTTCACCGAGAGCAAGAACACCGCTAAGAGGGATAAGAGGTTGCGGAAGAGGGAGAGGCAAAGGGCTGCTAAGGATGCCAGGGGATCTGCGTGCCACCCCTGCGAAAGGGTGTACTGCTGGGGACAATGTACCCAGCAGGGGCCCCGAGCGGGGTGCGGTTGGTGCGGAGACCCCAAAGGCTGCGGCAAAATGGAGCCGAACCCCTGGAGACACTCCATCCAGCGAGGTGCGGGAAAACAAGAGGGTCAAACCCTCATATGCCGAGGTCACCAAGGACCTCAAGAGGATGGCCATCGTTCCTCACAACTACCCGGTAGGGGTGGCGACGGAGGAATGGATTACAGTGATTGAGGGGCGGCTGGAAAAATTCTGTGACGCTGTCTCAGAGATCAGGAGCTCCCAATCTTTATGGGCACCAGGCTTATCAACGGAGCCATAGAGGTTGCTTGCTGCAACGACCATCGGCGTCGTGGCTGGTGACCGACACCAAACAGATGGGACCTGTACAAGGGACCATCTGTAAATGTGTTGAGGCGGACACCCTCATAAAGAGGAGGAGACTGATGGTCTGGGTCCCAGGACACAGCAAGCCAGAGGTCAAGCCTCTACAAGAGAGACTTAAACGTGTCAATCCTGGGCTTAACATCAGCCTTTGGAGGACGTACGACAGTTAGGTGTTAGCAAAGGGCACCCGATTCATTTTGGGTGTTGATGAGCCATCTGCTGACATTATATCTGGGCCCAACTTTCAAAAGCATATCGGCCTCAGCAAAGTTGAGGTTGCTTTCTTGGGAACTGCAGGGGGGGCGGATAAACCGAAACCCCCTGCTGAAGAAGCTGCCTCAACCAGCAAGGAGGGAGTGGAGACGTAGCCATGGCAGGCATCCCTATGCTCCAGGCCAATCTCCAGCACTCCAAGGCTGCCTCAGGGGTCCTGCAAAGGATCCTTTATGAAGGTAAGGTCAAGGCTGCTCTGATCCAAGAACCATGGGCTTCCCAAGGGAGTATCAGAGGCCTGAGTACAACATCTGGTAAAATGTTTCATTGTACCAATGTTGATAGACCAAGGACATGTGTCTTTGTTAATGGGTTGAGAGCCATGCTCTTACCTCAATTTACCTCCAGGGACCAGACGGCAGTCCTGCTGACTCTGGGGACTGGTGTCAGCATGAGGAGGATTGTGACCTGTTCCTCCTACCTACCGTATGACTCTCCGGAGCTGCCACCGACTGTGGAGTTGGAGAGGTTGGTAAGTTACTGCAGATCTAATGGTCTAGAATTACTAGTGGGGTGTGATGCTAACTCACATCATTTTGTGTGGGGGAGCAGTGACTCCAACGATAAAGGCAGAGCCCTAGTGGAGTACCTCATGTCAACAAACCTGCAGGTGCTCAACAGGGGCTCCTTACCCACATTCTCCAATAGTCTGAGGGAGGAGGTGTTAGATATTACCTTTTGCACCAATACACTGGTGAGCTCAGTGGGTGAATGGAGAGTGTCCAACAAGGTCTCATTGTCAGACCACAGACATATTCTCTTCACTCTTATGTTCGCCGCTGAAAAGCGAACCACATACCGGAATCCCAGGAGCACGAACTGGGTAATGTACCGAGACTATTTAAGGGATAGCTTGTAACAGACCATTCCCAATAAATTTAACAAAGTGGAGGAGATTGATGCTGCTGCGGAACATCTGCAGAAGTGCATCATCACCTCTTATGAAGTCAGCTGCCCGTTAAAAACCAGGAAAGAGAGTGGTAATCCACCCTGGTGGGGAGCAGAGTTAGAAAGTCTACGAAAGGAGACAAGAAAACCCTTTAATAAAGGAAAGAGAACCAGGTTACCGCAAGATTGGAAACCTTTAAGGACACCCAAAGAAGGTACAAATCAGCGATTAAAAGCTCTAAAAAGAAATCTTGGAGGCGCTTTTGCGAGAATGTGGAATCAGTTCCACAACTCTCAAGATTTCATAAAATCATTGCAAAAGACCCAGAAGCCGGAGTAGGGTCTCTTTTGCTTCCCTCGGGAGAATGTACGTCTTCTGACAAGGAAGCATTAAAACTTCTGTTGGAGACTCACTTTCCTGGCTCCAGAGAGTCGGAGGAGATGCAACAACGGAAGCCTCCCACCCGTCCGGCTTGGACGGACTGGAGCTTGGCCTCCACCATCGTAAAATATGACATAACAAGATGGGCTATAATGAGTTTTAGCCCTTACAAATCGGCCGGCGAAGATGGAATTTTCTCGGCACTTCTACAAGAGGGACAGGGGCTGGTATTACTCCCCATGGTAAGGATATTCCGCTCTTGCCTTGCATAGCGGAGAGCCACCAAAATTGTCTTTATCCCAAAACCAGGGAAGACGGACTACACTTTGGCCAGCTCATTTAGGGGCATTAGCTTAATGTCTTTCCTGCTGAAAACGCTGGAGAAGATAGTTGATAGATATATCAGAGATGGCCCCCTTAGGGACTATCCTCTGCATCCACATCAGCACTCCTACCAGAAGGGCAGGTCTGTGGAAACCGCACTCCACAACCTAGTCTGCAGGTTAGAGAACGTACTGGAACATGGTTTGTATGGGTTTGGAGCCTTTCTAGATATAGAAGGAGCCTTCAACAATACATCCTTAGAACAAATCTGCCTGGCAGCAGACAGGCATGGAATCCATAGACACATTGTGAGATGGATTAGATACATGCTTGAGCAGAGAACTGTTACCGCCAGCCTCGGAGGGAGCTTGCTGACGGTGACTGTGACAAGAGGGTGTCCACAGGGTGGGGTGTTGTCCCCATTACTATGGAATATGGTAGTTGATAGTTTACTGTCAAACCTCTACAACACCGGTGTATTCACACAAGGATATGCTGATGATATTGTGATCTTGGTTTCAGGCAGATTCCTAGACACAGTATGTTAGCTTTTGCAGAAAGCCCTGGTCAGAACAGCCCAGTGGTGTTCCGAAACAGGACTCTCTGTTAATCCAGAGAAGACCAATCTTGTTCTCTTCACTAAAAAGAGGAAGAGAGAGGGATTTACTTCCCCTTACCTCTTGGGAAAGAGACTAACACCGTCCTCATCGGTCAAATATCTTGGGAGTCACTCTAGATTCCAAGCTCAACTGGAGAGAGCACATGGATAGCAAACTCAAAAAAGCATGTGCCTCACTATGGACATGTAGAAGAGCCCTTGGCAAATCATGGGGCCTTCAACCCAGAGCCATTAGCTGGTTATATAATGTAGTGGTGAAACCCAGTTTCCTCCACTGCTCAATTGTATGGTGGAAGAAGACCAAACAAATTACTGTTAGGAACAAGCTTAACCACCTACAAAGAATGCCCTGTATGGGCATCACAGGAGCAATGAGGATGACTCCAACCTTGGTGATGGAAACTCTGCTGAACCTGGCCCCACTCTATGTGGAAGTGGAGGTCCATGCAAGAGCCACGTTATACAGATTGAGAAATTTAGGTATGTAGTATGACAGAGGAAGTTTCTCTGGACACAGACAACTGTGGACGGGACTGAGGGAGTCTGGCACCATTTTTGGGATGGGGTCGGATTCCATGATGGCTACGTTCAATTCTTCGCCGCCTCTTTTTAAAACCCACTTTCCAAACAGGGAATGTTGGGCAAAAGAAGAGGGAAAAACCCTTCACAGTGGAGCCCAGGTGTGGTTCACGGATGGCTCCATGAAAGAAGGGAAAGCAGGGGCAGGTGTTTACAGCCAATCCCCCCTAGGAGCATACATGTTCCCCTAGGAAGATATGCCAGTGTTTCAGGCAGAAATTTTTGCTATTCTAACCTGTGTGCACGCCATTGAGGAGAGAGGTCTCTACAAGAGACCAATCCATGTATGCACCGATAGTCAGGCTGCTCTAAAAGCACTGAACTCACCTTGGTGCAGGTCTAAACTATTGGCTGAATGCTACAATGCACTCAATATTTTGGGCAGCTGTTGCAAAATAGAACTTTTCTGGGTACCGGGACATTCAGGTATCACCGGAAACGAGAAGGTAGATGAACTGGCCAAGGCCGGCGCTGAACAGAACCCAATTGGCCCAGAACCAATTGTGCCAGTTGCCCCCTCAATGGGGATGGCTGCAATTAAAGTTTGGGGATCAACCCAACACTCAAAGATCAGGCGAGAAACACCGGGACTACGTCAGGCAAAAACTCTTATAGGAGATCTCTCTCCTAGACTCGAGAGAAGACTTCTTCTTATGAACAGAAGTCAAGTGCGGACGGTAGTAGGCCTCCTTATGGGACACTATCATGTAATGAGACATATGCACCTGCTGGGGGTAACAGACTCAGATAGGTGTAGATGGTGTGAGATGGGAGAGGAAACAACCACCCATCTAATATGCGAGTGCCCCGCAATCATGAGGACTCGATACAGACATTTGGGCTCACCTTTTATAGAGCCCAAGGAAGTAAGAGATCTTCCCATTGGGGACCTTTTGTCCTTCGTCAAGGATATTGGACTCTTTGGGTGATCCAATAACGATGGTTAGCACAATGGACCTACAGGTCCAAGTGCCCTGGGAGCTGATCCCCCACCGCATAAACTAGTCTATCTATCTATCTCCTGCAATGCGCAAATGAGTGGTTCACAAACTGCTTAACTGCACCGCAAGGGTGCATCACAATTCAGAGGCCACCATTTGACCCCAACACAATGAATCCAGCACAGCAGAGGGCAGCAACGCCACCATCCCCCAATGAAGAAGCCACTGCATGGCTGTATAAGCTGCACCACTTGCACGTGGCCATGGCATGCGGAGTCAGAATCAGCCTTCCCTCACCTGCTCGCTCACCCACCCGCTTCAATAGCGAGGCCTTATTCTGTGACCATGAGCACCACTGGCAGCCATTCAAGGCGTTACGATTCAGACATCCACATCCTCAGGACCCCCTCACATGCCTCCAACTGGAGAAGAAGCAGCCGCAAGCATGAAGGCGAACGGATAGCCACCAAAATTACCAGCCAAGGAGCTGGTGGCAAATACCTAAGTGACAGCTTCATCTTTATCCAAAGAGAGGAAGTGAACTAAGACACATGTCACCGCAAATTCTGATGGTGGAATTGAATAATCTGGAAGAGAAGCAGCGCCCTCCGGTCAACCTAATGCCCATCTACAATAAATCAGACTGAAAGTAGTTGACTGCTTTCATCAAGTCAGTCGTGAAGGGAGAATTCATTCTTGACACATACAGCTCCACTTCAAGTCAATACGTCCAAAGAAGACGCAGCAGTGGACACTCCACTCATAAAGGAGAAACTAGCAGCTGACCACTCTTTTCTCATCAGAGAATGACTTTGCCTCCACCTACAGCCATGAACTCTTTAAAGAAATTACCTCATGGACTCTTCCCACGAGAAATCACTAGATCACAAATCTCCAGCAGCTCGCAATTACAGCATTAGGATGGACTGCTGGGAAGTTGACGGACCAAAAGAAGTTTGGACCCATACATCCGTGACTTTCCCCATTCGACCATGACATCTGCTTCGACTGCAACTGCTTCAACCACTCCATCATGCACTACACCGTGAACCACGCTGTCGGAAGTGCACCACGGAGCCCAACAAGAAACAGAGCTGCATTTTCATCCGTGGAGGCCACCCGGCTATGAAGGATTTGAAGCGGCCACTCTCACACGAGAAACGCCAGGAGCAGCACCAGTCAGAAGGCAAGGGAGCGGGCTGACAGGAGCGCAGCCAACAGAAGCCATGGGTCAATAGTCTGTCCCAAAGGGAGGGTGGTCCACTTCAACACTTCCATTTACACTTGAAAAGCTAAAAGTTACCGCATAAGCACAAACGTGTAAGAGGCACACCCCTATTTTAGGCATCGGAGCTAAAGAAAAAAAAAAACTTTTTGGCATTTTTTTTATCCTATCGTGTGGGTGTCTGCCTGGACTTTCGACAGTCATCAAATTTTCCACTTTCAATACTAATAATTCACACGGCATTTTTCAGCTAAATTTACACAATATGTATGGTGCTCGGAGATGAGTAGGTAGATATTCACTTGTTGTCTTAACCTTATGATGCTTACTAGGGACGGTCGGATCGGATACCTCGGATCCAAATATCCACTGATAATGCCCTTCACCTTATACTTGGGATCCAAATTCGTTGAAGAAATAGAATCTGGATCTGAAATTTTAAATAAATGCTTTCGTGAATGCAACGTCCCATAATTCCCAACGTCCCACAATCAATTTAAAAATAACATCTCCCTCTGAGTCAATATATCTTCAAGTGCAAACAAAATCAAAATGAGCAAGGGAAACTACAATTTCACGAGAAGCAGGAGTGGTGCCACAAACTTTGTCATAAAACTTTTGAAAGTGACCGTACATCCTGTCTCGTATGCATATCCATTTTGGAACATTGGCAGCAAAGAAGGCAATATGTAATTTTGAGTTCATTATTTCTGGCTTTCTCAAAGAAGATTTTTAATTGGTCCTGCAGCCTCTTCTCCAGTATTGATTCTTCTGTGAACTAACTGCATTCCGCACACATTTGTAGTCATCATTATGGTCCATGAGAGAAGACCCAATGTGAGACACAATCTTCATAAATTAACTGCACTTCTTATAATGTTCTTTGCTACATTGATGTAAGTTGATGGTGGCACTCTCATTGAATTGCAGGAATTCACCGTATAAACATTAGAGTGGATCGCTTTGTATAAAATTCATTTCATCATGGCTCATGAAATACATTTACATTTCAACTACATACTAGCAACATTTCAAAAGCCCAAAGATCAGATTATGAGCACATACTATCTTTAAGACCACAATTCTTGCCAGAAGCATACAAAGACAAAGCTATAGTCCATCTGCATGGTTAACTTATATGTAGGTAGAGGTCCGTGAAAGTGGTTTTATTTTTTGCTGAAATTCATTTTAAAACCATGTGATTTCGGTGTTATAGAAAATCTTGGTGGTGTTATTATAATGCTACAATTTTACAATGCTACAATCCCACGTTTATAGGTGTTTTATTATTTTATGGTACACATTTCATGAATACTAACACTTTCATTAAGCATTTTACAAAACATTTAACACGTTCCATGCGGGTGGCATCATAAGATGTCACGAATGTCTTCCATGGGTGGCGGGTGACATCATAAGATGTCATCAGCTGTACATCGTTTCATTATTTTTTTTCGCGCCCGGTTTTGATCCAGAATTTCTTTTTTCAACGCAAGTTAGTAAATTAAAATTTCTTCTTTTCAATGGTATTATCCGTTTCTGAATTCTTTTACATCCTCCACCTCTTATCTTTGTTTTTTTTCACAATTTTTTCAATATTTTGGGTCATGCTCTTCGTCATCTCATGTTATTTTTTTCTTATTTCTTTGTTATCATTGCCTGAAATTTGTGTATTGATATAACGACGGGCAGGGAGGAACTCATAGGTGTTTCACCTGGTCAATATAAGCTTTATGGTGAGTTTTTTTCCTCGCTCCTCCGCTCCAATGCAGCACACAATTACCGATCCGGTGTTTATAAAACATTAGCAGCACATGATAATTTCAGCTTCCTCCGCAGGAGGTTTTACATTGTTTCTTATACCTCCCTCACCTTACCCCTTCCGTCCATTCGAATGAAGAGTCCATTTTACAAATTGTCTGGAAAATTCTCTGTTCTGGGGCTTACAGCCGGAGGTTGAAACATTTTTTCATTGCTACCCTCACTCCACACATGCTTCCTTCAAATGTTAGTCACAAATGGTGCTCTGTCCTACCACACGTCATTCTGATTCTGCACCTCAGCTCAAGAGTTCAGCTAACATACGTGCTGCCGTGAGATATTGTGTTTTCGACTGTAGGCGTTCGAAATGCACAGGAAGAAATATATCTCCCATTCAGAAGATACCACCACAACCGTGCTCAATTCTGGTAAGTGTTCAACACTCATTCTATCATGTTCAGTAGGATAGATATCTTAATAATGTATTTATATTCGTATAATAAGGAGCAGGAAATAGGAGAAAGAGAAAGTTGAAAGAAGATGAAAATGGCAAGAAAACTGAAGCAGAAACAGGACCATCTGTCTCCGGTGAGTTTCAATATCTGCGAGTGCAGTTTGGAAAATGTGGAAAAATGAGCAGCCTGCTATCACACGGATGCCATTTACTGGTTGTCCCGGATTGAAGGAATCCCCTGCTGGCAATCAACCACGCGATTATTTTGACCTCATAGCCAATGAGGCATTTTACGACCTCTTAGTTTCAGAAACCAACAGGCAGGCTGAGACCCTTCAATCGTCAAATGTATCGCCACATGCCAGAATAGCCGACTGGAAACATATGTCGAGAGACGAATTTCAAAAGTTCCTTGGTTTATTGTTCCACATGGGAACAATTCGGCTTTATAGAATCCAGGATTATTGGAAAAAGGATGATTTATTCAATTTAACATGCTTTTCACGGTACATGCCTCAGGATAGGTTTCTTGGTATTTTGCAAACGCTTCATTTCGCTGCAAATCCTACGGAAAATGAGCCTCTTCCAGAGAACAAATTGTTCAAAATCAGGCCATTGATTAGGTAATCATTTTCAAGATAGAATGCATGCCATTTATTCACCCGCTAAAGATTTATTGTTGGATGAATCAATGGTTTTATGGAGATGCCGTCTGATTTTTCGACAGAACATGAAAGGAAAACGTCATAAATATGGGATTAAAATTTATTTGTTTACGGAAAAATCCGGAATAGTAATTCGAATGCTGGTATACACTGGGTCTGCAGATAAGGAAGTAGGAGGGTAGGGGCACGTAAGAAATGTAGTACATAAACTACTTCAGGGCCGAGAGGGTTTTGGCCATTCTGTTTATTTAGATAATTACTACAGCAGTGTGCAATTTTCTAGAGAACTTCTGGGAAAGGAAATATATTGCACAGGCACATTGCGGGTAAACAGAGCAGGGAATCCCAAGGAAATTGTGTCCCAAAAAATTAAGAAGGGTGAAATAGTAAAGCAGTGGAGTCATGATGGCATCTGCGTCTTGAAATGGAGGGACAAACGGGACGTTTTGGTCATCACCTCCGAGTATGGGAGCCAGTTGCTTTAGGTCCCGAACGGAAAAGGAATAGTGAAATTAAAACCGGAGGCGATAGTTATGTATAACAAATTTATGAGAGGCATTGATCACGGCGACCAAATGCTATCATATTACCCCTGTGAGCATAAATCGGTCAAGTGGTATAAGAAATTAGGAATACACATCTTTCAGTTGATCATTATAAATAGTTACTCATTATATCAAAAATAAAGTGGACACAAAAAAACACTGTACGAGTTCCGCATAGAGCTAATACGATCCCTGGTAGGAGCACAAACAGGCCCTACCTCACGTCCATCCACACCGAAGCCCCCCGAATCTCATCTTCCCGCTTTCTTTCCTGGCGACGGGGGGAATAGACAGAAACAAAAGCGATGCCACGTTTGTCACACCTAAGGAGTCAGGAAGACCGTCACCACTCTCTGCCCAGATTGTCCGGATGAGCCCGGATTATGTCTTCGTCCCTGCTTCATTGAATATCTTGGGAAGATGCCAGAGAAATAATGAAACTGTATTTTTAAGTGTAATGAAAAACTTACTCTTTATTTTGTATGCTATTTTTTGATAAGTGCTATATTTATTTTTACAACAATGTATTTTACTTTAAACTAAAATAAAACATTAAAAATGTATAATAGTAATGGTTTACTTTCAAAAAGCATAGTATTGGTCATGCAGAGAAAGCTTACAGCAAATTGTTGGAATCAAAAAAATTGAAGAAAACTGTGTATTCTTCTTCATCGACTTATATTGCTTCCTAGCTTAGGCTTCATCGGAGTATTACTTTCAAAGGACCTAGCCAATCGGGTTCTCTACTGTGAATTGCCAAATGTGCGGGAAAAAAATGTAAGTTTGCTGTAGAGAACCCAATAGACCATTGCCCGACCCATTGCAGTGTTTCTAGTCATTTGTTTTGTTCTCGATATGCAGGAAGCTAAAAATACTTCACAAAATATTGCAGTTTAACTGTCAAAATTATATCAAGTACTTATTATTATTTAATGGTAGCAACTAAAATTGAAATGAACTTTAGAATAAGAAGGGGTTTGATGCAATTTGAAAAATAGAATTTGCGGTCATTGGTGTGTTGCCGGTTGCATACGTAAAGTGTTTCGCCATGGCGGATGACATCTTAAGATGTCACGAAAAAAAAGTTTAAAAATAAATATTTCCCATATGTTATCGGCAACTTTAGATATCAAGGTAATCATTATAAACCGAAATCTATTACAAATTTAAAAAAAAATTCCGTCACCCGGAACACCCAAGATTTTGTCGGGCGCATGGAATGTGTTAACAAAATTTGGATTATACAAAATTTCTGATAAAACTAAACGAAAGAAATGGTTTAACTTATATTGGTTCAAGGTATATGAATGGTTCAAGTATATAGTCTTGGTGAATACGATCGGCAAACTGCAAATTCCCACCACCTCATATGTGTATACTTCGAGAGCCATTCCAGAATTTTTGGATTGTCAAGTTTCACTACACTAAATAAAGCCTTTAAAAATGCTTCTGTAGTAGCAACAACAAGCTCTTTCTTTGACTGAGTGACTGTGTGTTCAAATGATAGCTGTCGTTTTGCGAGTCCCCTTTCTTTCGCACGTAGTTGTGTATCGTTACTGATGTGCTTTAACAAAGGGTCACATCTTTCAAATTAAAATCTTTTATCAAAACTTTGCACAGTAATACTCAGTCTTTCACATAAAATCCTTCTCAGCTGAATTCACTTGCCCTGGTATGAACAGTATCTCTTGCTTTTGGCATTTTAAAATTCCTATTCTTTGTTCGATATTTAAAGCTGGAACTACAATAAATAAACAGTCCAACCACAGAACACAACCTGTCACGATGGTGTTTTCAAACTGAGTGCTGGGTAGCTATGATATAACCATAGTACTGTATAACTTACAAATTAGCCAAAATGTTTCATGTCATGTGTCCCTTTCGATACCCCTCACCCAGGTGTTGAGGGAAGATGGGACAGCAGCTAGATACAGCAAAATCGCTTAGTTTTGATTACAGCTGTTGCCAATCGGACAGGAAAGACAGTGAAAGAAGCACACATAACTAAACATAATCTGATTCAAAGAAACTTGAAAAATTATTTCCCATTAATAGATCCTGAAACATCTAGAATGAGACGCTTTCTCACCTGAAGAATTAGATATCAGATTTGACCAATGTTGAAATGATTTTTTTTACATTGTAGCTCAGTGGAAGCCCAATATCTGAATGATCCGTCCGCTAATAAGGAGAACCCCTATCCCTTCTGTTCCTTCCTTCCCTTCCACCAACTGCTAGAGCTTCTTGCTTTCAAATAATCATATGTGTCTATGGATGTCTTTAAAAGAATCGAATCGTGCAGTTGACGGCACGGTGCCGTTGACGGCCGCTGTCGTCACCACGGCGCCCATTTCAATCCGGCCCAAAGGTGCACCATCTACGACATGAAATGTAGGCAGTGCAACATTGAGGCAGCTTTCTGACGAAACGACTTTTTGCCTGCCACCAATAAACGTCACGACGCCGTGAAATTCAGGCCGCTTTGAGACGAGACGACCCTCTGCCACACCGTGTGCCGTGCAATGAACGGCGGCCCAGTCCCAGCCAGTGGCCCTGTTTAAGTCAACAATATTGTTACATTAGACCCACACTCAAGGTTTTCCTGCAACAAGTTATCCAATAACGCTGTCTAATGCGTCGTGCTGAGTCACCGGAATTGCTGCTCGGCATTGACGCGTATCGTGCACGTGAGCTTGTATTTCCACTCTTCTGCGCCGCGTTAAATTTCTTTCCGCACATTTTTAATGCATAATATCTAATTCTTCAGGTGAGATAGCGCCTCATTCTAAATATTTCAGGATTGATGCATGGGAATCGAAGAGAGAGGCTGTGATAAATTTAACGGCAAATTCTGGTGGAGAAATCACTACATTGCGTGATATTATGCGGATGCGTTATGCGCAAGACTAAACGAGCCAATTGACCTTGGAATCGTAATGAGGAAGAGCAAATGAACGTCGACAGCGTTAAACAATGAAGGCTTTGGCTTTAATAGATTATGACTCATTAGATGTGATTTTTTCGATAATCCACCTAAAATCGCAAAAAACACAAAATTTCATTTTTATTTACTGATTTTGCGTTATTTTGTGTTATTTCAAGCTATTTTGCATTATTTCGTGACATCGCGTCTCGCTAAATTCACGGACATCTACTTGTAGGTTTAAAACAATCAACGAATTTTGGCATTATTTTTAGCAGCCCCTCAGAAATTTTCGATTGGAAATCTACCCCCTTGGACAATCTTACCTCTGCGGAAATCTGGCCCTGCGGACTTAGATGCAGGACTTAGCACAAATGTCTCTGACCTCTGTCTCCAAACCCTGTCTCTGACCCTGGCATGCCAGCAGTTCAATTATTAAATAGCAGTCCTGCAGATGAATGGAAGGGTTTTTGAGAGTGTTGTACGGACCGCAGCTTGGAATGAGAATTTGTCCACCATTCTCCAATCAAATCTCTCTCTCTCTCCCTCCAACAACCTATCCTTTGTATTTCCTTGTCATTATTCCTTGTCTAGTGTAAGGTTTGTCTTTCTGAATATTAGTTTGAGATAAAAAGGAATGAGTGCTCTACGGCCATATAACAGTTGAAGAATTAGTTAGTGATGCTTCTTTGAAATGCTCATAGCTACATTAGCCTTTGAAATGAATTGATGCATTTATTGTTCTATTGTTCCTTACTTTTGTTTGTCTTTTTTTTCCATCATTTTGTTCAACGACTGATGGAAAGACTTCTTCAGAGCACATACGTTAGAAAGCGGGATTTTGACATCATGACGCCAAAGCATTGCGCTATCAAAAGCAAATATTCCCTAATGACAATTTACAATAGCTCTCATGACCAAAAAAGTAACTGCACGTTTGTGAGTAGAGAACAGAGCCCAGAAAGACTTACGACTACAGCAGACTCCCGATTATGCGGCTGCAATTTATCCGTGTTGCGGCTTATCCGCGCACGAGTTTTACACTTCTTCGATATTTTCCGCAATCTTTATAAAAAAATTAATCACATGCAAAAGCACCCACAAAATGGATATTTGCATTTTAACGCTTTGAGTGCCACGCAACGATATATCGTCGTTCGCAGAATGCACCAGAAGTGCCAGCGACGATAAATCGTCGTCTACTATGAATCCCATTAAAACAACGTTTTTTCATTCAATTAATATTTTTAATTGTACATTATACCAGAATGGTTTCTTTTTTATAATGTTGGATTATAATTTGAATTGTTAATTGCAATGATCAACATATTTTTAAATTTGTATGACCATATGATGCGTGGAAATTTCCAAGCATCAATTTAGGTTCTTACAAAGCAGCTTCTTGGCATTGTACTTCATAAGATACTGCCACATTGTTTGGTCACCTAAAATCAATTAACTATCATCTAATACACCCTACTTTGTAGTTTCATCAGTTGTGTTATTTTTTGTGAGTTCGTATTTATTTTTAACTAATTCAAAAAATGTTCTCCCCTATAAAGCGGGTCGCATTCTTTTTCAGAGTGCAAACAATATACATATGTATATGATTCTTACAGGAAGACACGAGGTTTATATCTCTGCTCTGCTACTTCGAAAGAGATCATTTGTAGCTGTATGAGCCATTTCAATCATGTCTTTGATATTTAGCTCTGAAAGTTAGAAGAGAAGATACTATAAAGTAATTCATACCGTGCTATCACTCGCAGCATGTGTATTGGTCAGCTGGAGCGTTGAATTGACAATGTGACTCCGATTTCCAACCTCGTTTTCATAGCATCTAAGGCAGTAGTAATTGAAATATGATCACCGTGAGCATAAAAGAATACACTGTGTGCCGTATTTTGCTGTCTTCTACACAATGAAATTTCCCCACCTACATAAAGCTCACAGTTTTGTTCGCATAGCATCATTATGTGACGAGCGGGTTTGTAATCCCATTTTGCCTCTTCGAAATTGAAGTAGCCCATTGATTCAGTAAATGGCATCAATGTCGAGAAATGAATTTGCGCTTGATGTTGATGATCACAGATTAGTTGTAAACATAAATTCACTAATTTACAGTGACAACAATTCTGTGCTAAGTGGGGACAGTGCCCATTCTCGTCGAAAAAAGAGTGAAGAGGAACCGTTGTCAGACCCAGATGAAAGTGTGATCTTATTTGCTAAGAAGAGACCAGCAATAATTGATTATAGTGATGATAGTGACAGTTCTGATGAACTTGAAAGTGGAAGTGGAAGCAGTGATCATTCCCCTGAATGTGTAGAAGTTCAGGACAATTGTGATGTACCCCAGTCTCCAAATTTTGAATTCTTGGAAACTCCTGGGCCCAAACGTCTACCGCCTCCAAACTCTCCTCCAATTGGGTACTTCAACCTATTCTTTACTGTAACATTCTGAAAATTGGTTGTGAACGAGACTAACAGGTAAGCTGAACAGTTTTTGGCTTCGCATGATGGACTGTCACTAAATTCGAGAATGAAGAAATGGCGTCCAGTCACAGTGGAGGGAGGGAATGAGGGCTTCTATTGCGGTGTTTATAAAAATGGGATGGTATCACGAGAAGAACACCCATTTTTCCTACTGCTCCACTTATTCTTGCTCCATCCCTTGGTTAGGGAAGATGTTTTCCAGAAAAAGGTTTCAACTGATTTTGAAATTTTCCATTTGACAGACAATACAAAACTTTTTTCACCAACAGTAGTAAACAATTTACTGAATGCTGGAAACTATTTTATGAAAGGGAATCATGTTGTAATGGACAATTTTTTCACCAGCATAGATTTAGCTCGAGATTTGTTCAAAAAAAGTACATTTTTAACTGGTACGGTGAGACGTACATACATAATAGGAAAGGAATTACTCAACCACTCAAAGAAAAATTCAGCGTGGGGGGAGAAAAAGTGTGTCAGATGCAAAGAAGAGATGTCTTCTCCTCTTCGGATGCATCACTAAGGATTCCAGTTTTACTACTGTCAACTCACTCCATAGCCAAAAGCAATTACAGTGGAACCCCGTTAAAGCGAGTACGGGCTATAGCGACACTCCCGCTATAACGAGAGATAGCCGATGCACCGTCAATTGACCCTATAATAAGCGTGTTAAAAAATTCGTTTTTACGAGACCCTTTGGGTGTTGGCTCTCGTCATAGCGAGGGTT